>NC_064563.1:21305000-21905000 GCF_937001465.1 Orcinus orca | reverse complement strand
CACCTGAAATCATATAGGGGAAGGAAAGAAGGAATAACAGTTAACATTTATCACTCATACTGTTTCATTTGCTAAACTCTTTTTGTAACCTGAAAGACAGTTTCTTTTCAGCATGAAAGAGATTTCAGATAAGGTGTGAGGGTCTGAGAAAAAGAATTTTGGATACACTATATAAGGATCTGTCCAAGGGGAAATTGAGATGTGGAAACAACAAGCACTGCCTGTCCTAATCCTAAACTCTGAAGATAAGACAGCATTTTGTTAATTGATATATTCTTAGCACTTAGCATATGGTAGGTATTCAATAAGTGTATCTTAAAATACTTTGAGTTGCATATGGCATTTCAATTAAGATGTCATGAATCCTTTCAGAAATGTGTGCTAAACCAGAAGAACATACATAAACTAAAGACACAGACTGTGTATCTATTGCATACCACACCTACTGCCCAGGGCAAAACTTACTGTTTGTGGTATGTAACAGAGTTTATTGTTGAATCCATGATTTAAAAATTAAAAGAGCTAAGAAAATATTGAGGCAAAGGCAAAAATACATTTCTTATAAATGGTTTCTGTTAGTTTTTCTTGGCTCAAGAGGTTACAAAAGATGGCAGGACCTCTTCCAAGATGGCCCCAGTAAGCCATGCCTCCTGGTATTAATACTTTTGTGTAGTCACCTCCTATATTGAATCTAGGCAGATAATAAATAGAAGACAGTAGAAGTGACTCTGTGTGACTTTTAAGGTCAAATTAGAAGATTTTTTGTATCTAATAGCTTCCTCTTTGCTCTTTTAGAAGGAGCACTTTGGGGGAAACCAGCCACCATGCAAGAAGACTATCCTGAGACTGCCGTGTTCTGAGTAAGTCCAAGCAAGCCTGCCACGTGGAAAAGCCCCACACAGAGACAGAGATGCCAGCCAGCTTCACAGCATTCTAGCTTTCTCAGCTGAGACACCAGACATATGAGAGAAGTTATCTTAATGAACTAAGCCAATGGGTGGATAGCCATGCTTAAACTTGGAATCCGTTATTAAACCTTCCTCTGGGACTTGGGATGGGGAGGGTGAGTATTAAAGGGATAGCTTAAAGGAGGTTCAATTACCAAGAATCAGAACACACTCATACCAATCTCTTTGGGTCCAACAGTACAAGGAGGTGCAGTAAGATCAGCAGGCTTCCACAGGTATAGATATTGGTAAACTTAGGTATAATTAAGGAAGTTCCTATAATTTCATTTAATATTTTAAACTGGTGTTAATATAACTAATATCTTAATTTTAATTATTCTCTATATGGCCTCTTAGACTTTAATTTATTCTGTTATTTTCAATTAATAAGATCTTGTAGAAGTTTATGTTAAGAGTAGGTGTCTGCTATTGACCATGGCTTTATTTTTTCTGGTATGTGTCTGGAAATACAAATCAACTGAGGTATAAAACTTCTCCTGCTCTTTCTGACAAGTTACATGAAGCAAAAAGACCATAATGATGTCACATATGTGAACAAGTATTTTACTAATTACCTCTATTTAAAGGTCAAGACTAACCATGATGGCAAATAATCTCAATAACAGATTTGATATTAGACAAGAACTAGAAGGAAGAGAACAAAAATTGGAGAATATATTTTTCACATCAATTGATTTTTTAAATTGAATCATGCAGACTTTTTTTTATTCAACTTTAATTGGGTAGATAATCCCTATTATCTGTTAGGGATGTTGCAAAATGTAGAGGAAATAACTGAAAAGAAGACAGAGAAAGACTTCATCCCCAAGGAGATTTTAGTGATGGAGCTGGTGAGTAAGGGCAAGTGAACAAACAGAAAGTCAACATAGGACTTTCCTGGTGGAACAGTGGTTAAGAATCCACCTGCCAATGCAGGGGACACGGGTTTTAGACCTGATCCGGGAAGATCCCACATGCTGTGGAGCAACTAAGCCCATGTGCCACAGCTACTGAGTCTGCACTCTAGAGAGCCCACAAGCCACAACTACTGACCCCTCATGCTGCAGCTACTGAAGTCCACGCTCCTAGAGCCCGTGCTCCACAACAAGAGAAACCATCGCAATGAGAAGCCTGTGCACTGCAACGAAGAGCAGCCCCCACTCACTGCAACTAGAGAAAGCCCTGGAGCAGCAAGAAAGACCCCAACACAGCCAAAAATAAAAGAAAACAAATAAATAAATTTATTTTTTAAAAAATCAACATAAATCTCCTTCAAGGTGTCAAATATTGAAGCATGTTAGTAATTATATGCAATCCTCACATAACTGTTGATAATATAATCCTGGAAAAAATATTCCATTTTGGTTGAGTTGTGAAGGTAATTCATTATTAACAACAGATACTGTGGTATGTATATATTGAATATATTTGGAATTTAAATTTTCTCTTTGTATGTGCCTCTATTTAGGCCAATAATCATATTATGTTCTGTTCTTCATTTTCCTCTTGTGTTGTATTCCCTTGTTCTTTGACCATAGAAGCAATGTGGCAATGAACAGTAAGATAATAAAAGTCTTAGGACTTCATTCTGGATATTTTCTTTTGACTTATCTTCTTGTTTATAAATTCTTTCTTCAGTTATATTTAAGCTACCAATAAACCCTCCATCAAGTTCCTGATATAATTTACTATAATTTTTAGATCTGGAGTTTATATTTTGTCCTTTTTTGTAGTTTTTAGGTTTCTGACATTTTCAATTTTCTTGTTTATCTTCTTGAATATATAACATAAATATATTATCATATGCATCTCTCTACTCCATTATCTTGACAACCTGTGATTGTATTTCTACTGACTCTTATTTCTCTTGGTTTTCATTTGTTTTCCTTTAATGTGTTTACAGTTAATTTGGATTGAGGGTCAATAATTTATATGAAATGAAATCTGTTGGGTGGCTAGAACATTTGCAATCAAAAATAACTTAATTGCCCTCAGGCTTTAGTACTTGCTAGGGAGGGTCTACTTTTAGGTTCCCTTCTTCCTAGATAATAGCCTTTCAAAGTCGTATTTCAGAGAGTGTTTTCTGGCAGATGCTGTAATACAGTGTTGATCCTCCTAGTTTGGAGGCTGGTAGAAATTTTTCTCAGATTATTAGTTTCTCAGCTTCTTGGCAGATGAATCTAATGCAAAGGTGATAATCCCCAATATAGTGCATCAACCTGGCTATATGTCTTTTCCTGAACTGTGACTTCGTGAGTCCTCACTGCTTTTTTAATTATCTCATGTATTGAAGCAGGTTTTAAAAAATATTTTATCTAGGCTTTCTAGGTGTTCTCAGTGAGAGGTTGGTTCAAGTCACTTATTCCAACATTACTTAGAAGCAGAAGTTCTGCATTCATATTTCTTTGCATTCTTATGAAAATTTAAAGGAAAGGCAAAATATGAATTTATCACTGTTTAAAATTTTCTTTTATATGTATGTATTAGTTTTCATAGACTACATATAAGATTTTATTTTTTACCGGGAAATTTCAAGTTGTTTTTATTTGATTGTTCACAGGTTCCATGTCCAGCTCTTTAGGACACATTATGTTCAGACTGGCAAAATGTTCAGGTTCAACAGTCTGCTCTTTCCTGTATTGGGTTGGCCAAAGGTTCATTCGGGTTTTTCCGTAACATGTTATGGAAATATGTGAATTACTAGTTAAGAATGGAGTAAGACCATTGCAAAATTATTCATTAGTAAATTATATTTTTAAATTATAGTTCAGAGTTCTTTGGTAATATACAAGAGAAACTAACTATGATTGCCAAGAGCCTTGGGCAGTTCCAAGGATTTCAGAAATGGTACCTAATGAATAGACTCTTCAGGGGAACTCTTTGGGTTGACGATAGTCCAAACATTTTTATACATTGGGCCTCTCTGCATAAAACACTTGTTTTGCCTTGGAGTCCTATCAACAAGGAAAAGTATGACAACATTTTTTACATAACTATTTACTGAGTAACACCCTTTTTTTTTTTCAAAAAAAAGAAGTTATAGTTTCCTCATTTATTGTAGAGTCATAACAACTCTGCAAGACAAATATTATACTTTTCATGTTATACAGAAGTTAAATAACTTGTTTATTTCCCTGGAGTCAGAGAAATGAGTAATATTGGTCTGTCTTGGGAAGAAAAAATTGGTTTAAAGACTTTAATGTTCCTAAGATCATAGGATCAGTAAATGACAAACTGGGATTTCCACTTTAAGTCTTTCTTTTATGCCACATTATCTCCTTACATTTGGGGACAGCCTGTTTTCATGAAATTCAGAAGAAAAAGTTACAATAAAAAGTAAGCTTTCTCTGTTGACCTTAAAAGAACGATGTAATATTGAAAGCAATCTTGCCACTATGTTCATTTTTTCACCTCATCTTTAGGATTATGATCTGTATTGTGTTATATCTATCTTACAAGAACGTTAATAGTATTTTTTTTAAATGGACGCAAAATAAAATAGTATAAAAATCTGTATATTCCAGAATACAGCTATTAAATCATGTTACTGGACATAAAGACAATGAGATCTACTACTGATGTGGGATAATGGTAACCATTGATTAAAGTAAGTCATTATAAGCTCATTAATAAAGCTGTGGTTTTTCATACTTGGACAGATCTCTTTAGGGAAACTTCTAGATTAAAAATAAATTTTATTATTTTAGCTGAGAGCAAGCCTTTCTAAAGTCACAGGAATTATATAGCCAATTTGTAGTGCTAGTTACCGGTAATATTAGAAATCCCCAAAAGCCAAACTAATATTCTCTAGCCAAGCTTATAAGAATATGGGATATCCTCAAATGGTTACTTTCTCTATGCTTGGCTTCCAAACATTCTTCAAAAGTCATCTCATCTAGTAGCTAAGTATTTGTTTTATTTCACATGATTTTTTTTTCATCTACAATGAGGTAAATTTGGTAACCAATAACCGAACCAATAATTTCAATAATTTATGTGTCACTTTATTTATTTAAGGTATGTGTTATTTATAAACTGATGCTTGAAAATCTCTACCTAATCAAAATCATGAGCATGGTAACTATTTTTTTTAGTTTCCTCCATGAAACTAAAAAATGTAATTTTCTACATGTAATTTTCTACAAACTTTCTAAGTCAGATGCTTTATTTTGTCATATTCTTGAGTGATAATAATTTAATTTTAGCATTTCTTTTATTTATATTTTAAAATCTCACATCCTAATAGAGTATTATATTAAAATTATTCTTTTAAAATTATAGCATAGCAAAATTGAGCTATTTGTAATGAGGTGGATGGACCTAGAGTCTGTCATACAGAGTGAAGTAAGTCAGAAAAAGAAAGACACATATATATGGAATTTAAGAAAAAAAAATGTCATGAAGAACCTAGGGGTAAGACAGGAATAAAGACACAGACTTACTAGAGAATGGACTTGAGGATATGGGGAGGGGGAAGGGTAAGCTGTGACAAAGTGAGAGAGTGGCATGGACATATATACACTACCAAACGTAAAATAGATAGCTAGTGGGAAGCAGCCACATAGCACAGGGAGATCAGCTCGGTGCTTTGTGACCACCTAGAGGGGTGGGATAGGGTGGGTGGGAGGGAGGGAGATGCAAGAGGGAAGAGATATGGGAACATATGTATATGTATAACTGATTCACTTTGTTATAAAGCAGAAACTAACACACCATTGTAAAGCAATTATACTCCAATAAAGATGTAAAAAAAAAATTATAGCATAGTGAGACTCTATTGGATAGCTATACACATTAAACCTATTTTCAAAATCTGCAAGTACAAATTGTAGATTTCAGTGTACAATTAGACATAAGTGCTTTTTCCACTAATATAAATTTTAGAAATGCTAGATTGTTAAGAATGTAAAACTAAACTATTAAATGCAGAGTTATTTGATAAAAATACATTGATTTTTAAATTATTAATAAGGCTTTTTGTGAAATGAAATAACTACTGGGAATGGGGGCCAAGTGTTTTCAAAAGATGAAACGGTACTTGACTGGAGGTTCTCCTGGCAAACTTGGTGCATCTTGGTAGGTACATCTGATGTGAGTCAGGTAAGGTCCAGAAGTCACACAAGCGATGGACCACAGAGAAGGATGGAAAGGAGAGTACGCCACAATCTTCTATGCCAACCAGAAAAGGAATACATCCTACAGATGTGAGGGTAAAGTTCAGGGACTTTACATGCTGAGGTAGCCCTAGAATTCTGTTTCTAAATATCATCTAAACACTTATATTTGATTTTTGTGTCATATTTTATGTTCATGAAAGTTTCATTATATCTTGCTAAGGGTACTATTTTTCTGTATTTAAAAGAGAGTGATTTTGCTGTCTAGCAATATTACCTGAGACTAATTACATAGACATTTTAGTGTTTCATTTCCCTGAGATAGTTATTATAATATTACACTTAGGTTATTTCTTAATTCTCTTCACTTAATTCTTACCCCTTAAGGAGTGCATTATTATCCTCCTTATAAAAGCTTATGTTTGGTGAGGTAAATTTCCTTTAGACAATGTATTAGAGGAACCATTTTCTAAACACATATTTTTTTGACTGAAGTCTATCTTTTTTGCAACTCATCACTATGGAAAAAGTATTTTGTTTCCCAAAAGCTGAGAATACTTTCAAGCAATGTGCTCTTTTCTCTACCTAGAGATTGTGTAACCAGTCATCACTCTAAAGTGAGTCTACCTTTAATTTTGTTTTTTTAAATCGTCCAGAGGTGGTTTTATCATTCCCTCTATTTTATTTTTAATTTCTTGTTTATGATGTATTTGCAAAATGGCTGAGTAGGTGGTTGAACATGAATGAAATTGTATGTTTTATTGGGGATTAAATCTGTAAGCTTAACCTCAATAACACCTTGCTTTTAATCTTAGTGGTGCTATTTTTGCACCAAAAATCATTATACATATTTTTCACTATTATAGAATGGCTGAGCCTGGATAGCCCTTGAAAAAATATATCTTTGGCCTGCCACGTTTTTTCATTATTTTCTATGGTCCTTCATGTCTTTTTCTCTTTCTCCCAGCCTATTTCATCCCATGTCATGTTTTTCCACAGTCTGGTTACCATTTTTAAAATGTTAACTGAACATATTTTTTAAAATATGGTTTTACTTAAAATTCTGAAGAATGAAACTATAACACTAAAGTATCAAGTGATAGAGTTAGATTTTAGATGCCTTCCTTGGTGCCCCCTTAAACACATATAAGTGGCTGCCTAATCTACTAAACTATGCATTTCTTGAGGAAAAGAATTTAAGTACATTTGTTTTTGTATAAATCGGTATGTGTGTGTGTACTCATATATACATGTATGAGCATAAGACTAATTTTATGCATCACTACATTTACATATATACTAGCAGGTTATTGTAAATGTGTTTGAATAAAAATCTAATTTATCTTATCAACTATCCATAAGACAAGTCCTAATTTGAAATAATTTAAGGAGGACTTTGAGAAAACAAACATATCATCCTTAACATATACAAAGCAAATATTTCATTGAGGCAGATAAATATCAGAATAAAACTTACAGAAAATATCAGAAGTCAAAAAAATCATAGATCTTTCAGCCAGTTCCACATTAATTTAGGATTAAAAAGCAAATCTAGGTTTTATTCAGACATCATTCTCATCCTATTATATTCAGTGTTAGTTGCACCATCTAAATTAAAGATAATTAAAATTTTTAGTTCAGCAATTTGTTAATAGCACTCATGAGGAAAAAATTATACAAACTGATAAAAACCAATGTTTTCTTTTGTTATTTCAAAGTTATTTGCCAACAGGAGGTTTAAAAAAGAACATGCAAATGGGAAAACTGTACCAACTAACTACTATATTTAAATGAAATCTATTTACCTTTTATCCAGTCTGAATAGATGCTTTTTAATTATTGCTAATTGTTTAAGAAGGCTTTGCATCCCCCAGAAGATTTAGTCTGAATAAATTTAATTCCTTTAAAATCTCCTTCAGTTACAGGCAAATACAGTAAGAAGCCCCATAGATATGGCGGTAAATAGTCATAAAGGCAGAAACATTTAAATAAGTAGAGCAAGGAAGTCTTCCCCAAAAGAGGCAGAAAAGCTATATGGTTAGGATGTAAGAGCCAAACATGAAACACAGAGTTGAAACATTTGAGATGGCTGTGAAAAAGGTCTATGTTCACTTGTCAAAGAATGCGCTGGGGCAGACGAAATCATATGAATAGTTCTTTCACAGGTCACAGCGTCCATTCAGCCTGTGACATTGTTATTACCCACAGAAATAGATGTGCCTAATTAATATTCTGAACATACCTGGGAGAACATTCTTAAGGAAATCATCCTCTGGTGGTTTGAGAATTAAAAAAAAGAAAGAAAGAAAACAGTAAGCATTAAAAATTGGATCTAGATAACAAAGTCAACTGCTTTCAAAGTTTAATGCCAGCTGCAAATAGGAGTCTTGTTTGTGTACATTTCTTGGTATAAATGGTTGTGCCTTGTGAAATAAAGTTCAACAGTAGTTTGAATTTATTAGTAATTATATTCTTGCCATTTCAATAAATAACAGGCAAAAGTCAGCTACAGAAAGTTTGTCATAGTAAACTGTGCAAATTCATATAATAATGAATAATGTAGCAATTTATAAATTGAGCATTTATTAATGTAAAATTCTTAGAGTGAAAATACAGTATCAGGAAAAAGAATTTAGTATTTTCTTGAAAAAGTAGGTATGTCATTGATTGGAGAAACAATCACCTGGAAATAATGTTTAAGATATTTCTAAATAAATTATTAATTTTCAATATATGATTAAATCTAAATTTCTCATACACAGCTACAATACAATAAGCCATGAACTTCTCAGCTTTTTTATTTTGCACATTTTACATTTACAATAGCATTTATGGAAGATTAATTATAATTATGCTTAAAATTTTACTTTTGCAAATTGGGATCTAAAACCATAATTAATTTAAAAATATAATAAAAAATAGACTGTAGGACAAATTTTATGAGCTATTTTAATATATAAATTTAACATATGCATATTTATATATAAATGGCATATATAAGCCCACATATATGTATAATGCATACATATATACATATACAAATATTAAAGAACTGAGGATAACACTATAAAATATTCAATAAAACAAGACAAAGGTACTTACTGAAGAATTTAGTAGTTAACGTACTTTATCCTGTTTACATACCTGCATTTAACAAAGTAATACATTCTGAAATGGGAGTCAGGTGTTTAGTGCCCAAACTTAATACAGTACGTATAAAACAAAATCCCTATTGAAATGAATGGAGCCATTCATTTCCCAGACACAAAAAGCTGTAGTTTCTTTGTCTTGCTACTTTAAGGCCCCTTGGTAGCATTTTTCCTTTTTTATGGTGCTTTAGGTATAGATGCTTCTCTGCTCAAAAATCATGAAAAAACTACAAGTAGCAAATACCTAAATATGTAACAGGTGTATAAGTGCTCCTCAGGATAAATAGATTATGGACAATTAATGGTCATCGTACCTCTGTCTTCATTTCCACTTGTTCCTGTAGAGTACACTAGTGGCTTATTAGGAATATAACCAAAGCAGTAACACAAATTCCAGGTTCAAAGTTAACTGAGGAAAATCTGGTTCCTTGCTTCTTGAGTGTTCCTTGTGAAAAGAACAATAAGCAATGCAGAAACAAAGTCATAAATGAGTATCATTCAAGGGACCACTTACAAAAAACCCATGTTATATTTTTGTCTGGTTGTAAGTATATTTCAAATTGGATGATCAAAGGAGGATTTAACACCACTTCAAAAGTTGTTAAATGCAATAGGTGGTCCTTGTTTGGATTATGATTCAAACAAATCAAACCAAATGTGATCATGTTATGAAAAAAGAAATCAAAGAAATTTGAGCACATTGGATATATGATGACATTTTAAAAATTATCTTTTTTAGTTGTGAGAATGAAATTGTGCTTTGGATTTTTTTAATTTGTGGGTGAAATGATGTATTGTCTGGAATTCCTTCAAAATAATTGGAATGGCGAGTAGAAAGTGGGTCGATGTATTGTGGTGATATTTGAAATATGTTCAAAAATTCTTTGATATGCCTCCTTTCAAGATGTGGAGCTTGATTCCTCTCTCCTTGTGCGTGGGATGTGTGTCATGACTTACTTCTAGCAAGCAGAGTATGGCAGAAATGACAGTGTGTGATTTCCAACACTAAGTTACAAGAGTCATTGAGCCTTCCTTTTTGTACTCTCTCTTGTAGATCCTGCTCTGTGGGGAAACAGTGGCTGTCATGAGGACATTCCAGCAACGCTATGTAGTGAAGAAGTGAGTCTTTCTGCCAACAACCCCTGAGGACCTGAGGCCTCCTGCCAAAAACCATGAGAGAGAATCACCTCGGAAGTGAATCCTGTGGCCCTGACCCTACTACAGATGACCACAGTCCACGCCAACAGCCTGACTGCAAATTCGACTGACTCTCAGAGCCGCCCAGCTAAGGTGCTCCCAAATTTGTGACCCACAGAAAAGGCGATGATAAATGTTTACTGTTTCAAGCTACTAGGTTGTTGTTGTTTGTTTGTTTTTGTAGCAACATATAACTAACAGTATCTATGAAACCAGATTCTCTATCTGTTGAGTTTTTGATGCTATTGAATAATGAAACATGAGGAGTTATTATAATATTTCGTCTACTTTCATGTATATTTTAATAACTTGATAACTTTTTTATAATTAATTAATTAATTTTTGACTGTGTTGGGTCTTCGTTGCTGCGCTAGGGCTTTCCCTAGTTGCGGCGAGCAGGGGCTACTCTTTGTTGCGGTGCACAGGCTTCTCATTGCGGTGGCTTCTCTTGTTGCAGAGCACGGGCTCTAGGTGTGCAGGCTTCAGTAGTTATGGCATGTGGGCTCAGTAGCTGTGGCTTGTGGGCTCTAGAGCACAGGCTCAGTAGTTGTGGCACACAGGCTTAGTTGCTCTGCGGCATGTGGGATATTCCCGGACCAGGGCTCGAACCCGTGTCCCCTGCATTGGCAGGTGGATTCTTAACCACTGCACCACCAAGGAAACCCAACTTGGTAACTTTTTAAAACTTGTTTTCATTTTTCTTATTCCAAGCTGTCATTTAAATGGAAATTATAGACATTTTGTTAAAGTGTAAGAACTTATAGTTTTCTTTAAAAAGAGTTCTTTTAAACCTTTTCGCTATTTTTTTCTCCAATAGTTCATAGATACATTTGGATCATACTCACCATTTTCCAGCAACTTTCCAAAAAGTAGATCTCAATGAAAAAAAAAAAACACGCTAACAAAATCATGTAGGGCTATAAAATAGAGCCAGCACTAAGCGGGGACTTGGAGAAGTGATTTAGGTCCTCCCCACATCATAATTTTTATCACACTCTCACAAATAAGCATACTCTGTGAGTAAAACAGTGTGTTTTCTTGGCAAACACAGCTTCCAGATAAGACCCCTTGAGCTCTGACTGTACCAAAATAAGACTATACATGTGAAAGACATTATCTTTAAAGATTGCTGTGATATGATTGCCTAAACCTCTATCTAAAATGAATATAATCAGTGAATATAATATATTTAATAGCCTTGAACTAAGGGCTAAATGAAAATGAAATATATTTTAACCTAAGGAAAACAAAGTGTTTTTTTTTTCATAGAGTAAATTCTGAAGGGATTAATTTCTAAAGTTTTGTGTCTTTGGTCTTCAAAAATGTAAGTTCAGCATATCATATTAAATAGAAAATGTATCTATTATCAACTATAATCAGGCTTTTATAGAGGAAAGTAATGCATATTAGGCACATATCATGTTTGATACATTTTATTATGTTGATTTCTCACATTTTCCCTGTGAGTTACTTGTTTTTTTCACATTTATAGAGGAGGAAGGAAAACTTGAAAGATAAATTCTCTTGCTAGGGTTACACAATTAAAATTAATGGTTCCCGGGCTTCCCTGGTGGTGCAGTGGTTGAGAGTCCGCCTGCCGATGCAGGGTACACGGGTTCGTGCCCCGGTCCGGGAAGATCCCACATGCCGCGGAGCGGCTGGGCCCGTGAGCCATGGCCGCTGAGCCTGCGCGTCCGGAGCCTGTGCTCCGCAACGGGAGAGGCCGCAACAGTACCACAAAAAAAAAAAAAAAAAAAAAAAAAATTAATGGTTCCCTATTTCATATTTGAGCTTCACTGAGTCTAAATTCCCAAATCACAGGGAGAACTGTTATGTACCTAGCACTGTGTTCTGTTCCATGTGGACAGAAAAGAGGACTACAGCATAGCCTCTGCCCTCAGTATATATTTAAATGTAAGGAAACAAAATATTAAATGGAAAATATCAGGGCATGAAAATATTAATGGTATACTGCCTGGGTCTGCTATCATTGAAATGGAAATCTACAGGAATTAGGGTTGTGTGTGGTCAACAGCAGGTGAAGAAATTTTCATTAAGGAGGTGAGATTTTAAGTAAGCTTTGAGAAAAAAAAGTATAATTTAGATAGACAGAATGTAGTGTGTGGGTATTATTGGTTAACTTAATCCCCACCCCCAGCCACCTTTCAGTTGAAGGAACTGCGTAGAAGAGTTCTAAATGATGACATTTAAGAAAAAGTCAGCTGTGAGATTTCTGGGAAGCCTGTGGCCTTCTTCATACTCCTTTCTCTTTTCGCTTCTTGTTGGAACTCAGATGTGATAACTGGAGCTGCCAAGAGAACATGCAACGCCTCAGGGTCACGTCACTGAGCTACTCAACTAGCACCAGTAAGTGCTCATCAGAGCCTTCTTGTTATATAACAAAAACAAACCCATGTTTGTTTAAGGCTCCATATTTGGGCTATCTATTACTTCTTGCACAAACATTCCTAATAGATATGGAGTGGCATACACTATTCCAGGTAAGAGAAAAACCCTGAAAATGCACTCATCCTGCACATAAAAAGTTTAAACTTCCATGACTGATAGTATTTGAATATAACTTAGTCTGATTCCAAGTCTAATCTTTGACTAATAAATCCTGATGGGTTGCCTGAGAGAATTGGGCTTATTGTTTCCTTTAAGGTCTCATGTATTAATCTTCTCCATATAGTTGTATCTGAGATCATCTGCTGAATATAGGGTGGAATGAAGATTATGAGATTGTGTGAAGTCCTGAATAATCTCTATTTGGAATGCTCAATGGAATCCCTGGACCCCCCCATGAAATGAAATAAAAAGCTGGATAAGCAACTGTGGAGGTCAGTTGGAAGTTAGTAAAGTAGTATTTATTACT
Organism: Orcinus orca; assembly: GCF_937001465.1. NCBI lineage: Eukaryota > Metazoa > Chordata > Mammalia > Artiodactyla > Delphinidae > Orcinus > Orcinus orca. Next base: position 21,891,718 of record NC_064563.1, on the reverse strand, counting down.
TTAGAGAATTAAGTTCTATACTCAACTGTGGTGACTGGGTTTAAGTTAGTTCGTGTAATTTTCTTACTTCTGGTACATTTGGAAGGGATAGACGACAGTATTAAAATTAGTTTTATATAAGAGATGAAGGAAAAACATGACCTGGGCTTCAGTTTAAGGGATTGATAATGTTAATACTTCTGACTGAAAGGAAGCTATTTGAAAGGAGTGTTTGTCTTGGAGGGAAAGAGATAATTTCCCTGTTGGATGTATATGCATTTGAGTACCCCTTATGTGGACTTAGTAAGCTGCTGAGAACAGGCACAGAGACAAAGGCAGTGGGTTATAAATGGAGTTTGACATTAAGAAGTAATCAGGAAAAGAAGCAACAACAACTAGAAAAGTGGCTGATTTAATTAGACTGGCAAGCTAAAATTGCAGGTATCAAGAACAGATGTGTGAGCTTCCATAAGGGGAAGGCAGCAGTGTGAGGAACGAATATCGTGCATGGAGATAGAGCAGCAGTTAGGAAGGTGAAGTGTCAAGAAAGCCAAGGGAGGGGACTTCCCTGGTAGTCCAATGGTTAAGACTCCGCGCTCCCAATGCAGGGGGGCTGGGTTGGATCCCTGGTCAGGGAACTAGAGCTTGCATGTCACAACTAAAAGATCCCGCACGCGGCAACGAAACTAAGACCCGGCGCAGTCAAATAAGTTTAAAAACAAAAGGCCAAGGGATACTGGTTGGGGACTCGGGAGAGCAACACAGTCAAGGGTAGGGCTGGGATTCAGGAAAGACCCTGCTGTTAGAAGGCTTTGGTGACCTGTAGGAGAGTAGAGTTCTGGTTGTGCTGCGGATGGTGAAGAACCTTCATTCCAGGAGTGGGGGAATGAGTGCAAGGAGAGAGAATAGACAAAGCCTGCCCAATAAACAGCCGATTCCAAAAAGTGCATGTGCAGGATTGACGTGAAGTTTCAGGAGGATGGAAGGGGTTTATTCTCAATGTGGCAGCTGTTGGAGGGTGCAGATCCTGGAAGCATCAACTCCGTTTGACTTAGCAATTTGGGATAATATATTTAAATATATTTCACTGTGGTAATTGCTTCTGAATTTTTGAAAAAATTGTGTGAATATTTTTGAGTTGTACAAAGATTATAAAAAATTATTTTCTTCACTTTATAATAATTGCCCTGAATTACAAGGCACAATTAAGGTGCAGAAAGTTGCAAGTATTCAGCTCTTAATGAGAAAGTTTCTTCCTACTTTTAAAGATCAAACAAAAATTTTTACAATATGTTTAGACAGAAAAATGTGTTTTGTTCATGGAAAAATTTTAAGTGTATTTTTACACTTATGCTTTTGTATCCAACTTTATGAAATGTAACTATTCTTTGCTATCTACATTCTAATCATTATTGTATGGCATCAGAAAGCTGCAAAAACATATCTTATTATCATGGCTCCACACAAAATTGCCTTTATAGGATTGAACACAATAATTTGATTTTAAAATAATGCCACTACTTTAATCTAGTATGTATGTAGAAAGTAATCATGAACAAAATATCCACATTAAATATTAAAATAAAGACAAACAATAAAATGACTGAAAAAATGATCCCGTTCCTTATGCTATTCATTATTTTTTATTTAAGGTTCACATGATTAATTCTTCTTAGGACGCTCATGCTAAGAAAACAAAGAAAGTAGCAAAACCATTAAAACAGTGTATGCCATGTGTTTTGTTTCTGATAAATAAACAAAAACAAGGAGACACAATCTCTTTTTGTCTAATGGGAGCGCTAAAACCACCATGTTCCTTGATTCCCCTCAGTTCTCAGGAAGCTCAGTTGAAATTTTTTGAAAGAGCCTCCAGCAGGTTAGCTTTTTTTGGCATGATTATTTCTCCATCCTGGCTTTACTACTTGGCTTTTCTATTCTTTCTCATGCTTTATTGGTTTACCATTCTATGATATCTTCTTTAATATCATCAGTTTTCTTATAGCCATTTTGGAAGGGGGCAAAACATAAATAATGAATTATATCATTGTCAAATCATAATAACGTTCAATAAATAAATTTGTTTTGTTTTGTTTTGTTTTGCTTTTTTTTTGTGGTACGCGGGCCTCTCACTGCTGTGGCCTCTCCCATTGCGGAGCACAGGCTCCGGACGCGCAGGCTTAGCGGCCATGGCTCACAGGCCTAGCCGCTCAGCAGCATGTGGGATCTTCCCGGAACCGGGCACGAACCTGTGTCCCCTGCATCGGCAGGCGGACTCAACCACTGAGCCATGAGGGAATCCCAATAAATGTGTTTTAGGGAAAATATTAAGATAAGTTTTAAAAGAATTAACTAGTCTTAAGCTAAAATTACAGTTTTAAATACCATTGTTATTTAAATGAATTTAGTTGAATGTTGAAGTCAGTTTATTAATGAAACTTACATTACTATTAAAAATAATCTAGAGACAAAAAGAGGACAATAGATTAGACTATTAATTAGAATTGTTCTAGATTGTATAGGGTATGAAATGAAAATAAGTATAACCAATTAAGCATAGCAGATAATTTCCTGATCTGGGAGACTGCAAATCCACTTCTTACTCTGACTAGACCACTGAAATGTATCTGATCTTGACTAAGGCTTGACCTTTTGAGATTTCAGTTATTTCGTCTGTAAAATGAATAAATTTGACTTACCAGTAAGGCTCCTTCCAACTCTAAAACTTCTTTCCTGGAATGGTTTTTTAAATCTTTCTATTTTAGATGCACTACTTATCTTTGTTTTGTTTTATCTTGTTTGACTGGATATAATAATGGGTTAGAAGAAGCAAAAATTGCATAGAAACCACACAGGAAAAAAAATATAGATATCTCTGGTGTTCCAGAATTTCTTTTGAAAGACTATGCTTAATACACTAGTAAACTTAATTTGGAAATGTTTAACTTCCAAAAGTTTGTGAAATTTTAAACAACAGTGAACCGCACTTAAAACCAGTTGCATTTTGCTGTAAAAGATAGAGGCTGAGAGTCTTTTAAGCGTACTTATGATTTTGGTATCTTATAAATTTACATTTGGTTTGCTGGGTTCTCTGTATAATGTGTTTTTGCACACTTTCTTTCAGAATTTCAACAGATTCAACCCAGTGGGAATCTGGAAAACAGAGTTCAATGGAAATGAAAACTACATATTTTAACATCATTCTTCACTTTTTCTCTGAGTTTCCAAAAAGATTTGATTCTAATTTGATTTGGGAGTGAGTTTACTAGATTGCCCATCTTGATTTCAGATTGACAGCTGGAGGGCATTCAACAACCACAGACCTAAGGCAGAACTACCTAAAGTAGAACTACAGTTGGAGGGAAACCAAGGACTCTGCATCAGTAAAATTTCCATGTTACTGATGGTTTCTTGTTTCTGTCCTTTTTCAAGTATTTGAGTGTGTTTTTTTACTTTTGTGTTTTAAAAGCTTTGTGCTTATATAGAACCTCTGGTAAAGGAATGGAATCCAAAAGAGCAATATCATTTTGGCTGAATTGTTATGGAAAGCTGGTAAAAATCAAGTTTTTATAGTATCCCCCTGACACCATCAGACTATTGAGACCTTTCCTTAATAACAATGTACATTTTAATTATAATATCTCAGCTTCTTTAACATTTTTTTTTTTACTATCTTCTAACCTACTGACATAGTTGTTGAGAAACTTATGAGTGCTTCAATGGAAGAAGAAAGTCACTACTTAAAACACTAACATAGATGTTAGAACAGTTATTGAAGTAATTGACTTTCTGAAGCTGCATAATTGATAGCCTCCAAATGTTAAATTAATTTATGTAAGAGCTATCAAAAAGCTCCTCCTGAGTTTTCCTTATTTTTCTGGGAAAAAAAATATAATGTCACCACCAACAACCCAAAGATGATTAATAGAGAGAGTTAACAAAACCAAAGCTGATTATTTGAGAAAGTCAACAAAATTGACAAACCTTTAGCTAGACTAAGAAAAAAAGAGAGAAGATGCAAATAACCAAAATCAGAAATGCAAGTGGGGACTTTATTATCAATCTTACAGAAATTAAAAGAGAATAAGAGAAATTAAGAGAATAGTGAACTATTGTACACCAATAAATTTAATAATCTAGATAAAATGGACAAATTTTTAGAAGCATAGGATTTAACAAACTGACTCAAGAAGAAATAGAAAATCTCAACAGACATAAAACAAGTAAAGAGATTGATGCAGTAATCAAAAACCTCCCAACAAAGAAAAGTTCAAGACCAGATGACTTCACTGGTGAATTCTATCAAATATTTAAAGAAGAATTAATACTAATCCTCCTCAAACTTTTCCAACAAAAAAAGAGGAGGGAATACTTTCTAACTCATTCTATGAGGTCAACATTACCTTGATACCAAAGACAGATAAAGAAACCACAAGAAAAGAAAGCTATAGAGGAATATCCCTTATGAATATTGATGCAAAAATTCTCAACAGAATCCTTGCAAACTAAATTCAACAGCATATTGAAAGGATTATACATCAAGTGGGACTTATCCCAGGGATACAAGAATGGTTCAACATAAGAAAATAAAGTAATGTAGTCCATCATACACTTAGAATATAAGATTAAAAACCCAAATGATCATCTCAATTTACATAGAAAAACATTACACAAATGTGTGTATACACATGTAGACTATTGGAGTATGTTAAGGCTTCAAGAATCCCATCAGTTTATCAAGGGATAACTTTATTTTTTCTAGCACATGCCTCCTATCATTTTCTTCCCCCTTTACTTCTTTATTTTTTTGTCTCTTTATCGCCTAGCCATCCTACAGCCTCTTCATGTGTTTGCTTTTACTGTTGACTTCGTTTTATGATTCTCTAAGTTGCATAGAGGATTTAGAAGATTTTATCCTACTTCATTTAGTACTTATTTCCTAGTGTAGTTAGGATTAATGTTTATTTTTCTTTCTTTCTTTCTTGGAGAAAGGCATCCCAGAAAATCAACCTAATATCCTATATCAACTTTCCTAAAGGCTAGTGATAGCCACATTGTCAAGAGAGATATGGCAAGATATCACAAACTCTACTAACTAAAAGCTCTATTACAAAGCTCTGAGGGGGATGGAGGTCCCTCTAATGAGCAGGAAATAACCTGCCAGCTGCATGGCTGGTAATAATATGGATGTGGAGCTGGGTCCAAAGAGGAATGCAGAGTTCTCAGAGCCTGTTGATAGAGCTTGTTGAGTTCTGTGGGGAGGGTGCTTCTAGAGACAGGGCTCATTTTGTACATTCTGAGATCCAGTCCTACAAGCCTCCTAGGATCTGGACTCATCATGGGGCAACCACGAGAGAATTTGTGTTACAAAATCTCCCTTCATTTCTTCGTTATCATATTCTTTTACACTTTTTTAACACAACAGGTTCTAAAATCCTGCTTTCCTCATTTTTTCCACATATGACTTTCATTCTCTCCCCTGGACAAGTCATGATTGGTCTTGATCTCTTGCTTGTTAGATAGAGATTTCATGACTAATAATCTCTGCATCCCAGTACCTGCTATGATGTCTAGGACACAGTAATTATCCAATACATATTAGTGGATTGTTATAAGATATTAGCTAGTTGGCTTAAATACATCCTCTTTTTCTTTTCCGAATCAATTTCCCAAACATTACTAGTCAACCAATTATGACTGTAAATATTAAACAAGGTGCTTGGCTGACACTGTAAAGATTTCAAAGATGTACGTCCTTTGACCTTAAGGAAATTGTTTTAAAAATAAAAATACAGGGCTTCCCTGGTGGCGCAGTGGTTGAGAGTCCGCCTGCCGATGCAGGGGACACAGGTTCATGCCCCGGTCCAGGAAGATCCCACATGCCGCGGAGCGGCTGGGCCCGTGAGCCAAGGCCGCTGAGCCTGCGCGTCCAGAGCCTGTGCTCCGCAACGGGAGAGGCCACAACAGTGAGAGGCCCGCGTATCACAAAAAAAAAAAAATTTTTAAATGAAAATAAAAATAAATGAAAATACAGTTAAACTATGAGATGAAATTTAGTTTTGTCAAAAAAATATCTACTATGGCTTTATGCTTTAAACCACAAACTGGATCAATACTGAAAAACATTAGAGGAGGCCATTATAGGGTATAAGCAATTAAGTGTTATTATAATTATTATATAATATGATTTTTAAAATAAACTTATTTATTTATTTTTGGCTGTGTTGGGTCTTCATTGCTGCGCATGGGGTTTCTCTAGTTGCAGCAAGCTGGTGCACGGGCTTCTCTTTGCAGTGGCTTCTCTGGTTGCAAAACATGGGCTCTAGGCGCGCAGGCTTTAGTTGTGGCACGTGGGTGCACGGGCTTAGTTTCTCTGCGACACGTGGGATCTTCCGGGACCAGGGGTCGAACCCGTGTCCCCTGTATTGGCAGATGGATTCTTAACCACTGTGTCACCAGGGAAGTCCCTATAATATGATTTAAATGTGTAGCTAAAACTATTAATGGAAGTGCAAGAGGTAAACTAGAGTTACAGAGAACACTTCTAACAGAACACCTGAGCCTCAAAGGATTGGTAGTTATGACATTAGAATGCAGAAAATGCAGAGCATTCTAGAAGAGGGCAGGAGCAAAAGTTCTAAAGAGAGAATTTACAATGTGTGCTTGGAAAATAGGATATAATAGAACAAATAAAGGATTCCTTAGAACTCTGCATCTTAGAAACATTCCCTTTAAAAAAAAAATTATGGCCAGAATGGGTATCTTAAGAATATTTATATATGAGGAGACTCCTTCTCTGGCTTTACTTGCTGGAAAATGAGCTAAGAGACCAACAGGACTAGCTCATGTGGACCAATAGGAAAATGACAAAGATTGCTAGTTTCCTTAATCCCTCTTCTTGCAGGAGAAAAACTTATAAAATGGTTAGATGAAGGAGGCAGGATATCCTCCTGATGAAAATCCTTCCCTAGGTAAATTTATGTCAGAGAGATGGGGCTGGGCCCAGGAAAATGTTCACCCCCTGATGGCCGCTCCTTCCCCTGTTCCCTGAAGAATCACGTCCTTTCAGCTGATGCTTAAAAGACCCTTGCCTGACTGGGGTGTAGTAAGGAGAAAAAGTGCCCTAAGGGGAGGGCGCAAAATGTCTAAACAGCCAAGCCAAGGAGGAAAGCAGATGTTATGGGTTGAATTACACTGAAGTCCTAACCCCCAGAACCCCCCAGTACCTATATTTGGAGATAGTCTTTAAAGAGCTAATTAAGTTAAGATGAGGTCATTAGGGTGGGCTCTAATCCAATATGACTGGTATCCTTGTAAGAAGAGGGACAAAAACACACACAGAGGGAAGACCATGTGAAGACACATGGCCATCAACATTCCAAGGAGAGAGTCCTCAGAAGAAACTAGCTCTGTTGACAACCTCATCTTGGACATCTGACCTCCAGGACTGTAAGAAAATTAATTTCTGTTGTTTAAGCCACCACGTCTGTTGTACTTTGTTATTGCAGCCCATGCAAACTAATACAGCAGGATCCCCAAATGTGCTTAGTATAGAATTGATTACACCTATTGGGAGAAAAGGAGGTATGTTGATCCAAGAGTTAAGTGCCTCCAAAAAATTTCATTGTGTATCTGTACATTTACCCAAGGGTTGCAGAGGAGCGTGACACTTTTCTGAGGGCAAAGTGAGATAAGACACCACCCTCTAATAAGGGTAAATTTTAATGTCTGCCCATGCTGAGCATATGGCAAGAAGAAGATATATGCAACTGAAGGTACAAATTAAGAGGGAGCTAAATTGTGCTGTATAAGGAAGGAATGAGAGGCCAGAAGACAAATTTTTATGTAGGAAGTCAGAAGTCTGGGAGGCCAAGGCCAAATGGAGGAGGGGGGAAAAAGAGGAGAGCCAGTGGTGACAGGTGGGGAGGTCATTTGCTTGGGCTTTGCAGTTGACCCTGCCGACACTATCTGAAATTTTCTAAGAAATTTCTCTACAGGTCTTGATGTGAGTGGATTTATTTTTGAGACTACAGAGAAGTGTTGCACCAGTTGGCAAGTTTGATGCAGGCAAAAACAGATACTTTTCTGGGGGATGACTCACAACTTGACCTCAACAGTTAGGGTTATCTGGGAAGTAAGAAGGATTATGTCACAATTTTGTGAGGCACTGGTTTGAACACGTGGAACTGAACAACATGGTGGATGCCAGGCAAATATGTGAACTTGACTCTGTACAAAGGATCTGTAAGATTCACACATGGGCTTTAGATGTTGGCAACCTAATAGCGTCTCTGAGAACTCAACTTGTTTTGTGAGCCTCCAGTGAGGCAGCCTTAGCTGTCACAGGAAGCATGGTAACTCCTCATGGGATGTCAGTCCTGCAGCAGATCTTACCCAAACTCATTGGCCAGTGAAAAAAAACCTTTTCCCTCTCTTACCGCCCTTGCCTACCCTAAAAATAAAAATAAACATGAAAAAGTAAGAAAGAAGACCTCCAATACCATTGGGGTGAAGGAAGTATTGCTAATAACCCATCCAGGGCTCTAACATATGTCACTCTCTACTGTAGAAGCCCACACAGCCTTGGGCTGCTGATCTCTATAGGACATTGGTGGTGGTGGCCAGAAAAGCCATGTCCAACAGAGTAATGGTGGCATCTGAGCATCGGCAGTGCCTGCCTGCACTGTGGGGACTTCCATGACCTTCAGAGTAGCCAGGATACCCAGCAGGCGAATAAGGTGACAAGGAAAAGATGACGAAGCAGGGCTAATTTGTAGTCACTGCATCTGGCTACTTGGGTGCTCAAAGGAACTGTGAGCTTACCCTCCCCACAGGCCTGAGGAAAAAGAGTAGTAGAATGGGATAACTATAAATGGGAGCAGGGTAGCAACATTGCCCAGTGAAAATGAACTTGTTTGAGCAAAAGTGAAACATCCTCTGGGGACTCCTGGAAATACCTGGATGGGGTATGTGCTTTGCAAGGGGCTCCGGTCCTGTGTAATGCATGTGAGGCCAGAAGGTAGTAAGATGCTAGTTATTAATGTTAATGTGATCTCATTTGCTTCCATAGGCTCTTGTGGCCTGGGGAAATTTTGGTTCTATTGTGTGTAATGGGGAGCTTCTGATTTTTGAAAGCAAAATAGTTGATAGAATAGAAATAGTGTTTTAGAAAGATTAAATTCCAATTTACAAGGAAAGAGAAATGACTTTAGCAGTAGGAAAACATTAGTTACATTGCTTTAAAAATTGAGGAAAAAAATTCACTGTAGGTTTTAAACAAAGCTATCCCGTTTAACATGGTAATTAATATACATACCTCAAAGAAAAAGAAAAATGCTCCAAACTTTGGAATGACTCACAGAGGTCTACAAAACTCCTGCTAATTAAGGTCCTCAGAAGTTCTTTAGCTTGAAGCAAAGCCAACATAGCTTGACTTCTAGTCTGTGCTAACACCTCTGAATAATTGCTAATGTCTTGTTTTCATGTTTATATTGCCAACTTCATGCTCCTTGAGCTGGTTTCTGAATCTTACTATATACACACAGCTTACAATGCTTCTCTTCAAGCTGTATAAGTGGTGGGGAATGACATTGGGCCAGTTCCCTCTGCATAGTATAGGACAAACAAAACAACTGGAGGTTAAATCATTTAATCTGGCCTAAATACTTCTGTTTAACTATCTTAAACAAGTTACTGATTCTCTCTTTGTTTCATCTTTATTCTGTGTAAAATAAAAGGTCCAAATGATCCCCCAAGTTTTTCCATCATAAAACTATATCATTCTAGAAAAATAATGATATAATTACTTGAGAATCACTTTATTTTCCCATGTTGACTAAATCCTCCTGTACTTTTCTCTCAAGGCAGGTTGAAAAGATTCAGAATTTCTCTTTAGTCTAACTAAAATTGCTCTATCTTCCAATAAAAGGCAGACAGCAGCTTTAGCTTACAAAAGGGAGCAGGAAGCAAGCGAGGAGTAACTTCTGCCTAAATGAAAACTTCATTAGGAAAAATGAACTAATCAGTATGGTCTGAGGGAAAGTCATCTGTTCAGGAGGGCATAGACTCTGCTGCTACACGTACTTAATTTATATTATTATTAAAATTGCTACATAAATATATATACATATATTTTTATATATTTGGAACACAGCTAATGGACCATATTTTACAACTTGGTATTTCTATCAGGAATTACTAGCTATTCTGATATTACATTTGAATATGGATGAGATAACATATTCAAGCAAATATGTGCACTGTGGTGTTAGAAATAGGAAATAAACTCGTTAAACAGAACCTTCTGCAAAGTTCCACATTCTGTGGTGAGTCAGTCAGTACATAATAGCAGGGCTGAAAGATCAGTCCAAGTGTCGTCCAATAGCAATATTTTGCATCAAAAGAATATTCTGCACACTTCCACCAGGGAGGAGATGCACTGGTAGTAGAGGTTGAGGCTCTCCGGAGACTCAGGTACTTGATGCCCTCTAGACTAACAAAGGAGTTTCGTGAGAGATCTAGAGATTTTAGACCTCTTAAATTCATCAAAGAATTTCCTAGGTTTTGGGATCATGGAGAATTTAAGAGCTTCTAAATGAAGCCATGTCACTGACAGGGTCTTGGTGCTCCGGCTGGGTGTCAGACCTGTGCCTCTTAAGTGGGAGAGCCAAGTTCAGGACATTGGTCCACCAGAGACCTCCCGGCTCCAAATAATATCAAATGGCAAAAGCTCTCCCAGAGATCTCCATCTCAACGCTAAGACCCAGTTCCACTCAACAACCAGCAAGCTACAGTGCTCGACACTCTATGTCAAAAAACTAACAAGACAGGAACACAACTCACCCCATTAGCAGAGAGGCATCCTAAAATCATAAGAGGTCACAGGCACCCCAAAACACAACACCAGACATGGTCATCCCCACCAAAAAACAAGATCCAGCCTCATCCACCAGAAAACAGGCACTAGTCCCCTCCACCAGGAAGCATACAAAAGCCACTGAACCAACATTAGCCACTGGGGGCAGACACCAAAAACAACAGGAACTACAAACCTGCAGCCTGCAAAAAGGAGACCCCAAACACAGTAAGTTAAGCAAAATGAGAAGACAGATAAACACATAGCAGATAAAGGAGCAAGGTAAAAACCCACCAGACCAAACAAATGAAGAGGAAATAGGCAGTCTACCTGAAAAAGAATTCAGAGTAATTATAGTAAAAATGATACAAAATCTTGGAAATAGAATGGAGAAAATGCAAGAAACGTTTATCAAGGACCTAGAAGAACTAAAGAGCAAACAAACAAAGATGAAATACATGATAAATGAAATTAAAAATTCTCTAGAAGGAATCAATAGCAGAATAACTGAAGCAGAAGAATGGATAGGGACCTGGAAGATGAAATAGTGGAAATAACTACTGCAGAGAAAAATAAAGAAAAAAGAACAAAAAGAATTGAGGACAGTCTTAGAGACTTATGGGACAACATTAAATGTACCAACATTGGAATTATAGGGTCCCAGAAGAAGAATAGATAAAGAAAGGGAGTTAGAAAATATTTGAACAGATTATAGTTGAAAACTTCCCTAATATGGGAAAGGAAATAGTCAGTCAAGACCAGGAAGAGCAGAGAATCTCATATAGAATAAATCCAAGAAGAAACACACGAAGACACATATTCATCAAACTATCAAAACTTAAATACAAAGAAAAAATATTAGAAACAGCAAGGGAAAAACAACAAGTAACATATAAGGGAATCCCCATAAGGTTAACAGCTGATCTTTCAGCAGAAACTCTGCAAGCCAGAAGGGAGTGGCAACACATATTTAAAGTGATGAGAGGGAAAAAACTACAACCAAGATGACCCTACCCAGCAAGGATCTCATTCAGATTCGACGGAGAAATTAAAACCTTTACAGACAAGCAAAACTTAAGAGAATTCAGCACCACCAAACCAGCTTTACAACAAATACTAAAGGAACTTCTAGGGGCAGGAAAAACAAGAGAAGGTAAAGATCTACAATAACAAAACCAAAACAATTAAGAAACTGGTAATAGGAACATACATATCAATAATTACCTTAAATGTAAATGGATTAAATGCTCCAACCAAAAGACATAGACTGGTGGAATGGCTACAAAAAAAAGACCTGTATATTAACAGTCTACAAGAGATCCACTTCAGACCTAGGGACACATACAGACTGAAAGTGAGGGGGTGGAAAAAGATATTCCATGCAAATGGAAATCAAAAGAAAGCTGGAGTAGCAATTCTCATATCAGAGAAAATAGACTTTAAAATAAAGACTATTACAGGAGACAAAGAAGGACACTACATAATGATCAAGGGATCAATCCAAGAAGAAGATATAACAATTGTAAACATTTATGCACCCAACATAGGAGCGTGTCAATACATAAGGCAAATGCCAACAACCATAAAAGGGGAAATCAACAGTAACACAGTCATAGTAGGGGACTTGAACATACCACTTTCTCCAATGGACAGATCATCCAAAATGAAAATAAATAAGGAAACACAAGCTTTAAATGATACATTAAACAAGATGGACTTAACTGATATTTATAGGACATTCCACCCAAAAACAACAGAATACACTTTCTTCTCAAGTGCCCATGGAACATTCTCCAGAATAAATCAAATCTTGGGTCACAAATCAAGCCTTGGTAAATTGAAGAAAATTGAAATCGTATCAAGTATCTTTTCTGACCACAACGCTATGAGACTAGATATCAATTACAGAAAACAAACTGTAAAAAAATACAAACACATGGAGTCTAAACAATACACTACTTAATAACGAAGAGATCATTGAATAAATCAAAAAGGTAAACAAAAAATACCTAGAAAAAAATGACAATGAAAACACGACAACCCAAAACCTATGGGCTGCAGCAAAAGCAGTTCTAAGAAGGAAGTTTATAGCTATACAATCCTACCTCAAGAAACAAGAAACATCTCAAATAAACAACCTAACCTTATACCTAAAACAATTAGAGAAAGAAGAACAAAAAACCTCCAAAGTTAGCAGAAGGAAAGAAATCATAAAGATCAGATCAGAAATAAATGAAAAAGAAATGAAGGAAACAATAGCAAAGATCAATAAAACCAAAAGCTGTTTCTTTAAGAAGATAAACAAAATTGATAAACCATTAGCCAGACTCATCAAGAAAAAAAGGGAGAAGACTCAAATCAGTAGAATTAGAAATGAAAGGAGAAGTAGCAACTGACCCTGAAGAAAAACAAAGGATCATGAGAGAGTACTACAACAACTATATGCCAATAAAATGGAAAACCTGGAAGAAATGGACAAATTCTTAGTAAAGCACAATGGGTCGAGACTGAACCAGGAAGAATAAGAAAATATAAACAGACCAATCACAAGCAATGAAATTGACACTGTGATTAAAAATCTTCCAACAAACAAAAGCACAGGATGAGATGGCTTCACAGGCGAATTCTATAAAACATTTAGAGAAGAGCTAACACCTATCCTTCTCAAACTCTTCCAAAATATAGCAGAGGGAGGAACACTCCCAAACTCATTCTACGGGGTCACCATCACCCTGATACCAAAACCAGACAAAGATGTCACAAAGAAAGAAAAATACAGGCCAATATCACTGATGAACATAGATTAAAAAAATCCTCTACAGAATACTAGCAAACAGAATCCAACAGCACATTAAAAGGCTCATACACCATGATCAAGTGGGGTTAATCCCAGGAACGCAAGGATTCTTCAATATACGCAAATCAATAAATGTGATACACCATATTAACAAATTTAAGGAGAAAAACTATATGATCATCTCAATAGATGCAGAAAAAGCTTTCAACAAAATTCAACACCCATTTATGATAAAAACCCTCCAGAAAGTAGGCACAGAGGGATATAAGGCCTTATATGACAAACTCACAGCCAACATCGTTCTCAGTGGTGAAAAACTGAAACCATTTCCTCTAAGATTAGCAACAAGACAAGGTTGTCCACTCTCACCACTATTATTCAACATAGTTTTGGAACTTTTAGCCACAGCAATCAGAGAAGAAAAATAAATAAAAGGAATCCTAAGAGGAAAAGAAGAAGTAAAGCTGTTTGCAGATGACATGATACTATACACAGAGAATCCTAAAGATGCTACCAGAAAACTACTAGAGCTAATCAATGAATTTGGTAAAGTTGCAGGATATAAAATTAATGTACAGATATCTCTTGCATTCCTATACACTAATGATGAAAAATCTGAAAGAGAAATTAAGAAAACACTACCATTTACCACTGCAACAAAAAGAATAAAATACCTAGGAATAATTCTACTTAAGGAAACAAAAGACCTATATGCAGGAAACTATAAGACACTGATGAAAGAAATTAAACATGATACAAACAGATGGAGAGATATACTATGTTCTTGGATTGGAAGAATCAACATTGTGAAAATGATTATACTAAACAAAGCAATCTACATATTTGGTGCAATACCTATCAAACTACCAATGGCATTTTTCACAGAGCTAGAACAAAAAATTGCACAATTTGTATGGAAGCACAAAAGACCCCAAATAGCCAAAGCAATCTTGAGAAAGAAAAACCAAGCTGGAGGTATCAGGCTCCTGGACTTCAGACTATACTTCAAAGCTACAGTAATCAAGACAGTATGGTAATGGCACAAAAGCAGAAATATAGATCAATGGAACAGGATAGCAAGCCCCAAGATAAACCCACACACATATGGTCAACTTATTTTTGTTAAAGGAGGCAAGAGTATACAATGGAGAAAAGATAGCTTCTTCAATAAGTGGTGCTGGGAAAACTGGACAGTTACATGTAAAGGAATGAAATTAGAACATTTCCTAACACCATATACAAAAATAAACTCAAAATGGATTAAAGACCTAAATATGAGGCCAGATACTATAAAACTCTTAGAGGAAAATGTAGGCAGAACACTCTATGACATAAATCACAGCAAGATCCTTTTTGACCCACCTCCTAGTGAAATGGAAATAAAACCAAAAATAAACAAACGTGAACTAATGAAACTTCAAAGATTTTGCACATGAAAGGAAACCATAAACAAGACGAAAAGACAACCCTCAGAATGGGAGAAAAAATTTGCAAATGAAGCAACTGACAAAGGATTAATCTCCAAAATTTACAAGCATCTCACGCAGCTCAATATCAAAAAAACAAACAACCCAATCCAAAAATGGTCAGAAGACCTAGACATTTCTCCAAAGGAGATATACTGTTTGCCAACAAACACATGAAAGTATCCTCCACATCACTAATCATTAGAGAAATGCAAATCAAAACCACAATGAGGTATTACCTCACACCAGTCAGAATGGACATCATCAAAAATCTACAAACAATAAATGCTGGAGAGGGAGTGGAGAGAAGGGAACCTTCTTGCACTCTTTGTGGGAATGTAAATTGATACAGCCACTGTGGAGAACAGTATGGAGCTTCCTTAAAAAAACTAAAAATAGAACTACCATATGACCCAGCAATTCCACTACTGGGCTTATACCCTGAGAAAACTATAATTTGAAAAGAGTCATGTACCACAATGTTCACTGCAGCTCTATTTACAATAGCTAGGACATGGAAGCAACCTAAGTATCCATCGACAGATGAATGCATAAAGATGTGGCACATATATACAGTGGAATATTACTCAGCCATAAAAAGGAATGAAATTGAGTTATTTGTAGTGAGGTGGATGGACCTAGAGTCTGTCATACAGAGTGAAGTAAGTCAGAAAGAGAAAAATATATAACGTATGCTAACACATATATATATTTGAAATGAAAAAAAAAAGAAAATGGTTCTGAAGAACCTAGGGGCAAGACAGGAATAAAGACACAGACATAGAGAATGGACTTGAGGACACGGGGAGTGGGAAGGGTTAGCTGGGACGAAGTGAGAGAGTGACATGGACTTATATACACTACCAAATGTAAAATAGATAGTGGGAAGCAGCTGCATAGCACAGGGAGATCAGATTGATGCTTTGTGTCATCCTAGAGGGGTGGGATGGGGGGGGTGGTCAGAGGGAGATCCAAGAGGGAGGAGATATGGGGATATAGGTATATGTATGGCTGATTCACTTTGTTATAAAGCAGAAACTAACACAACATTGTAAAGCAATTATACTCCAATAAAGATGTTAAAAAAAAACAAAAACAAAAGAATATCCTAATGACTTCTATTTATCTACGTTTAGACATATCTGCAGAAAAATTCAGTACACAGAAATAGGAATGCAAAATATTTATGAACAGTTATTTGGTTTGTCAAATACCCAAATTCAAACCTTAAACCGCACTGGATTTCACAAAATCTCAGTGAGTGTGCTTTAAAAAATTTAAAAAAAGAAGAAGAAAGGAAAAGAAGGAAGAAAAGGAAAAAAAAAGAAAGAAAAAAGGCAGGTGCAATCATAATAGATATGGCTCTCAAGAAACATCGGAGAATTGTGCTACAAAATAAGCAATTTAATCATGGCATAAATAGAAGATAAACTTTACAGAATGCAGAAAATAATTTTCTAAGTATATTCCTCTAATTTTACAGGAGAAATGGGAGCAAAAGAGAACTAATATTTATTGAAGTCCGCTATGGACTTGGCTCCTTTATTTAACCCTCAGCACCATCCAGTGATGTCAGTATTATAATTCCTTTTAAAGTGAAACATAACAGAGAATGACATGTGATAAACATTATAGGAAACCACATCTGAGGACCAGAGGGAGATATGGATACATGCGAACATAGGTAACGAGGACAAACTACTTACAAATGGAACAAAAAAGAAAACAATCAAAATCTTAGCTTATGCATATTTCTCCCATAAAAATAAGAAGTACTAAGACAGCTAAAACAAGCAGAAGAGGCCAATGTTAAAAAGGTCTTTGGAACAACATTAAGTTGTTTTTACTAAAGAGAAACATATAATAAAGTACCTGGAAAGGATCAGGCAAACATCATTCAATGAAAAGAGGAGGGATTGATTTTCTTCTCCCTCCTTATTTCCTCTTTCTTTATTGAAGGCAATCTTTTGTCCTGTGGATTATTAAAGAAATGTTGTTTAGGCCACCCAGACTATGGTATTTTTTTTTACAGCAAACGTGGCAAATTAAAGTAATATTAATGGCAAAATGGAAGCCAATAGACCAAATGCAGTGTGTAACCAAATTAAAAAAGACAACAGAAATCAGAAGAATCACTTTCAAAAGTCTTTGCAAAGTATTAGTAAAGCAAATGTTTAAGTCAATTATATCAGTAATAGTGGAAGCAGAAATATGTAGACACAACAAAAGTTTATATGGAAAATAGAACTTATGAAACACACACACACACACACACACGGGAGAGAAGAAGCAAAGCACTGTAAAGGAGAAAATAAGGTACAGTTTAATTTAACTAAAAGTTTTCTAATAATTAAACCATTTATTTTTATTATACCATGTAAGTGTAACAATCTAGTTTATTACTGATAACTCTTTAATGATAATAAAATCATTGTTTCTTTTTTATATTAGGAAATATATTTTTGTTTATTACACAGCAAATATTCTTGTAAAATAGATAAGCAAATACAGATAAACAAAACCAGCTCTATATTAATTAGACTAGGCTAGGTTGTGCCGTGGTAACAAAAAATTCCCCATATCTCAGGGGCTTAAAACAAACAAATCAACCAAAAAGATTTACTTTTCTCACTCATGCATTACTGCTCCTGTGAATTATTGTGTCAGGTTTCTTAGGCTGCTATAACAAAATACCATAGTCTGTGTGGCCAAAGCAACAGAAATTTGTTTTCTTACAAGAAGTCCAAGATGAAGGTGTTTTGGTGGAGTTGATTTCTGAAAAGAGAAAAAGTGGAATATTGAAAAATACCCCAAATGACAATGACACTGTGTATAATTTTCTATTGTAACATTGTTCTTATAACTAATCTAATAATGCTATGATAAAAATCACTTTGTCTTGTTATGATCTGTCACAGTACAAAGACATTACATAATTATTGACTATATTCCTCATACTGTACATTTCATACCCATGACTCATTCATTTTTCAACTGGAAGTTTGATCATTTTTAAATGTATAGAAATATTACATCACTATGTTGTGTAACAGGAAATAACATAGTATTGTAGTTAGCTCAATTATACTTCCAAAACCAACAAATATAGAAAGATCAGATTTGTGGCCACTAGAAGAGGGGAGTAGGTAGAGGGGGAATTGGATGAAGGCAGTCAAAGGGTACAAACTTCCAGTTATAAGATAAATACTAGGGGTGCAATGAACAACATGATAAATAGAATTAACTCTGCTGTATGTTATATATGAAAGTTAAGAGAGTAAATCCTGAGTTCTCATCACAAGGAAAAAATTCTTTCTATTTCTTTAATTTTTTTAAAAAAAATTTATTTTATATTGGAGTATAGCTAATTAACAATGTTGTGATAGTTTCAGGTGCACAGCAAAGCGACTCAGCCATACATATACATGTATCCATTCTCACCCAAACTCCTCTCCCATCCAGGCTGCCACATAACATTGAGCAGAGTTCCCTGTGCTATACAGTAGGTCCTTGTTGGTTATCCATTTTAAATATAGAAGTGTAGACATGTCAATCCCAAACTCCCTAACTATCCCTTCCCCACTCCACCCACCCTGGTAACCATAAGTTCGTCCTCTAAGTCTGTGAGTCTGTTTCTGTTTTAATTTTGTATTTATATGAGATGATGGGTGTTCACTAAACTTATTGTAACAATTATTTCATGATATATGTAAGTCAAATCATTATGCTGTACACCTTAAACTTGTTCACTGCTGTGTGTCAATTATATCTCAATAAAACTGGAAGGAAAAAAAGAGAAATAAAGCATTAAGCTCTCTTGACACTTTTTTTTTAAAGTTGTGTTAAAATAAATATAACATAAAATTTACAATTGTAATCATTTTAATGCCACTGTACACTTCAGTGGCATTAAATACATTTACATTCTTGTGCCATGAGCACCACTATCCATCTCCAGAACTTTTTCATCATCCCATATTGCAACTCTGTACCCACTGAACACTAACTCCCTAGTCTCCCTGCCCCCAGCCCCTGGTAACAATTGTTCTACTTTCTGTCTCTATGAATTTGGCTACTCTAGGTATCTCAGGTAAGTAGAATGACATAGTATTTGTTTTTTTGTAACTGGCCAGAATAAAATTACTATTAAAGAAAACTTTCCAAAGCATATTCTTCTAGTATGAATTCCAAATAAAAAAATTTTAGAAGGGGAATAGATGCATTAAACAGTGTGAAACATTTTGAGCATTTTATTGTGTCCTGGCAAATATTTTTCCTGAAATATATTGTAGAATCATCCCAATTCCTTAAATCCTTGTGAACATTAGACATTACTTAAGAATAAAAAGAGAAGGGCAAGGAGGAAAAAGAGTTGAGGAAAACTTTTTGCTAAGTATACCATCAAAAAACATCACTTCTTTGTTTTAATTTTTTTTAACCCAAAAATCCTATTATTATCTTTTTGCTTGCATATACTTTTAATGATATGGATAATGTAGTCACTATTTTGGTTAATTTTTTTTTTCTCAGAGAAGCATTTGCTGTTCAATTACAGACATTTTACCCATTCTAAGTTATTCGCTACTTTGAGGAAGAAGTCTAAATTCTAACGTATTTAACCGTTTGTGCATACATATGGGCCAAAGATTCCATACAAGAAATTGATATTTAGCAGCACCTTATCCTGACAAAGTCCCAATGATCAAGGTTAAAAAGTAGATGCAATATTGTCTTTCTCTGAGCCTGTTTTTATCATAAAGCCAGAAACTCACATGCCATCACCTGAAAGAGCACATCTGTACTATCAGAAAGGATGCACACTTTTTCCAAGAATAGTATTAGAATGTGACAGATGAATAAACATCTCTGATCTTCATCAGAGCATCTTTACCTCTTTACCTCACCAGAGAGCTGTGTTAAAGGTGGACAGCCCCTGAAGAAGGTACAAGCCCATGAATCCACCAAGCGCTGAACTTCTTCCTGGCCCTAATGTGCTCGGTAGACTTCAGCTGGATGTGAGCTCTTGCCTCAAGCTATTTACACCATGATCAGCCTAGTAATTAGCAAAATGTTTAATATAATATAGAAGCAATTAGGAGGTGATAACATGCAATTAAGATGTGTTTTCAGATTAAAGATTTTATAGTGCCCTTTTTCTTGAAAAGATAAAGTGCCTATCTCAAAATGTCAAACTGCAGTGATTTAATCTGAATTATTTTCAATTAATATGCATGTATTCTTGCGATGTGTTCACCGTTGTTATTGACATTGATAAATTAAGCTCATCCCAGCTGAATTTATCCTTGAGTCACTCTATATTTCCTGAATGTCAGCTCTTCATTCGTATTTTTTTTCTTTGCCTACAAGCTGTGAGTGATCTAACTCTAAGTCCCTTGATTCATCCCTGGGATTACAGTGATGTGTCAGTCTGGAAGAACAATAATCTGAAAGGGCACTGTTATAAATAGAGTGTTAGAATATAATTGTTTGTCATGTCATTTCTCCTCTTTAAATTCCCTTGAGTCCTGTTGAAGTAATTTAGACAGCTAAGATGACAAGAGTCTTGAGACTGTACTTATAGAGTTGTCCAACACATCTTTAGCCTATTCTGCCTTTTGAGACCATCTTGTCTGCAAAGTAGGAAAAGCAAACATCAAATGAGTTTTGACTACAGTGTGGATTTAATTTGAGAGTTTACACTGGCTACTCTTTGTACAGTACAAGCATTATGCCTCCTAATTCATCTGTACGTGTTGGGACAACGGCTGTTAAATGGCATTTAAAATTAATTAGAAATTGTCATGAGTGAGCACTGCAGCCGTTGAAGATAACTTAGAGGAATTAAATATTTAATGTGTAGGAGTTTGTTGGTGGTGTCTTTTTTGTAAAGACAATGTGCAGATGAATGGGTTGGGAGTAAAATATTTAATTTTTAGCTGTTATTATTTTATATCAATTTCACTATTTGTAAATTAAAACTAATATTAATGATTACAGCAGTAATACATGCCCTATAATATGGTGATAAAATTAGAAACAAATCTAATATTTCTTTCTAAACAAAATGTACAGAAATGCCTCACATCTGAGAATTATTATTTATTAAGAAGCACTTCAATTTATAGTTGGTTTAGTACTTAAAATTGTATCTTTACAAATTATGAATGAGTGTAATTTAAGAGGTAACAGTTCATAGAATAATGAATATACCTTATGCCATGATGGATTTTCAAGTACACTTATTAAATCTAGTAAATAAACATTTATCTTAGGTTTAACTGAATTTTTTTACCTATCCAAGTTCACTAAAATGAAGAAAATGAATGTTTTGAGAAAAATTGTCATCTTTGTAAGGAAAGAATTTAACATTCTTGATAGGTTTTGTGAGTTTGACATTATCAATGTTTGTGGCCTATGGTCTTTGGAGTGGGGTGCATCCCCCTAGAGGAGCCAGACAATCCTTGAAGTATGCAAACAAAATATTATATTCATTTAAATTATATTTACATTTCATCTAAAACTAAGAACTACATTTAACTTTCAATATGTAAATGACATCCCTGTCCTCACTCTGTCCTGTGTCAAGGGCTCACACAGAGGCCATATGTTATATATGTATGTGCAATGTATCCTAGGCAAGAGAGCAGTTCACAGCGTAGAGGTATCAACGGAGGAATCATCAAGGCATTTGTTTGCTTGTGTTGTATTTCCATACAGAGCATAGTTAAGTGGATTTGTGGACTATGTTAGTTTTAATTAAGCTAGCCCTCAATATTGACAAGTGACTTTATAATTTTCCAGCAAAGAAAATGCAGCTGAATATACTCATCATTGCCAGTGTGAGTGAATTTAAACAAAAATCTTGTCATAATTGGAGATGGGATTGAAAAATTAGCATCCTGATTTAGTAAGAGGGACCAATAATGTACCTCTTCCATTTAGGACTACTTGTCTTTAAGAAGTATCTTTTTTAGTGGTGACAACCATTAAGCAGGTATCAAAATAAATTAAACTTATTTATAATTTATAAAAAATAAGAATATATATTCATAAATGTATATAAGTATACATAAGCATATGTATTTATAAAAGTAACTAAACATTTATTTTTTCTGTACAAACAAAATGTCATTTCTTCCATTAAATATCGTTCGAGTGATAAAAATAAGATTTGTAACATTAATAAATAAAATGAAGTAGACATTTTAAATTTTTTATTCTAGATGAATTTCATTCTAACTTTCAGAGTATCTTTTATGCATTCATAGAACGAATATGCATAAACAACAATAAAATATATTAGCTCAACTAGATAAGTGCACATATTAAAACCAAACAGTCATTTTTGTAAACATTTGGTCTAATCAAGCAAATAATGTTTGATCAGAAAAGTTTACAGACTACTGTTATAGACAGCCAGTCCTTTGCCCATTCAATATACTGAGGTATGTAAAGTGTGTTTAAGTGTATGTGAGCTTAAACACACACACACACACACACAGGTGCACAAAAGTATATTCCAGAACCCATATATAAGCTTATGTAGAAATGTACGTTCATTTAATATACCTTTATTAAATATCAAGGTACTGTACTAAGTACGGGATAGAAAATATGCAGTGGGTTTTGCTTTCAAAGGAAACACTGTGAAATTCTCACATGGTTGCTGCAAAATTATTTGAAAAAACATGATGGAGAGAAGGTCAGTATAATAGTGAAAATTATGTATTAGAAAAATATCTGATAATTATCCTGCTGTAGGAAGTAAACACATTTTTCTGTACAAATTATAATAATAAATTATTATTTACATTATTTATATTTATACATTAATTATTATAAAAATATATATGAAAACAAATATAGTTAGGCCCTATGCTATTGGCATCTTTTCAGGTCAAAAACTGTCATATTGGTGATGTATGTCCACTAAACGTCATAGAACAAAGTTTCCCTTGACTTTATACAGCCCCCATTTCTTTCTAAGACTGTAAAAACCTAGAACAATGTCTTGCCTATGGTAGGTGCACAATAAGTCTTTGTTGAATATTTATCAGCACTGTTATTAGCACAGTATTTCTCATACATTGTTATTACCTAGTCATGCTAATCACCTTCTCCCTACTCTCAACCTCTTTTTAGAGAACTTATTGCTTGCTGGCCACAGTTGATGGACAGCTAACAAGTGCCCAGTTTGAATGTCTCTCCAAAATGAGAAACTGGCGTCCAAAGTAGGCAGGGGCAAAGCGTCTAATGAAGCTTGGTGAGATCTCCTGGGACCCAGACCACGACGAGGATGTGAAGCACTTGGCAAATTCAGAGAATTAGGATGATTAAACATGGTTTTGTAAAAGTTGCTTTGAGGATTCTGATGAATAGTATCCTGGGTCACCAAGTCACATGGACCTTAAGTCCATGCTTTGCACTGGACTAAGTTAACTGGCAGTCCAGAGACAGAGAATGGGCATTCGGACTCTAGCTATTTGATTTTTACATGTCAGTGAATGATGTCCTAGTGTAAGGACGTTTCTCTGTGGCCGATCAAATCAGACTTTACTTAAAAATTTGATTGAGCTGGTTTTCTAGCTTCAGAAAATTTCTCAAATGGTTTTACTGCTTAAAGGAATGTAGATAAATACTGTGTCTGATGTGTACGTCCAATCTCTCAGTTTTTTCTGATTCTACAATGTACTTAGAGGTAATCTGAGGAAGACACACCAATCAACAAATTGTGTTGGCAAAATGATAAAGAATATTGATCCATTTGAATGATACGTTTAAATAGATTTATTTATATATCAGTCATTCAAAATATTCAATATAAATTTTTTAATATTAAAATTTTGTGCATTTGATAAAATCATCTTGAATTCAATCAGATCAATAAAGCATTGCTTAAAAATTCTAACATTTAATTTTTAACTGGCAAAATAGATTCGATTAAGTTTACTCATGTCAATAAACAAAAATGTTTTATCTATAAATCATTTCACACATTTAAAAGTTTATATTTTAGATAAGTGCCTCAATAGAATATAATTTCTGCCATTATATTACTATTAAACAAGAAAGTGTGTTTTGAGGTTAATTTTTAGAAAATGTCCTGCAATTATTTTAAACAATGTAAGCATAAGATGCTATAGGAAAATTGCCATTACTTTTATCAGAGAAAGAGCACCCATCAAACACTAAAAGCAGTTTCTAATATTTGTATAATTTGAGGATAATTTTTCAGCCACCTTCTTATATGGAGGTGATCATGAAAAGGACACTCAGACCTTAATTAGTATTCTGCATATTATCAAAATGATGAATAATCTACTGGTATTCAGGATAGACTCATGATTTTAAACTTATGTTTATTTGTTTGTTTTTAACCAGTCAATAAGGAGTTAAGTTCCTCTCCACACTACTCAGGTTTTTGGCTCATTGTGGCTAAACAAAACAATGGAACAATAATACTTATCTTCTTAAAATAAATGTATATTAGATCTTTTCATAAACACTTGAGAACATGCAGTGTTTTTAACAATGAAATATTTCAGTGCATCAGCAGCTAAGCTAAGAATCTGTAATGTAGCCTTTTAAAATTTTCCTGATCAAATTTAATTCTACTGGGTGATATAAAGGATCCATTTACATTTCCAACATTTAAGGAAAATTGAAAGAAGAGTTTTAACAGCTGTGCAGTTTAGTTACAATTGTTTGCTAATAAAAGATTGATTTTATTTCAGAGCAAGTAAAAATTACCAATAGCAGCAATGCCCCCAACTAACACACAGACTTCATTATGTCCTACCTAGACTTATGCATGTGTTTATAAAATGTGGGCTTTCCGCTTTACAATACGTCAAATAACTAACTAATTTTGAAAATCCGATCTTAAAACCTAATTCAGGGGAAAACCTCTCAACCTAACAAAAGGAATTATTGCCGGAGATTAAACTGCTTGATGCTCTTCATTGTTCTAGTTGAGTCAGGAGGGAATATTAATTGAGATGTGCCATGGATTCCGGTGTGTGTTCCATAGTGGTTCACAGGTTTCCTGGTGGTCCTTCCAACAGGAATAGCATAAATGAGTGGAATAAGACAGATCATTCTGAACCACAGTAGTTAAGCTATTGTTCTGTTTGGCACAAAAGGTAATGGTTGGTTGAGTTGCTTTATTTCTGTGCTGTTCTGATTTTTCCCTCATACACCCTAATCTCTGCCACTTCCTCTGTGAGTCATCAGCAGCTGGACCCAGTGAGACCACAGGAAATGGATCCTAGAAAAGAGCTCTAATGGAGCTATTGCTCAAGTTCAATTCTCTTTAAGTCTGGTAAGAACTGAGAGTAACAGAAGATAGAAAAAAAGAATTATTTTGCATTTTCTGCTTTGAAGAGCCTCCAAATCATGCTGACCTATTTATATTTCTCTGCAGACACATGATAGATGTATTTATCTCAGTAGTTCTTATGCACAAATACACTGTAGATGAAAAAAATAAGAATATTTTACACTATTACCCACAGTAATTTAATTATTTCTGCTGGAGTTTTTTTGTTTATTGGTTTGGTTTTGTAGTAGTTTATTTTCTTTTGCAAATTCCAAAAGCAATACCTTAGTACTTTTTTTCCCATGTAGAATCTATCCAACAGTTTCTGCTAGTCTATATCTGATACAGTTACTATGATAACCTCCATTAAACATAAACATCCCTATTTTCTCACCACACGAGGGGATCTTGAATTGGATTTACAAAGAGCAGCTTGATTTATGGTTGTTTTCTCTCCATCTTATTTGAAAACAAAAACAAAAACTTAGCATGGCATCAGGCTTTGATATGAGGGAGTTCCCATAGTCTACTGGCAAAATCTCTAGCTTATCTTGACTAGAGATTAGGCTGGAGATTTTACTAAAGAGGAAGGTGTCAGGTACACCTGAAACTGTGGCCATGGTGCTAGGCTATTTAACAAGACTCTGAATAAGAGAGCCCCATATCTCAGGCTTCTACTATCCCTTTACTCCTCAAGTGGAATCGCAGTCTCCTTCAACTAAAAAAAGATATTTAAAAATGCGCAAAATATTAAATAAAGCTTATTTGTTAATACATTTCTCCTACACATGGTATAAAGGAAATCTGTAGGAATTACAACCACAGATGATAGTGTCTCTTCGTTGACCAGAAGTATAGGGAAATAAGATGAGATCTCTGAAAACAACTATGGACATAGAGTGTGCAGTCCTCTAGTGCTGGAGGCCCCTCTCCCCACTATACCCTCTCTACCCATGCAGACTTGCCTTTTTCTATTACTCTCACACAGTACCTCTTTGCTGGGGTCCCTACATCTGTCTTCTCAGCATGCCATGTGCAGAACAGAAGGCTCTATCTATTGAACCCAACCTGACCTTCATTCCACAAGGGTCATGTTTCCTGAAACTCTTTAGGCATCCTTCCCTTCCTTTCCATACTTTAATGGCAAAATTGTTGTAAAAGATCTAATGATTTGCTCTACTTAGAAATATCTTCAGCCAACAGAAGACTCCAAGAGTTTAAAAAAAGGCAGTATAATTCTCTCATACATCTACATTTAAAATCTATTGCCCCTGAAGGGGATTAAGTCTAAATTATTGTGTCGGTAAGAAAATGACTTTTTTAGCCTTAGTTATATTAGGAATTGGGAAGTTTTAAATATCGTATATGTTAGTATTAATTCATTCTAAAAGCGTATTTTTAGTACCACAGAAATGCCTACAAAAATGTAATGTTACTTTTCCAGAGAATTTTATGCTCTCTATCTAATTTTAAAAAAATCTTTGGGAAGTTGTGAAATATTAGGGGATTTAAAGATTCAATATTTATAAATCCCACATCTGTCTTCAGCAATGGGTGCCTTTAAAAGTAACAACCTCAAGTCCTGAAAATAACTCTGTTTTTTAAAAATATATGTGTTTTACATTTTATGGCATTGACAGATATTTTGACTCATAATTACATACCAGAAAATATCACTATACCTTTCTCAAAATGAGTGACATGGTAGACAAGCCCAGTGTCACCAGTTCAAATGTAAATTAGTTTTTGGTTAGGAAAAAATAATTAAGATTTATTCATGTGTTGTGGAGAAATTCACTAAGTTTTATAGCATCTCAGTGCAAATTAATCCCTGATTAATGCTCATTTGCTTTCATGCGTGATCTCTGGTACTAGGGACTCAATACTTTCCCCCATATGTTTTAGCTTTTATTCATACAGCATGGATTAGTTTTACATAATAAGACATCTGACAGTTTTCAATCTTTTGATATAATAAGAGGTTAGGATAAGCCTGAAAGCCTTCCGGTTATACTTAGTTTTAACAGATTTGTTTGTTTTACAATGGAAATGGTTTTTTTCTTTAAAATTTTGAACTATTTACAATTGCTTGTTTTCTTTTACTATTATAATATTTACGATAACATTTGAAATACTCTAGAATTATAAAGTGGCCTCAATGACCTTTGTTTTACATGAAACACAAAACAGATCACAATGAGAATTTCCAAAAGGGATGCATGTTTTGTAACCTGAGGAATAATGGTGATAGAAAATGACCCTGTATTAATCACTAATGCCTTTTTCTCATTACTTACTCATTTTCTCCATAAAGATTTGTTAAGCATCTTTAATATATAAGGCATTTTGCTAGGTAGTTTTTACTTAAACACAAGCAGATAATACTTCAGCTTTACAAAAAATTATTAATAAGAGAATAACCGCCTTGATATTTGCTGTATAATTCTTTTTAAAATGTCCCTTATCCTCCTGAATAAGTTTGCAAATATTTTATTTCATGGAACCTCTGTACTCCAAGAAAACAGAAAGGAAAACTCTTCTGTTATCTTCTCCAAGCTCTCCCACCACAGAGCTTTTGCCCATGCAGTTTTCCCAAACTAAAATGTCTTATCCCTTTACCTTTTCTTTACATTCTAGCAATAGACAGTGTGAGGGAATTAAGTCTCAGTCTCTCTTGTCACTCATGATCAAAACGATGATAAGTTAAAACTAGAAAATAGAAGGGGTCCTAAGAAGCCATCTCTTCCTTCTGGTACTGTTTTGTATCTATCTCAGCAAAGTAGGGATGAAGACCAGTGATGACTCTTGGAATACATGCTCTTCAGCAACCACTCCACAGAGAACCAGGTATTGGCTCAAGTCATAAACAAATAGTTTGGTAATAATGGGTTCAGTGATGAGTTTGGGGGTGGGTAGTGTAGAAAATTGGAGCAGGAAATTTGAGTAATGGAGGGGAAAATGCTAGGAAACTTTCAGGTTACCACAAATGGGATGTTCTCACCAGCACTGTCTGTAAAGACCTGCTTTACTTTGTACCAGTTGTATTTTTTGGATGCTAAGGCATACTATAGAAAATATGAGCCTAAGAGATATTTGGTCAATAAGGGATTTGGGCACTGAATTAATGTTGGAGACAATAACAACATAAGAATAAACTTATGGGGAAATTCCATATTTATTGCATTTTAGGAGGAATAGGACAGCCTTCCAAATATATTGAGATCTATTGGGAGAAAGGAAGCTTTCCAAAGTGTGATGAAGATTCAATGCAGGGCTTCCCTGGTGGCGCAGTGGTTGAGAGTCCGCCTGCCGATGCAGGGGGCCTGTGCGTCCGGAGCCTGTGCTCTGCAACGGGAGAGGCCACAACAGTGAGAGGACCACGTACAGCAAAAAAAAAAAAAAAAAAAAAAAAAAAAAGATTCATTGCACCCACTACACACTAGAATAAGAATGACAGTATGGAGTATGGAAGTATTACCTATGAGACTACAAGTTTCAACTTACAGCCATCTATAAAAATATCAATGAATATGAAGTCATATAAAACCAGGGAAATTAGAGAGGGTGTCTCACAGGAAGGAGCAGTAAAGATGTAGTTCAAAGCATGAATCTAAAGTCAGACAGGTCTAGGTTTAAATCCAAGCTCTACCTTTATTAGAAATGTTACTTTGGACAAATCACTTCTCTGTTTCAGTTGCCTCATCTGTGCAATGGGAACAGTAGTAGCCCCTGCCACATAAACTAGTAGTGACTATGCAGTGATTAGCTCAGTGCCTATGATGAAGTTGTCACTAAAGAAAAATCTTTATTACTGCTTCTCAGAATTCCCACAGCAATTTATTAGTACCATTGCAATGTCTATATTGCATTATAGTTATTTATGTATTTAGCTTTCAATTTCTACAAAATTCTTGCTGCAGCTTCAATCCACATCAGTTTCAGCTTTGAACCAACACATTGCCTCAAACACTGTCTTTTCCGGAAGAATTATTTGAAGTCGTCAGAGTAATGTCGCCGAAATGGCAGCATAGAAGATCTCAGCCTCCATCCAACTTTAAGAAGCTAAGAGGTCATCCCAAAATTTCAATCCAAAATGTTCTTCTCCAAGACACATTATAATAAAACTGTTTAAATCAAAGACAAAAAGCAAATTTTAAAAGCAAGAAGAGAAAAAAAAAAACCATCTCATACAAAGGAATCCCCCTGTGGCTATCAGAAGATTTCTCATCAGAGACCTTGCAGACCAGGAGAGAATAGGATATATTCAGAGTGCTGAAAGAAACTGGCAACCAAGAATAGTTAACGTAGCAAAGATATCCTTCAAAAATGAAGGCGAGGACTTCCCTCGTGGCGCAGCGGTTAAGAATCTGCCTGCCAATGCAGGGGACACGGGATCAATCCCTGGTCCGGGAAGATCCCACATACTGTGGAGCAACTAAGCCTGTGAGCCACAACTACTGAGCCTATGCTCTAGAGCCCACATGCCACAACTACTGAGCCCACACCGCAACTACTGAAGCCTGAGCACTCCAGGGCCCACGTGCCGCAACTACTGAGCCTGCGTGCCTGGAGCTCATGTTCTGCAACAAGAGAAGCTACCACAGTGAGAAGCCCGTGCACCACAGTGAAGAGTAGCCCCCATTTGCCATAACTAGAGAAAGCCCATGCACAGCAACAAAGACCCAATGCAGTCAAAAAAAAAAGAAAAAAATTATAAAAAAAAAAATGAAGGCATGATAAATACTTTCCCTTAAAAAAAAAAGCCGAGCTCATCACCACTAGACTTACAAGAAATGCTGAAACTTCTTCAAACTGCAACAAAAGGATGCTAATTAGTACCAAAAAAATGTATAAAAATATACAACACTCTGGTAAAGGTAAGTATGTAGTCAGATTCAGAATACTCTAATAGTGTAATATGGCAGTGTGTTAACCACTTGAATATAAAGGTTAATGGCAAAAGTATGAAAATAGTAATAACTACAATAATTTGTTAACAGATACACAATACAAATAGATGCAAATTGTGAAATCAAAAATATAAAAGAGGGTGTAAAAAGACTAACTCACAGAAACACAGAGTAGAATGATGGTTACCAGGTGTTGGGGAATGGGGGAAATAGGGAGTGTTGGTCAAAAAATGTATTTGATAATTTGTTGAATTTTTTAACAATCTCTTTTCAAAAACGATTTGAGGAGACATGAAGAATATTTATAATTTCATTTAAAGAAAAGTATGTGTTAAAGTATAATCAATATTTATTTAATGAAATATTAACAAATATTTGAATTCATTAACCAATCAAATAGGTTGTATTTATGTAATAAAAGGGTTGAGTTAGAGCTGAGAACACCTGATTTTGGATCTAGGTTCTGCCCCTTATTTCAGTGTTTGAGAAAAGGCTTTATAGTTCCTGAACCTCAAAAACTGTGAAAAATAATTAAAATTTAATGAGATGCCATTATGTGAAAGCAACCATTCATGGTGCCTGGCAACCAATGACACTTAGGAAAGTTTTAGTGATACTGCCTTTAAATGGATACACAAAATATCTCAGAATTATTTTATTGCATTGTCGGATTTTTATATCTCTCCCACAAAGTATGTATCCATGAAGCTAACTCATCTATGAGGCTGTACACAAATAATTTGAGATTAGTTATGGAAGAATAACAGGAAAATGAGAAAATTCCCCAAAACACAAATAAAATGAGATAGGATGTTTTTCTTAGATCCTTTCATTTCCTCCAAAGTAAATTCATCCTGTATCTATTGATTAGAATATGCTGATACATTTTAACAAGACTCTTAACATGAAAATATAATTTATCCTATATTTTATTAAACAGTTATTTACTCAGTATTGTATTAGTTTCCTAGGACTGCCATATCAAAGAACCACAAACTGCGAGGCTTACAAAAACAGAAATCTATTCTCTCACAGTTCTGGAGGCTAGAAGTCTGAAATCAAGGTTTCAATAGGACCATGTTTCCTCTGAGACTCTGGGTAGAATTCATTTTTGCCTCTTCCTAGCTTCCCATGCTAACTATCAATCCTTGACATTCCTTGGTTTGAAGCTGCAACACTCCAATTTCTGTCTATGTTGTAACAGGGTGCTTTTCTCATGTGTCTATGTCTTTTCTTATAAGGATACCATTTTATTGGATTTAGGGTCCGCCCTAATAAACCTCATCTTAATTTAATTACATCTGCAAATACCTTATTTCTAAATAAAGTTACAGGGCTTCTGGCCGTGCTCTGCAACAAGAGAAGCCACCGCAATGAGAAGCCCGTGCACCGCAACGAAGAGTAGCCCCTGCTCACCGCAACTGGAGAAAGCCCACATGCAGCAGCGAAGACCCAACACAGCCAAAAATAAATAAATAAAACAAATATAAATAAATAAATAAATAGTTACATTCACAAGTACCAGAGCTTAGGATCTCATCTTTTCAGGGATACAGTTGAACCCATAACACACCCCTATTATATAGCAGGTAATATTCAAGGCATGGAGGACTAAACAGTAAAAAAGCCAAAAAAAAGAAAGTCTTACAATAATAACATCCACCTCTGTTTTGGGAAAAGAAGGTTTGGGCTCCATATCTGCTCAGGAGTTCCTCCTTGCAGAATTTCTCCATCCCAGCCATTTCTCATTTTTCAGATACACCAGTGTTCTTTACAAATTCAATTTCCTTCCAGATTTGTAGATTAGAAAAAATGGCTCTCTTTTTATGTTCAGCTTAGTAGGTGACTTATCTAATAGTAGATTAAAGCTAAAAAGTATCAAGAACACATAACCACAAAATTCTCTTGTATCTGTTTAACAGACGTGGAAACTCTACCCATCTTATTACTCTGATTGTATCACACTTGTTAGGCAGTAACAATGGTGTGCACAGCCCTCCAATTATAGAATTAGACATGTCCTGACTCAGTTGGCAAGTTGGACAAAGACAGTGCAAACAAACATCAGGAGGATGTGAGTAATAATAGGGAAGAAAATTCAATGAATTACTGTTTGTTTCCAGTATTATTCCATACTATAAATGTCAAAATTCTGAGAGTTAAATGGAAAAAATGAAAAATCATATTTAGATCATTAGAGGAATTAGTACATACTTCTTAGAACATTTCAAGAAATTTATAGGAAAAGCTAATTTCTCCCTAATCACCTTTCAGTTCCATACCCTTTTTTGTGTGTTGTTGCATGGTTTTATGTGTGGATATGTGTATTGTTTTAAAGAAAACAAAATAATGCCATTATTGTGTACAATTTACAACTTGTTTTCTTTTCACTAGCAGTTCTATCACGTACTGAGAATGATATAAGATCACCAGTGATTATGAATTTATCAATTTATCCTATTGAATCTGTCAGGTTTTGTTTTTTATATTTTGAGACTATAATATTAGTTTCATACATATTTAGGATCACAATAACTTCTCAGTAGATTAACAATATAAAATCATATGAGTTTATCATATAAAATATCTGTCTCTAGTCCTACTAATACTTCTTGCCTTAAAAACTATTTTCTCTGATATATGAAAACTAAATAACTTTTCTTTTAGTTAATGTTTTATGTTGTATTTTTTTTACCATTCTATTTCTTTCAAACTTTTTGACTTTTTCTGTTTAGGGATGTCTATTATAGACAGTATACAAATGAGTTTTGTTTTTATTTTATCTAGCTTTATAATTTTTAAAAATCAAGTTATTACATATTTAATGTGATAATAATTTAGCATTAATTCTACCCTTTTAGTATTTGTATTTCTCCCCTAAATTTTTTAAAGTCTGCAATTTTTTTTTAATTAAACTTTTTATTTTGAGGTAACTGTAGATTCACATGCCTTGTAAGAAACAATATAGAGGGATCACATGTACCCTTTACACAGTTTGCTGCAATGGTAATATCTTGCAAAGCTATAATACAATACCACAACAAGTATACTGACATTGATATAGTCAAGACAGAAAACATTTCCCTTACCACCAGGGTCCCTCATGTGGCTCTTTTACAGCCACACCAACTTCCCTTATACTTCCACCCCTTCCTTAAACCCTGACAACCATATATGTTCTCCATTTCCATAATTTTGTCATATCAAAATGTTATGTAAATAAAATAATGTAATACCATGTAATCTTCTGAGACTGGCTTTTTTTCACTCAGCATAATTCTCTGAATATTTATCCAAGTTATTTTGTGTATCAATAATTTGCCCTCTTTATCGCTGAGTAATATTCCTAGAGGATAGGCTGCAATTTGTTTAACCATTCACCTGTTGAAGAACATCTGTGCTATTTCCAAACTGAGGCTATATATGTTCATGTACAAGTGTTTACGTAAACATAAGTTTTTTAGTTCTCTGGAATAAATACCCAGAAATATACAGTTGATCCTTGAACAACATGGGGGTTAGGAGCGCCAGCCCTCTGTGCAGTCGAAAACCCACTTATAATTTACAGTTGGCCCTCCATTTTGAAGTTCTTCCATATCCATGGTTCCGCATATACAGATTCAACAAACTGTGGATTGTGGAGTATTGTAGTATTTATTGTTGGAAAAAGTCTGAGTGTAAGTGGACCCTCAGAGTTCAAACATGTGTGGTTCAAGGGTCAATTGTAATTGCTGGTCATATTGTAGTTGCATATTTAGTTTTCATACATTTTTTAAAACTGCCAAGCTGTTTTCCAAAGCAGTTGTACCACTTTACATTCTCTCCAGCAATCCAGTGATCCAGTTTTTTTTTGCATCCTTTGATAAGTTTATAGCGATATCTCACTGTGGTTTCAATTTGCATTTGCCTAATGGCTGTGATGTTGAGCATCTTTTTCGTGTGATTTTTTTGCCATCAGTATACTTTCTTCAGTAAAATGTATCTTTATGGTTTTTCCACAGTTTTAATTGACTGCTTTTATTTTTACTATTGAGTGTTGAGAATTGTTCCTGTGTTCTAGATATTAATCTTTTGTTGCATGTGTGATTTGCAAGTATTTTCTCCCACTCTGTAACTTGTCTTTTTATTCTCTTCACAGGCTGTCACAAAGCAAAGTCTTAAATTTTGATCAAGTCCAATTTATAATTTTTTTTTCCTTTTATAGATCATGATTTGGTGTTAAGTCTAAGAACTCTCTGCTTAATCCTACATCCCAAATATCTTCTGGTGACAAATTTTTCTAGTTTTCCTTCATCTAGGAATGTCTTAATTTGTCCTTCATTCTAATGGATATTTTCACTGGATGTAAGATTCTAGGTTGACAGTTTTCATAGAGCATTAAAATTTTTTCTCTTTCTAGTTTCGTTTTAGAAATTTCTATTGATATTTCTTCAAGCTCACTGATTCTTACCTCGCCTGTGTCCAGTCTATTGATAAGCCCATCAAAAGCATTCTTCACTTATGTTACAGTGCTTTTGATTTTAGGCATTTCCTTTTATTCTTTCTTAGTTTTCATCTTGCTGCTTACATTTTCCATCTGTTGTTGAACAAATGGACTATTGCATATAATTGTCTATTATATGGAACAGATGATGTCCACTTTTTCCATTAGAGCCCTTGTCACATTAATAATCATAGTTGTTTTAAATTCCCAGTCTGATAATGACAACACCTCTGTCATATCTGAGTCTAGTTCTGATGCTTGTTCTGTCTCTTCAAACTTTGTTCTCTTTTCGTATGCATTGTCATTCTTTTTGAAAACTGGACATGATGTAGTGGGGAAAAGGAATTGCACTAAGTAGGTTTTTAGTATGAAGTGTTTTGTTTATCTGGGTAGAAAGTTAGGCTGTATTTACTGTTTACTATAGTCATAGATGTCAAAGGCAAAAATTCCTCTGGTGTCTTTGTTTTTCTCTCCCTTGTTGTCTTTGGTTTTCCATAGGCATGTTTCCAAATATGTTTCAAATGACTTACCCTACTTTGTGGCTAGCTTTTTCACACCCTTAGAGTTATCATGTGACCAATGGAAGTTTTTTTATTTTAATGTAGTTCACTTATCAATGTTTCCTTTAGAGTTAGTGCTTTTTGTGTCCTGTTTAAATATTCCAACTCTGGGTTCATGATGGGATATTACTACATTCTCTTTTGAGTGCTTTATTTTTTTCCCCCATTTATATTTAGTTCTACTATCTGCTCAGAAGTGGTTTCTGTGTATGGTGTGAGATAGCAATCAAACTTCATATTATTTTTATGTGGAAAACCTCTATGATTTATTCTCCAAAATGGGACACTCTGAGAGTGAAAAAGGATGCAAGAAGTGATTACATTGGGCCAAAACCATCCCCCACAATATATTGAAAAGCCCCTCCTTTCTCATTTCTTAGCAGCACAACATTTATCATGTGACGTATGTGTGATTCTGGTTCATATCTGTCTATCCTTGTGTCAGTACTACCCTATATGATATACTACCCCCTTATAAGAGACCTTGATATATAAATGAGCTCTAGAATGAGCTCTTTAATCTTCAAGTGTGTCTCGGGTGTTCTTGACACTTTTATACAAATTTCAGAGTTGATTTGTTAAATCCCACAAAAAAATCCTTTTGGAACTTTGTGAGATGTGCTGATTTTATATGTAAATTTTGAAAGCATTGATATCTGTATGATGTTGAGTCTTCTGATTCATCGGTGTGGTATATCTCTTCATTTGTTTAGGTTTTGTTTAATTTCACTTAATAATGCTTTATAATGTTCTGCATTTCATATCTTTGTTAAATTTATTCTTAAGTATCATATTTTTGCTGTCACTGAAAAGTAGAGAAATGTTATCTCTTTAAAACTTTTCAAAACTATTTTCTATTTGTTGCTATTATGAACTTGTGTGCATTGATTTGCTTTTAGTAATATTAAGTTCTCATTAATTAAATCATTTATGTGTAGAGGGTTTTGGATTTGTTCATGTAAATAATTATTTCACTTGAGGATAACGAATGTTCTGTTTCTCCCTTTCTAGTCCTTCTATTTTTTTCTGCTTGTTATTCTGCACTAGCTGGATATTCCATAATCTGTAGGTGAAGGGAGTATTCTCACTGTTATAAGGATTACTAAATCCATTATAAGATATTAAGTGGCTTTTGTCTAAGATCACTGAAGTCATGAACATGTCTCTAGTGTTTTCCACTATACCACATCAGCTCTGTCAACAATGACTACATTCTTAGAAAATTAGAAAGATGTGAAAATGAGCAGTAATGTACTGAGTTGTAACACCTCACTACATCTACCACCACAACTACCACCATCCCTATAGGGGATAAATTAATGTCACTTTTAGTGACTCTATATTTTGCTTTATTTCTCCCATCCTGACCTTTCTGAATGCAACTAGATTCAGCTAAACTGGAAGTCCCAAAATGAACCAGCACTGTGACACATTGCATTTGTACTCTTAGTGTTAGAAGTTAGAATAAATACTCTAGGTTGTTTTTTTTTTAGCTTT
Organism: Orcinus orca; assembly: GCF_937001465.1. Taxonomy (NCBI): domain Eukaryota; kingdom Metazoa; phylum Chordata; class Mammalia; order Artiodactyla; family Delphinidae; genus Orcinus; species Orcinus orca. The sequence goes on along the minus strand of NC_064563.1, from coordinate 21,854,856 downwards.
AACAGTTCAAAATTATCCCTTTTATTGAATCAAAATTTACCTCCTTGTAATTTTTTTTCCTGAGAGAATGTCATGATACAGAGAAAAGATATTAGTCTTTGGAATTAGAAATCATGAAGTTCACAGTGGGGTCTGCTGTTGGTAGGCCTGTTACCAGAAGCTCAGGCATATGTGGATCCTGTCTGGTTCCTGGGTGTATGGGACTGCCTCTAGGACTTTGTTCAGAGGGTTTGGAGACAAGAGTCTGTTCCAGGGTCTGCATTTGGGTCCACAGACAGCAGGGCTGTTATCAGTTGTATAGACGGTGTGGCCCCTGCCAAGTCCCTGAGAGTGCTCCTGCCAGGTCACTGGATTGTGCCTGGGCAGGCAGGACTGGCCCAGAATGAGTCCCAGGGCTGCTTTAGGATTAACAGCCTTTAGGATTAACAGTCAACCAACCTGGCTCTAGAGGTACAGACATGAAGGTCTCCCAGCAGGCCCCTAAGTGGGCTGGACCACACCCTGAGCACAGCTGGGAGAGCCTGGAGCCAAATTAAAGGACCATTTCAGGATTCACAGGAAGACCAAGGTTAGTGTGTTCACCTCCAAGGACACTTATGGGTGTTCTCCTGGTGAGTCTCTGAGTGGGCAGAACTGTTCATGGACCACAGCTGGGAGGTGCTGGAGCTGAGTCACAGGGCTATTTCAGGATCTGCTGTCGGATGGAGGTTGGCTGGCTTGCTTTCAGAGGCACAAACAAGCATGTCTCCCTATGGCCCCCACGCTGGCAAGACTACTTCCTGGACTGTGGCAGAGAAGAACTAGAGCCCAGTTACAGGGCCATTTCAGAATGGGAAGTTAGACTGAGTTTGGCAAGCTTGCCTCAAGGGGCTTCCAGATCACAGCTGAGTGGGGCTGGAGCCCGGGCCAAAGACCGTGGGTCTATTGCCTGGTGCATGGGTATGCATGACTCCTCCTGGGTCCCTTGGCATATGTTGCTGGTGGCAAGACCAAGACCAAATGGGATTGTAGTTTAGTCCACAGGGGTATGGAGCTGTTCCCCGGTCTGTAACTTGGATCACCCAGCTGGGCACAAGTTTGCCCTCTCAAAGAGCCCTCCTTGGTCTTGGACTCGACTGAGTTTCACAGTCTCCTCTCTAGATCCCAAAACTCCCACAAAGGCACATTTCTTCTGTGAATGGCTGCCAAATTATTGTTGTTGAGAGGGGACATGAGTAAGGGACCTCCACCTATTCCATCATCTTGCTGACACCACTCTCTCTCTCGAGGAAACTTAAATGCATATTAGTAAATGAAAGAAGCCAATATGAAAAGCTACATACAGTATGATTCCAACTATATGACATCCTAGAAATGGCAAAACTATGAAGATAGTAAAAATATCAGGGGTAAAATTTCCACTGGTTAGGGGAGAGGGACGGATGAGTAGCACAGAGGATTTTCAGGGCAATGAAACTACCTTGTTTGATACTATAATGGTGAAGACATGTCATTATATATGTTTGTCCAAACCTAGAATGTACAACACAGGGAGCGAATCCTGATATAAACTATGGACTCTGGATGACAATGATGTGTCAATGTAGGTTCATCAATTGTAACAAATGAACCACTCTGGTGGGGGATGATGATAGTGGAGAGGCTATGAATTTGGGTGGGCAGGGGAGATATGGGAAACTCTGTACCTTCATTTTTGCTGTGAACCTAAAATGTCTCTAAAAAATAAGGTGTATTAAAAATTATCTAGTCCAAAACTTTATATAAAGTGTTTTTTTCCCATTGGTCATGATAATATATTGAAAAAATTTTGAAATAAATTTCTTAATATTAAATCACCCTTGCGTCTTCTGTTTGCGTTTTTTTTTTTTTCAAAGCCCAACTAAATGATGCTGAAGCAATGGTACTCTGATACATTGATAAGTTCAGTTTATTTCTTTAGTTCCTAGCCATTTTACTGAACAATTGCTTTTCAGATGAACTTTGTTTTCCTGGGCAGAAAATCAAATTATTGATCAATACAAAGTATTACTCCTCATTCTTAATATTTATACAGTTTCTTTTGTTTTCATAAATAATTTTATTGGTTAGAAACTTCAGAAAACATTACATAATAGTAGCTATAATAGTTTTCTTTCTTTTACTTTAGTGGAATTCCTTCACACTTGTTAATATTTCATTTAATTTTTTACATTTATTATATATAATTTTGCACCATAGTGTTTTTGAACTATACTGCTTATATTTTATCAGTTTAGCTTTGAAAACAAATGATGAAATTTTAATTTGTAAAATAACCTCTCAAATGTTTTAAATAGAAAAGTTCTTTTTAGTAGTAAAATTCTTTGTCCATTGCCTCCTGGAGGGCTGTTGTTTTTTTGTTTTGTTGTTTTGTTTTTGTCCATTCCACCTATTAAGGATTTTTTTAAATCCCTTATTGAAGATTTAGAGTATCCATATTTTGCTATAAATATGGTCCACTTTACCACAGTTCTCACATTCACTTAGTGTGTGTACATGGTATTTCTCCAGAGGGATGCCAGCTCTACTGGGATGAGAAAGTGCCTCTTCCTGTATCACAGACAGAAAGTCCCATTTGCTATCCTCTTCCTGGGGAGGTGGTCTCACTGCTATTGTAGAACTACATGTTTCACTTAATATCAAAAGCTGAAAGTAGCAAAAAATAAAGGCAGTAGCATTGCACAAAATACAAAAATCAGGTAGGACACCAGCTTGAGGGACCTACAACCAAACTAAAGAACAGTGGAAAAAGGTAGCATTGACAGGCTAGACTAGAAATTGATTGATTGCAAAAGAACACATGTTGTAACTGACATATTTATTCCTCTGAGCTCTATTTTCCTTTAATTTACTCTCACACTCCATGATTGGGGCACTGAATACATATTTGCCTTTACCAGCTTTGATGCATTCACTCATATTTCAGAAGCTATAATTTGACAAGCAGTTCTTCTGAGTAAGCTTAAGAGTGACCTCTGTATGGAGGTTCCTTAAAAAAGTATGGAGGTTCCTTTAAAAACTACAAATAGAACTACCATATGACCCAGCAATCCCACTACTGGGCATATACCCTGAGAAAACCAAAATTCAAAAAGAGTCATGTACCAAAATGTTCATTGCAGCTCTATTTACAATAGCCCGGAGATGGAAACAACCTAAGTGCCCGTCATCGGATGAATGGATAAAGAAGATGTGGCACATATATACAATGGAATATTACTCAGCCATAAAAAGAAACGAAATTGAGCTATTTGTAATGAGGTGGATAGACCTAGAGTCTGTCATACAGAGTGAAGTAAGTCAGAAAGAAAAAGACAAATACCGTATGCTAACACATATATATGGAATTTAAGAAAAAAATGTCATGAAGAACCTAGGGGTAAAGCAGGAATAAAGACGCAGACCTCTTAGAGAACGGACTTGAGGTTATGGGGAGGGGGAAGGGTGAGCTGTGACAGGGCGAGAGAGAGTCATGGGCATATACACACTAACAAACGCAGTAAGGTAGATAGCTAGTGGGAAGCAGCCGCATGGCACAGGGATATTGGCTCGGTGCTTTGTGACAGCCTGGAGGGGTGGGATAGGGAGGGTGGGAGGGAGGGAGACGCAACAGGGAAGACATATGGGAACATATGCTTATGTATGACTGATTCACTTTGTTATAAAGCAGAAACTAACACACCATTGTAAAGCAATTATACCCCAATAAAGATGTTAAAAAAAAAAAAAAAAAGAGTGACCTCTATTTTATTGTGTAATAAAAACAGTGACTTAATTGAGTTTGCAATTCTGCAAGGCCAGTATTTACAATAAAAGTACCTTTATTTCTATTTCCCTCTCCTCTCTGTTGAAGTATATTTTTGATTACCAATAAGAGGAACCTTAAAACTTGGGGCAGAAGGCTCTTCGAAAACTCTATGGAGGGATTGAGCCTTTGAGTGAGTGATCATCAGACTGAGCCCATAACAGGCTCTTCCCCAGCTGGGGAAAATCTGAAAGTTACTAACTGTTGAATGGAAAGAAACTTCTGTGAGTCAAGTCTTGAGGATTAAGGTCTTTGCGGTTGAGGAGAGATCCTAAGGGAATCACCTCTGCCTATGTGACAACTGTGGATTATCCCAGCTCCCAAATTTCATCTCCAACATCTGAATGCAGCTGGTGAACCAGAAGAGACAAAGTCCCATATATGGGTGCCGCACACACATAGCTGCATATGCTACTGTACTTTGGTTGAAGGACAGTTAGCACGCTTATCATCTCAAGTTAGCTGACATTTACCTGAATACAAACTAGAATTTATTCTCTCATACCACTCTATCTACTCCCTTCAGTCTTAGCTCATTCTATACTAAAATGGACTGCTAATTTGGCTTCTGCCGATGATAGCAAATATGGCCTGGGATGTAGAAGCCCCAAAATGAAATTTTGATTAATGGAAACTTATTCTGTGACCAGAAGTCCCAGAAACTAACACAAGCAAGTGAGGGTTCTGATTTTCCTAACCAGGAAATGACTAATCATAAGGATTGACATGTCAATAAATTCTTACCAAACTGATAAATAAGGAAATTAAAGTGCATTCTTCTCTTCATCCAATTACGGTAATTTTATTTTATTTTAGCTAACATTTTGATATGATCATTGTGGCTAAAAGGTAAATAACAGACCAGGCAGGGAATCATTTTAGGGAAGAGGTTATTTTCTTTACCAGCAAAATATTTCTGGAATCTTTGCTGGCTATAACCAGAGCAAACTTAACAAAGATCATGTTTATTAAAAGTCCCTTTGGTTTATCCCAGATTACTTTTTAAGATCTAGTACTTTACTCCCCTTACTATTTCCTCTTTACCATGTTTTCCCTCATTTTAAACTCTCCATTGAGACTGCTTACCAAGTTGATTATCCCCAAACTCTCACTTTATAAGTTAAAAAAGTTGTATATTCAATAACCCTAGAATAAATATAATTTATAAAAATAATAATTTGCAGTGCCAGCTCTTGGAGGGATTCTTTTCCCTCCTCTGTGAATGTGTCTAATGAGACAATGTGTATCAGGAGGGGAATATACCATTTGGGTTCCCAGATTGCTTGCCCTATTTAGCATTATTATTTTCTTAAAGTTGCAATTAGTATTAGCCTTAAGAAATGAATGAAAATTGGCGATGAATGAAAAAGTTAATAGATGTTAGTATTGTAATTAGCAAGGGTCTGATCTTGCAAGAGCAGTTTTACAACTGCCGTCTTTGGAGAACATGCAAGTCTCCAGTCTATCTGCCTGGAGCTTTACGCCACACATGAGGGAAGGGTTTCAGTGGAAAAAGAATGAATTGCCCTCCTCTGCCTCTTATGATGATGGGGATGCAAGGAAATGATAGGAAGTCTGAGCCTCATTCAGCTTCACAGACATAGTCCATCTTTTCCCCAGACAAGTGAGAACAGAGTCCATTAGAAGTTTAATTGGGCTGTGGCAGCAGACATAATGTAATTGAGATGATGTTTTTACCACAGGACAAAAAAAATGGGACTCTTAGGTTGGAGAGAAGAAACATCTAAATAAGTTGCTGGAAAAGAGTCAGCCCTTTATGGAGTAGAAACAACCTGAATTTCCCTTTGTGTATTTTTTCTACCGTTTACCCAGAGGGTATCTTTCTCCTTGCCATCAGTCCTATGTCTGAGTGGCCCAGGAAAAACGTTTAAAGTAAAAAGTACTGGAAAAGAAGTCTAGAGAAAAAGATACAAAGGCCTGGGAATACATAATGTCATAAATATTTGTTCTAAATTTGAGTGTGAAACTTTACAATTGGAAAATATATTTAAAAGTAACAGCACTCAGCATTGGTAATGGTGCCAAGAAATGACATCTCTTGTGTATTGCTTGTGGGCATGTAAATTGTTACAATGTTCATGGAGGGACACGTGGCAGGGCTAGAAATGTAAAGTATTAAACACAAGAATGCTATTTGACCCTGTAATTACAGTACAAAATAATCTACCATAAGGAAAGAGACATGGCTAAAATAATGTATGTAAAATATATGGATGTTCTTTCCAACACTGACTAGAGTTTAAAAAAAAAGGAACCAAACACAATAACCAGTGATTAGGATAGGCTAAAAAAATTATGATCATCAGTAAAATGGAATACTATGCACTATTTTTAATAAAGGAGTTTAAATATAGGGGAATTTATTCAAAGAAAAATAAAATTGTAGAGGCTGAAAGCCTTTCTAATTAAGATACAAAGTAGTTTTTACTACCTTAAAATTTAAAATGTTTGCCTGCAGAAATGGAAATGAACAGCATCAGTAAAGAAATGGCAATCTGGGGAAAGCTTATTGTAACACATATGACAGGCAAAACAATATTAATGTACTTAACATGTAAAGAGTTCTTGTAAATCAATACCAAAAACAATAAACACCCAACAGTAAAATGAGAAATGTTCATAAACAGCCAATTTTCAGATAAAAAAATGCAAGTTGTCAGTAAGGATTCTTTATCTTATGATTTGCAAATTTTAGTTAAAACAACGATGAAGTACCACTCTATCACATATAGTGGTGGAGATTTTTTTAAATGGTAGTATACAGTGTAGTGAAGGTAAAAGAACGTAAATGGCTTCATTCCATTTTTATGCATAGGGAAAACGGTAACATCATTGGTAATCTACATGGTAATTGCTGTAAATATTTTATTTATTTTTAAATTTTAAATTGAGGGTTTTATTTTAAGAAGCTCCATTTGTCTTAAACTTTGGAGCTATCGTTTGATGGGAATGTCAGATCTGCTCTATTCAGCAGGTTCTGTTTCCTGCATACAGAACTGACTCACATAAGAACTCAATTTTAAAACACTCTCTAATGGCTGACTATTCATGTTCTTATTCTTTTGAGGGAGGGATTTGGTTTAGTTAAAAGAACAATTTTTGTACTACTTTTGTGAAGATACAAACTTTGATAAAGCGTTTAAGACAAGTTTGTGAGAATACAGTGTTGGTTTTGTTTTAAATTTTCTGCAAGTTATTTTAGAAAAATACAGTTAAATGTATTTATATTTTTACCCCACAATTGCATTTCTAGGTATTTATCTTGCAGAAATACTTACACATAACTTACATTTATATGCAGGAATATTGATTGCAACATTGTTGGAAAAGCTAAAGATAAAAAATAAGCTAACTATACTCAAGCAAATTGTAGAACCACCTTTCAATGTGATACTAGGTTACCACCAAAAAGAAAAAAGTAGATCTATATTGTCAACGTTTGATCCTTTGAGGGTCTGTAAGAAAATGGATTATTAATGGAAAAAACTTTATGATATATTTTCATTTGTGTAAACACTTGGAAAGATACACAAGAAAAAAACCCTTGATAGGAAGAGGATGAATTTTTCACTCTCCACAATTTTGTTCTGTGTAATTTTTTCTACCATAACCATGAAAGTATTTTTCAACATAAACCTTATAATTAATAATTTATAAATATATAGGAAAATATACTTAATATGTTTAGTGTAAAATCCATTTCCCAGTACAATCCTTTTTTCTTGAAATATATACTATATATTTTATTGTATATTATATTTTATCACATATAATATTAAATTATAGGTTATATATTATATTGTACAGAAAAATTGAAACAATGTTAATAATGATTATCTCTGGTGGAGTTATGAGTGAATTTTTTGGTGTTTTTTTTCTTTATATTCTAGGTTTTATTTATCTTTATAATAAAATAAATATTTGTTTATATTGAAGCTATTGGTAGATGCTTACATGACTAATCCTGACATTTTTAATATAGTAATTCAAGTCTTCTTTCATTTCAGGAAAGTTTTCTTGCATTATATATTAAAATATTTCTTGTTTCACTATTTTGGATTACTTTCAATCTTCATTTATGTATACATTAATATCTTTTCCCTCTCTTCTATAAATATCACTTTTCCTAAGACATTTTAGCTCCTTATAAATTTCTTTTTAATTTTGGTTACTTTTAAAAATTCTTCTTGTATCTTGCTGTATTTTACATAATTCCTATTTTCCTTTGTTTTCCTGTATTTAAAAAAACTTTATTTTGTATTATTCTTTTACATTATTTCCTCATCTTTGGGAGTTCTGGCAGACTGTATTTTATTCTACTTTATTGACTTTCCATTTCCTCCCTGAATTTCTGCATTTCTACTTTGAGGTCTTCCTTCAAATAGGCAATTACTTCAATATTGAAAAAAACCTGGGTAATTATTTTTCACATCATTTATAAGCTGAGTAGCAACATTTTTCTGGTAAAATAGCCTTCCTCTGTTGGAAAGTTCTACTACTTCTTTTCTGTTCTTTTATAATTATGGTGATTTTGTATCCAAGCTCTGCTTTTAGAAGATTTTGTATCCATTGTTAAATTAGCTAGGACCAGCTATTTGCAAGATGTTCCTTTGGGCAGAGAGGTATCTTAGTAGTATCTCAGATGGTTGATTTTCATAATGTGAGTCTAACTTTGTGGGTTGCTCCACATTCTATGTCTCCATGACAATTCATAGAACCCCACTTTTCCTGTTTCTATAAACTGAACCAGGTCTAGGAGTCCTGCTGCCCACAACTCATCTCTGTTCCTGCTCCTGTTGTTCAGAAAAGGGATATAGATATTTCAACTCTGGTTATGCCCCTCATATTCAGAAAGTACACGTTTGCTAGTGTTGCTGAAATCTGTTGTGACAGCCTCTCGCAGAGTCCTGTCTCTGTTGTTTTTTCCTCTCCTCTTCCTCCTATGAAACTCCTTTATTACATTTTCAGATTTCCCAAAATTAACTTGAAGTCATCATTATTGGAACTGAAATAAGCTAATACATAAATGTAATAAACATTGACTTAAAAATGACTGAGTCCTATTATTGAGTAAGCTTCAATGCTCACCATTCATCATTTTGTAGCACAGGTTTGCAATTCATCTAAGACAGCTGGATCATTGTTCAATTAATATATCCTCAGGAAGAATATATGGATACTTTCTCAGATGCTGCATATTTAGGAATATGTATAATGAGTTATACTTCCCCTCAACAGTCAGACTGTGTATGACAGATTTTGTTTCTCAAAATATAGAAGGTAATCGCTGTTGACTCCTTGCATTTAAAATGATGACAAGGATGTCTTAGTTAAACTCAAGTTTTCTTTATTTATAAGTAACCAAATTTGTTCCCTAGTGGCATTGTCGTTTTAAAAGATGGACAGATTAGATGGACATAACTGCATTTACTATGATCCTATCACTGCTGTATCCACAGAACTTTATCGTAATTTCTTCTCCAGGCTCTAGGATTTTTCTTTACAGTCTATCAGTTATATATATTTGTGGGGATGTGGGCAGGGATCAGCTAAATACCTGTGTTTATAATGCTTGCCCACCTGACATCTATACATTTATTCAAATGAAGCTAAACTTTAAAACATTTATGTAACTTTTATTTTAGAGTAACCTTCCTTTATGATAAATGTTAATACCTGTCAATGATTTATTTTTTCCAAACCACTAGATGAAGAACACAAAAAATCACATTTTAATCTCTACAAAGGAGTTTATGATGAAAATGTCCAGAGAATTTCTTGTTTGACTAATAATCTTACTTTTAAGTTAATTCTAAAACATGATTCTCAAATGTTCTTAATTGCTGGAATCATTATTGAGGTAAATATATGGCATCTCAACATTCTTCTCTTTACAAATAGCAGTTCTGAGGGGTTTTATGTTCAAATATGCATATAAAAATCAATCTCCATACTTTACAGTCATATCTCAGGTAAAATTACACAGAAAATGAATTATTTAATACTTATGAATCAGATTCTTCTAATTCATACACTATTCACTGTTTTAATGAAATGAATAGACCTCTAGTTGCCTGAAAGGGTTATTCAGCTTCCAAAAGTGCTTGGCTTCCTCCCAGAAAGGAGTTTATACAGTGACACTTTATGAGTGATAAAGTGATATGAAGAGGTACTTACACACTGACAGGACCACACATCTGCTAATAACTGGAATTGCTCTCAGTGTCTTCAGCAGCTTCTTTGAATGTCTTCAATACTGCAAATTTTCACCTTTTTAGGGTGGACCTGCTTTTTGGTGTCGTCCCCTAGGAAGAAATGCCCAGTAGCATTGTATTCCAAAAGTCACAGAAAATCTTCTACTAAACTAAACATAAATGTATCTTATACCAAACTGCACATGATAACTTTAGGACATTATTGGAAATGCAAATTAAGAAACTATAGACATTTTAGGATATAGAGTAGATAATCCTTTATGTTTAAAAACATTTCCAAAGCATGATACAATATCTTAAATTGAAGCCCAATAATAAAAAAATAAAGATTTACCTACATCTTATCTAGTAATGAATTTTAATGCCCTATGGCTACATACACTATAATCAATCACAGTTAACATAAAATTTAATTGAAAATAATTACAAAGGGTACATATTCATGTTTAAATGTAACTCCTTTTTACACTTTTTGGTTTACTAGGAAGTGTGTCTTTTCTCTTTTACACAGGTAAGCTATACCTATTGACTCCTCCTGAGATCTTCATTCTTCCATTACTACCTTTCTTTTTAAGATAGCTTTAATTTGTTTCTCGAGAATGTAGAGTTATCCTCTATGCTGAAATACCTTTCACTTTACTCACGACCCTGAATGGCCAACCCCCTAATCTCTTTGGGGCTTATAGATCGGTAGAAAAGAGACAAATCATTCTGAGTCTTGTATGCTCTATTAAATATTTTAGTCATTCTAAAAACTTAAGGCATTTAAAATAGGCAAGAGGAGGTACTGAAAGTAGACAAAGTTATATGATGAGTCAAAATCAGTTTTCTGTATTCAGTCTTATTTCTCCTTGAACTCTGTTTGATGATGATATTAAGTACTCCTTTTTCTTGTTTATTATTTCTTTCTAATGCCATAGCTCACTTCCTTGGTCCTTTTCTGGTTTCTACCTAGGGTTTCCTTCTTCATTTGGTTCTCTCTTCCACTAGTCTGTCTTACAATTTTTCTTTGTATTTGCCAAGATACCTTGAAGACCATAATAATTGCTTAGAATACTATTGATACTATCACTGCAGCTTAGAATACTATTGATACTATCACATACTAGTGGCAGAACAATCTAACACTGATAATGTTCTTCTAATTTTTTTTTAATTTTACCTACAGGAAACACATTTTTCATTGTATTTCTCATTAGTTAATAATTTATGGATGAAACTGTAAAATCTAAGTTGTTCTAATAAAAATCTTAATAACACAAGAGTCCAATTTTGAGAAGGCCTAGAATATTCTAATCAATCAAGATTTAGAACCACTGATTTAAACAAAATTTTCTTTCAGATTTTCAATTATGTGATGACAACAAAGTTTGAAAACTGATGTAATTTTGTATTTGAAGGGAATGTGAACAGGAAGAGTAATATTGAGCTCCTAGTGTAGGCAGATATTGTCCTAGTTATTCTATGTGTTTCTCATGTAATCTTTTTCTTAAATTTTTATTGGAGTATAGTTGATTTATAATGTTGTGTTAGTTTCAGGTGTACAGCAAAGTGAATCAGTTATACATATGTCCACTCTTTTTTAGATTCTTTTCCCTCATAGGCCACTATAGAGTATTCAGTAGAATTCCCTGTGCTATACAGTAGGTCCTCATTAGTTATCTATTTTATAGATAGTAGTATGTATATGTCAATCCCAATTTCCCAATTTATCCCCCCCCTTACCCCCTGGTAAGTATAAGTTTGTTTTCTACATCTGTCAAATATCGCATGATATCACTTATATGGGGAATCTCATTTAATTTTTACAAATTTCTCTTTTAGGTAAATTTTACTATTTTTTGTTTCAAGTCAGGAAATTGAGACTGGTTAATCATTTTTACTCAAGATATAAAGCTAATAAATTATAAAAACAAGATTCAAATTTAATTCACTAAAATTTCTAATTATATGCTTTTCTCACTATTATACTCAGCAGGTTTTTTCAAAGTTGCACAATATTTCCAAAGACAAGAAAGTGTAGATGGTCACATTGAGATCCTAATACTTTATTCAAGAATTGAACTGTAAAAGGATTTCCACGAGTCAAAATTTTAAATAATTTAATTTTGTTATATTTGGTAACTTAGTATCTGTGTATATTTTATAGTGAAAATGGATGGTTTTCTTTTGAGGACATACCTAACCATGGGATTCACTGTGTTTCAAATACAATGAAGTCATGCATTAAACTTTGGCTCAGAAATCACAATGCAAATTATTCCATAAATAATCTTCTCTAGCTATCAAGTTCTAAGCATCAGTTTTTAACCTTTCAATTTCATTAATGATTAACTATCAAAAGACCAACCCTCCAGTTGCATCATTATAGTAGTTTGTGCATTTATAGTTACTAATAATATAGCCTTTTAATATATAGCACATAAAAGAAAGGCTTGTGATATCAAGTTTCCTTATTTCAGGATGCTTTTGTTACTTCAAGATTCTGTACAAAGTGAAATCATTACTATTGTGTGAATCACTGTTCCCCAAAATCAGGCATTATCAATAACATGACAAATTCAGTTTACTCCTTAAGTAAAGGGTAGGGGAGAACAAAACATCTCCTCAACAGGTATGATTATTTTTGAGCTGATATCAATAGTATCAAGTTGATATCCTTTAAATGTTTATCCTAAGATTTAAAATTGTGGTTGTAAATGCTAAATGTTAAAAATTAAAACAAAAGAGACTGATAATATTGTGTGTCTTTAGAAGAGAGACTAGGTGAAATTTAGGACTTTTTGATTTTTTTCTGTTGTTTCAAAACTTTGGTGATTCTTGGGACTTAACTGGTGGTCCAGTGGGTAAGACTCCACACTCCCAATGCAGTGGGCCTGTGCTCGATCCCTGGTTGAGGAACTAGATCCCGCATGCATGTCACAACTAAGAAGTCTGCATGCTACAACTAAGAAGTCTGCATGTGCAACTAAAGGTCCCGCATGCTGCAACTAAGACCAAGTGCAGTCAAAATAAATAAATAAATAAATATTAAAAAAAAATCTTTGGTGATTCTTGCAATAATGTATATTTAGAGTTTACATATTTCCCATACTTAATAGAAAATAAGTGTTTCTAAAACTTACTAAATTTAAAATAGTTCATTTTCATTTTAAAATTTAAAATAATAGACTCAAAAATGAATTCATAAACAAGGGTTTCATGGATAAAATTTACATTACATTTCTGAAACTAATGATTTTTCAAGTAGCAATAGGTTATTTAATTGTTTCTGTCTTTTGGATTTTTAATAATTCATTATTTTTTGTTCATAGGCATGAGTAGTCACCTAACTACATACCTGTTATACATGTGTAATACGTGCTGTTTCCTTAGTGACAAACAGTGATTATGTATTTAAAGTATATTGTAAATTATTATGAAAGTGTTTAAAATATACCTACAGTAAAATATACTGAGTTTCCATTTTTGCCATTTTAAAGTGAAACTAAATCTTTCGGATTAAGAATGATTTTATATTTAGGGTCTATTGCAATTTATGACTTCACTCCACTTCTTTGTTTTGCTTTCCTGTTCCCAAGTTACTTTAAGGAATGGGAATCTCATTAAGTTACATTTATTTTGAAATAAAACTATAGTTCAAAACAAGTTTCATTGCCAGTGGAAATTTTCTAAAGTTGTCTGTATTTTTTTAAGAAACTGTGATTTATTTACACATTCCCTCTCTGTAAGCCACTCTGTTCTATCATAATAAAACCTACAAATAAAGGATCTGCTCTACGGAGCAAAGTTGATATAATACTAAGAGTACAAACACAGAACTTGTTTGTCAAAAGCGTTTCCAAAGATTATTTCATCAAAGTAAAAATATAATACTTAACAGAAATTTCCATTATACACTTGAAATTTTGAAAATATTCATGGAAGATTACAATAACACATTTTCTTGCACATCTAGTTAAGCACTGCTACATATCGATCAGATAAACTAATAATTTTATTGTATGTTAAAATGACTTTGAAAAATAACCTGACTTTTCATCTAAAATAATTACTTTCTCATTGAATTGGCTTCTTAAACCATTCACATGGTTTTTGCCATTTATCCAGAAATTTTAATTTCACTTTCTGGATTTGGAGAGAAAAATTATCAATCCAACTTCACTTTCAAATCTAAGCCAGAACCACATAATAATATATATATGTGTACTTGTGTCTGAATTTAAGACATGAGTAGTACAGTTGACTATTTCTATTCTAAACAATAAAATATACTAAGTCCTACTCTTTTTTATCTGGAGAATATCAAAATAATTTTTTTCAGAGTTACTAGTTTATAATTAAAATTTTCAGTTCAGCCAACTTGAATATTCTCCTTTATATGTTGCACAACACAACCAAGCATGACTAAAAAACTCTGATTAAATTTATATCATATTTTATGTGGTATTGGCACAAACTCCTTAGAAAATCAAAGGCTAGGTAGTGAGTAAAGAAGGTAGAGAAAAATATAAAATCTTTATAAGCATAATCATAGCAGAACTGTAAAAATGTAAGTGAGAGCTCTTTTAAAGCTTGTTGGGGATGTTCAAGTTGAAATAGTCTGAGTAAATATTAACAAGGTGAAGTTAAGAATCAATGTAATATGCAAAATTACCAGGCACAAGTATCTGGAATATAGGAGGTGCTCAATAAATATTTGTTGAATCAATTGAAAGAAGATGCCTTAGTAATTAAGAAGTATTTGTATGTATTTTGAATGTATGTATGTATGTATTTTGAATGTATGTATGTATGTATTGGTATAGTTTTCATATGTTTGCATTTTGAGAGTTTCAATGAAGGTGCTTTCTTTTAATTTACTCAACTTTGCTTTAACTGATTTTTCAGAGAATTCCTTATGGTGGCAATGGTTCCTCCGGGTGCCAATTTTGAATCTTGCTATGCTTAATATTTTAAAAATCAACTTGCTTAGGAAAATGCATTCATCAATCTAGGAAGAAAAATACCAAAATATTTCCTTTTAGACTGATACCTAAATGCTGTGAGATTTTCTTCTCCTAAATTAGGCACTTTAAAAGTTTTAGTATACTGTTTATAGCATTTATATCTCATGTAATCATCAAAGGTATACTTAAAATTATTAATGAAGACAATATTAAGTGAGGTTGACATTGAAGTATGTTCTGACTGATTACACTGAGAGAGATAGAAATGTTTTCCAGATTGAGTTGTGTCTAATAGTGGGTTTTGTTTGTTTGTTTTTGTTTGTTGTCTTGGCATTCTCATCTACTTTCCCCACTTGACTCAGACAAAAGCAATAATTCATTATATTGTGTGCAAAGAAACTTGGGTAAATAATAGGGATAACAAATAGAAGATTATATATATGTATATAAAACATATATATCTTACAAAATGCTTTGTTAAAAGAGAAATCAGTATAGGGACTTTCACCAATATTATCTAATTTAAACCTTATGCACTGTTGTACAGGATGGGGCGAGCTCCTCTTGGCCCATAAGAGATGATTATTACGTTTTCAAGAATGTCATGAGCTGAGTTGCTGAACACAACTATTATTATAACATAAATAAACTATAAAACCATGAAATAAATTATACTAAAAATGAAGATAATAAACTCATCAATTCCTAATTATTTTAATATATTCCACTATTATTGAATATATAGTATTATATATACATAATACTACATATTATATATATAATACTATATATTTGCTTTTGAGGGTTTTTGCAATTACTACACCTGAATGGTGAAAATAATATCATGTAAAGTAATATAATGTGAAATGCTATATTATACAGTATAATGATGTGCAACTGTGCTCTCTTCCCAGCTCTGCATTGAAAGCTTAACTTTGGCAGTGTTGGAAAGAATTTACACCACAAGAAATCAGTAAGCATTTACTGGCAGAGCACAGGTCTCTCAGTTCAAACAAAGATATAGAATATTTTATAGAAGTGGAAACTTAAACTCAGAGAAATTAACTGATTTACCAATGCCACTCATAAGTTTTAGACCCAACATGTTTTACCTGACTCTAAACCAACATTATTTTTGGTGATGCTTTATTGCCTAGCAAATTCTAACAACATCAAAATGGTTAACTTCTTTGAGCTCTTTCCTGGATGCTTGGTTCTCTGATAAGAACTTGATATGCCTTATCTTAATTGTTACAGATAGTTGTAACCTTCATCTTTATTTTATAGATGAATGAAGTGTGGTTTTGAGCGTTTGTTTTCTCTACAGACAGGATTTGAACTCAAGCCTGTTTAATTCTGAAGCCAGAACTCTACTCCTCTTCTTACCCAGATAACCTTTGAAGAGTGATTTAAAACAAATAAAGTGGGTGGAGAAGCTGTTTCTCCATGAACTTTTCTAATATTGGCATCAGACTTAAGAGTCTACTTTTATTTTTACTTTGATTCTTACCTATCTTTAAATACTGCAAAGTTGCTGCAAAATTCACCTATTTCTTCATTCCTTTATGATGCTGGTAAAAATGACGTCCCCTCACTCTCCACTCTGTAAGAGCAAAGGCTTCTCCTTAGGATTTTCTAATTTAAACATGTCCTTTGAAGCAGACAAATTCTAATATAAATTCAGGCATTGAAAAGAGGCTTGAGTCTTATTTTAGGAAGCACAGTATTATTTAAACATAAAATATTACTCTTTTTTATTCACTTTTCAAAGCTATTTTAAAGCAGTTTCAAGTTTAAATAATGAGAAAGACTAAAATACAAAATGATTGATAATGTTAGAAAATGTTTTAATTAAAGAGCAGAGTCCTTAACAAGACATCAAGTTTTTGATAAAAAAGAGAAACTTTGAGAAATAAGAGTAGTGAAATGCAATGAAGAAAGGAGCACTAAATATCATAAACTAAATCAGTCTTTGTAGGGGAAAAAAAAAGAGAGAGGGAGAGAGAGAGAGAGAGAGAGAGAAAGGAATGAAAAGAAACAGAAACTCAGTCTAGTAATAGCAAAGAAGCAAAGTTGGTGTCCTTATAGTTTCCAAAATGGCTACCATCCAATGAAGATGTTGCTATTTTGGACTAAAATATTCTTTTCTAAGGTACGCATAAACTCATTTACAGATGAGCCATATTCAAATATTTTCTGAAAATATATATTTACTTTTTTTGTTGTTAACACATTTCTCAGATATCAATTCTGTTCTTAGATGGAGTTATGTCAGCAGAAAAATTTCCATTTAAAGATAACTTA
This sequence comes from Orcinus orca, assembly GCF_937001465.1. Classification (NCBI taxonomy): domain Eukaryota; kingdom Metazoa; phylum Chordata; class Mammalia; order Artiodactyla; family Delphinidae; genus Orcinus; species Orcinus orca. Next base: position 21,837,544 of record NC_064563.1, on the reverse strand, counting down.
ATGCCTGAATTAATAAGCTTTAACCTAATGATAGCTAGTTCTTGAGAGCAATGAGATCATTTCCTAGTAGGGATATATATTGCTTATTGAATATCACTTTTTATGACTAACTCTATATAATTTGAATACAGTTGAAATCCAAGTAATTGAATTCTGATTTTCTACCTTTCACAGAATCATTTTATTATTGTGTCAGGAAATCATACAAAAAAATTATGTTGTGTTTTATTTCCCCAGAACTTACAGGAAAATTCTTCACAAGTGAACTGTGAAATCTCTATGAATATGTCACTTTAACCAAAACTTCACTAAAAAAATAGTACCTGGAATAATACAAAAAGCCTTTAAATATTCAGAAACTTAGGTAATGGTACTAAAAGACAAACAAACTATTCTGTTATAGCATGTATGTAATTTTGTAACAAAAATGAATGATACTGATACTTGAGGCTCAAGAAAAGATAGCTAAATAAAATTCATTTTTGTTCTTTTCACAGATTGAAAAATCTATCTTTCAGATGCTACAATAAGAATGGATAAAGTACACACTTACCCAGGCTTTATATACTAAGTTGTTTTATTTGTCTGTTAGTTTTTCAAATAATACAAATGCAAGCTGAATGATTAAGACTCAATCATTTCACCTTGAAGTGTGTTAAGAGTATGGCTTTCATATAGAACTGATATTCTAAATTTTTTAATCATTCAGATATTTTGGTTTACATGATGTGCATTTTAGTTTAGAGTATCATTAAGTCTAAAATGCCACAAATAATGCATTCATAAACAGAAATATTTCTTTGATTGGAAAGTTGATTTTAGTAACATTTTCAAAATTATAATTTTGTTTTTAAAATTATTCCCTAAAAATACTTCTTAAATTGTCAATATTATGATTAAATCACTTTTAAGGTATATCATCTTCTCACTAGAGTTATTATTTATGTCTTTTAAATGTACAAGTTCAAACTTTTAGTGTTTTTTTTAATTGAAGTCCTCAGTGCTATTGAAAATAGTAAGCTGTGATGCAGATTCCAAAAACATATTTTATTTTAATTATATAATCATTTTATTATTTTTTCTCTTATACTGTTGCTTTAAAATATGTGATGATGGTAAGTTATTACTATAATAAAAATTTCAAAAAATAAAAGAATTTAAAAAATTAAGATTAGCTAACTCTAGGCATTTTAATTACTTTAAAACATACTATTCAATTTTTCAATGTTGTTAATATATTGACCAGTGCTACCAATAACTAATAAGAAAATATGACAAGGGTCATTTTTCCAAAGCACACACTATAGGACTATTTCTCTTTACATTTCCATAAACACTAGGATTTTTTCCCCATATGTAACAGTCATTATTATTAATGAAAGTTGAATTATTATTAACCTTTAACAAAGTGGCTCTATTAGGGGATGTATTTCAATTTTAATTAGTAACTGAATAAAATAGAATTTGAACAAATATCACATAATTTTATATTCACAAATTGGAATGAATTTATGTTGAAACTCTAGTCAGAACAGTAGATAAGCGGAAGAGGTAAAAAGAATTGGATGTAATTGCATCAGTCCAATAACTTTATTAAGCTGTATTATGTACACAGAGTACTTTATCAGGTTAAAAACATTCCTGAGAAGGCAGTGCTAGACTTCTTTATTCATATTATCATTTGCAGATATACTTGAAGGTGACCATATCTGATAAAGAAATCTTGGATTCTGTAAGGTGGAAAGGAAATTTTACAAAGTAGAGATTATCCACTAGAGTCAGCTGTTTTATGATAAATTTATATATTTCATGATTGCACTAAACAAGAATTCCAAACATGACTCGACAGTTTAGAAGCAGGATGGGAGAGGAGAGTGGAAGGAAATACTATCAGCTGCTGCATTTGGTTCAAGTGACAATGAAATATCAAGTATTATTTATCAAAGATTGTCTTTTTGATGTAAATTGTTTATCACTAGATTTCCATTTGTTTTACTATTTCCTGAATGTGAAGAAGTAGTTAAAAAACCAGGATGATACATAGCTTTGATGAATTAGTCTTAGTTGGATGAGATTTTTGCTCCTCATTGGTTAAAAGTGAAAAGATTTTAGACTTAGAAAATACAACTGCCTGGATTCTTAATTTTGCACAGTACATCTTAAAGAAAACCATATATTTTGTTGAATATTAATCTCACTGTGAAGCTCTTGTCAATTGTGTTAGTCTTTTCTTAACAAAAATAGTTGCTTTCAAAATACTAGACATTTTTTAAAAACTGAAAAAAACTAAAACTAAAAAGCTAAAAAAAATCCTTACTATGCATTTGTTAACTACATTTTAGAACTGGAAGAGGCCTTAGAGATTATCTAATACCATCCCTGCATTTTCTCTGGAGAGGGAACTGAGGCCAGAGGAATGAAATAATGTATCCAAATTACATAGTTACCTTAGAGGATTTTCATCCTGAGAAATTTAGGAAAAGAATACCTGGTAGCATCCACTTCCTTTGACTTATCTCATTAGAACTACTCTGAATCTGTGAAACTACTAAACATCTAGAGTAAGATAGATGTCCCCTTGGGACAAAGTTGTAAGTCTTTACGCATGTGACTCTGTGTGTGTGTGTGTGTGTGTGTGTGTGTGTGTGTGTGTGTATCTCTGGGGATCACTGGACTTCTCCAATCTATTTTCTCAGTCACCTTGTTCATAGCTTTAAGTATCAATGACCAATATTCCTTTCTGTGGGCCTATTTTGAAGCTTATTGTACTTTTTGTTAGGGATTTGTTTTTCTATTCTTTCATATAACTCTTTATCTGAAGTAATATAAGAAATAAGAGGTTTAAAACTAGGAAGGAAGCATATATCTAGTATGTTTAAAAATAATGCCCCAGAACTATACTTCAGCTGTTCCAAAGACTGTTTTGAGAAACAGAAAATCATCTCAGAACAATGTGGTAAAACTTCAGTGTATATTGTGATTCCCCTGTTGTAACCATCGCTGATGCCAACACATGTTCTGCATAAGTAGAGAAACACAAATTGAACTCAAAATGCCCCGAGAGTATTGTCCTTCATAACGCCCTGGTGTCCCATGTGTGGCTGAATGAATAACAAATAACCGAGCTATTAAGATACTAAACAAAAGTCATCTAGGCCCATAATACTGATGTAACAGCATCTCGATACTGTATTTGCTTTCATTAGTTTGTGTAGAACAAATCTTTTTATCTTAAAAAAGAAATGCACTGAGCTTGGTGGTAATTTGCTCCAGGAATTTTTTCAAAAGGGAATCCTGCTGTAGCTCTTTTTAGTAGTTGCACATGTTTAATATTACAAACATATCTACAAATGTGTGATTGTGCAGCTTCCAGGTTTTTTTTTAACAAGGTCTAGTTTTTGATGTTGGCCTTTATAAGTTTATCTTCTTCATCATAAACTGCCAAATATGCAACTAAAATGGAATCTGTCCAACAGTTGAAATATATAGCATTTAGGGCTGTATACCCAGGCCTTTTTTAAGTAAGATTAAAATCAAATTTTTAAATTTATTTGAGAGAGCATGAATAAAGGAAACAAAGTTTAGCATATTAAAATATGTACATATATACATATGTACACATATTCTGTTCTCTACAGAACCAAGAGGGAGTTTATCATTTTCTTCCAAAATGTGATCTCTGGTCCCAGTGTTGTGCTTATGTACACACAAGTGTGTCCCATGTGGGGCGGTGCTCACAGGGATATTAGACAATGAGTCGTACTACCCTGCTTTCATTCATATTTCATAAAAATTCAAATTGTCAAGACCTAATAAATTGCAAATAAAGCATCTTCCATCACCCAATATCTTAAAGGTTCATCTAAGTTTTAACATAGTGGTCCTCACTACCGTAAATATTCCCTATAAAATAGTATTTGATATGCATTAATGTGACCGGACTCCAAAAGCCCCACGATCGCTGCACCAATTTCCATAGCGCAGGCAGATGTGCTGAGAGCACCCCCATTACGTGTAATTTTATCTATTTCTTGATCACCCTCTATGTGAGAAGCAACAGTCTAGTTTTAAAATTATTTAATTATTACCTAGGCTCCAGGTTCACTTTTTAAAATCTTTTTAGAAAGGGAAAATAGGGGTTTTTTCCCTCAAATTAACACGGATATAAAATAGATGTAGGCACATAAAGACGAGGGGCTGCCTTTTGCGGGGGTAGGTTCTGGTTGAATGAGATCTGGGATGTGTGCCAAATGAATAGAAAAAAATCCTGTTCTTCCTCTCCAATAGCCACAATGTTCATTATTAAGAAAAGCATATGAACCACAGGATCTGATGTTAATAACACCAATGTCTTCATTAATCCGTAAGTTCCATTTAGCCTCATTATGGAGCAAATGCTGAATTCATGCAGTACATACTATTGTTGGACTTCCCTCGCAAAACTTTTCTTCCCTCTTGTATCATTCAATCAAGGACTATCAGGTATATATGGAGAATTTTTAAACAGGTCTCTGGTCCTCGAGAGCTGTTTTCTTACCTTGGGTCTAAGGGGAGACTTTAGGCCTGGGGTGTCACCCAAAGGGTGTGGGAAATGCATGCAACCGCAGATTCTCATTCAAAACCATAATTATTTTTCTCTGTCGTTTTAATGCTGTCATGTCAAGAAGGCCTCTCCGTCACCTGCAACTGAGATGATATTTCTTCGATGGTCGCTGGGCCTCCTTCTAAATCAAGAGTGGTGATAGCCAACACTGCTTTGTATCTGCGGAACAAATAGTGGCCTTTGTCCAGCACAAGTCCCTAAACAAACTTAATCTCTCTAACACTGTGACAGATGACATTTAGATGTCCTTGTTACCCTTAAAATGAGTTTTATTGACAATCAGAGAACAAAAAGAAGGCCCAGAGAAAGCCCAATGTTTTATAGGCTTGCTAACAACATCTTAGTGCAGAGGGTGAGGAAAAAGCCTGAAGTTGCCCCCATTTTCCCCTGCTTTGCTATATCACCATGACAACAGATATAGAAATCACTTAGTGACTCCTAGAAAGAAAACACAGTGACACAGTACCCCTTGTATGGCGAATCAAACTAAAGCCTTCATTCAAATGGCTATTCAGCTTGGGCATTCATGTAGAGGATAGGGTGGATTTTACACAGGTAACTACAAGAGAAAGGCCAGCAAACCCTCCAGCCACAGCATATGGCAGCGTCTCTGTCTAATTAATGCATCCGCAATAGAATTGATCCATTTTAAATTTGTTTTCTTTTACTTGAAACATCATTAATGTAAAGGGCAACATTAATCAACATCGTGCAACTTAAAAGGGCATTAAAGAGTGATCTTTTCCCCTATGCAACAAGAATCTTTTCAAGTAGTTGTGTTAACTGCAGAGGATTCGAGGCACTTTCTGGGTTCTTAATCAGAAGGCAAATCTAGAGAGGCCTCTACTGGCGAGTGTCTCTCTGTGCAGTTGCCCATGCGGAACAGTGGGTCCTACAAAAGCAAGCGAGAGAATGACTTTCAGCTTCTCCTGGAAAGTTGCACACAAGATGGATCACCGATGAACATACTGCACAAAACATTGAATAATAGCAGTCACACTTCTGAAATTGTCATGTCTAACTGCTTCTTTTTAAGGTAATAAAAGGACCATCAAAGCTCTGATGTATGAGCTGCTTGGACATTGTGAGATGTTTTAAGATTATTCAACAAGGAAATAACAGGTAATTTTTTTTTTTTTTTTTTTTACTTTGTGCATAAGCCTCTCATGCAAGTTTGAGTTTGAAAACCATTCTAGTAGGAAATTATACTTCTTGACATTGTGTATTGGGAGGGTGGTTAACACCGCTCACACACGTACCCATATATTTCCCTCAACTAGCAAAGTAAATAAATAAATAAAATCTTTAGACAAAACGAAAGTACCCAAAAATTATTTTTTGATTACTTGCAAAGGAGGAGTTTACTGCCAAGATTTCCTAGTTATAGTGAGACAATGTGGACCAAACATAGTCCCCTCAAAGTGAAATTTAACATGAAAACATCACTGCAACCTGTTTTCATCAAATTAGGCCAAGAGCTGTCTCACTGCTTTTTATAGTAACTTTTGAGGAGAAAAGAAAAAAGGTTTTATTTTTCCACCAGAAGTTTAAAATTATTTAATATTTCTTAGGATGAGGATATATATGATCTGTTTCTGCACAGGGTAACTCAGATTTCTTTCTCTTCGAAAAAAAATTACCCGACTCCACAAGTGTCATTTAACTTTGAACGTTTTCAAAAGGTAAAATCCTGACTCTTTTCTTGTTTTCTAACATTTATATTTTTATATTCAATACTATTTGGAGTCTGATGACACCAGGATACTGTTCTAATTGCCCTTCCAAGATTTCTTAAATTATTTTTTCTTTGCAATGACTGATATCTTTTACCTTAGGATTCCTCCCAGCATATTTTCAGTAGGGTCATTTCATATTTAAAATTGTTTCATGTTTATTTGAGACAAAATTTTAGTCAAGCATTTTTTCATAGGGTAATATGGTTAGCATGGCTCAGTAAATTACCTTCTCGATTATATAGGTAATGCATGATCTTTTATGTAAATTCTGTTAGATGTCTTGGGATCACTACCTTGCAGTCCCAACAGTGACACCTACTGGTAGAAAGAAAACCAAAAATAGTTTCAGTTTTCTTTCTTAATTGTTTTGGAGCATGCTACCAGGGACTCTCTTGGTATAAATGTACTTTAGTTACAATTATCTTTTCAGCTATTTTAACAGAGAACTATACATTTTCAAAAACCTTATAAGTGAGAGGAAAAACCCAAACAGTATAATGTAAATCTTTAACTATGAAAATGAAAAAAATTACTAGAAGAGGAGTGTGTTCTACATTAACACCAAATAGTGTATAGATATGTAATTACAATAATTAGGGCCTTATATAGCATAGAAAATGAGAGTCCAAAATTGAACAATAGTCTTCCTTAAAGTCTATTATTTCACATTTAGAACTAAAGATGGATGGTCAAAATGTTTAACAGAAATGCTTAACATTTCTCTAAAGTTTTCTTAAGTGTTTACTAAATGTTTTATTTAAGAAAGAACAAAGTGGATCCCTTTAAAAATATATATATACTTCATAGCAACCCACTTGTCAACAGTCTGAGATTTTATGCTAATTTTACTAGAAATGCTCTTCCAGAACACAGATTTATTACTTATCAGAAAGAAACACTGGAATCACATTGGAATGTGATAATTTCTCAACTAAGGTAGAAGCACATGGTTTGCAGAACACGAGACAATAAGAACATCCTCTGTGCATCAGAGAGGATTCCACCTAAAAACAAACTTTGCCAAAACAGATCCACAGCTATTGAGAAGAGGTATGATTTTCATTTCCCTATGAGGCTTCAGTGACACTCCCCTTAAAGTATATTTGTTTTTAATTTATAATATCATTACACAACACTTCAGAGAATTTCTAGTTGTCCATACAGCACTTGAAGACTAAATAAGAAACTGCTTTAGATAATTATCCAAAGGCCCCTATAACACATGTATAGTCCAATTTACTTGTTAAACACTAAAACATGGTGTCAATAAGTTTTACAGTCACATGAGAAAGAAATCAATTTCAACACAATTTTAACTGGAATGGGTATTTCCATGCAAAATGTGCCTGATTTTTCTTTCTGAAAACTCGGGGTCTTTACTGATATTTCAGATTACAAAGAAAATATGGCTATCAGTGGCCAAAAATATTGTTTCGCCGTGTGGATTGTGGTCAGGCATATGGTAAACCAGTGAATCGTTTAATCCATGGTACACATTTATGACTACTTTTGTGATATCACTGTGAGGAAACATGTGAAAATGTCTCACAAATTATGCACTAGACAGTTATATTGGTGTCTTTGAAAGCATCTTTGGCTCTGCTGTGTGCCTTTGTTTGTACAACTTGAGCACATGCTTCAAAATGTCATCCAGATTACAACCGTGCAGGGAATGAAGTATTACTTCTGTATCAAATCAGAAGCATGCTACTTTATTTCATTAAATAGTTCATCAGCTAATTGCACTTGGTAAAAATCACAAAATTCCTTCCTTGTTATTTCTTGCCAGAGATATTTTATAATGTTCTTAATAATCTGAGAAAAAAAACCTTCTGAAATTATTCATGATAATGAATATGGGGAAACAAAGGACTTTTTAAAAAATCACATAAATTACAACATAAAAATCAGAAAACACAGCTCTTATACAAAATCATTTGGCCAACACCTTGGCCATTAGGTTGGCGTACAATGTGCTCAGGATGAGAACAGAACAGGGATGAAAACAAAATAGCCACAAATATTGGAAAAGTTTGGGTTTGGGTTTTCCTGAGCACCTGAACTAGCAATTCAGCTGATCATTAGACATTACCATAAAGAGAGGCTCTATTTTGCCTTTAGAGAGTTCATCCAGAGATTGCACAGGGATTTGCACAGAATAAAGCTTCACGAAACCCAAGAGCTGTCAGAAGGAAGTGGTATCCAGGAGGACAGGGCAGGCCAAGCATCCCTTCAACAGCAAAGCCACACAAGAGAGCCAGAGGCAGCTCAGTGGCTGCCAACACAACTACCTAGCATGTCTGCCAAGGAGCCAGAAGCCGCTTGTGGGAAAATATCACTAACCCTTAGCATCTGGGTCCTGTGATTGTTATCCAAAGAGACAGAGTGGTAAGGTATAGTGGGATAAACAGCATCCCATTAAACACATACACACACACACATTCTCTCTCTCACATCCTCTCTCTGTGTACAGAGAGAGATAAGCTATACATGGTCTTGAATTAGGGGGACTTTCTGTAGTTGGAATTCTTTTAAATGATATCTATTCTTAGTTATGTATTCATACCTCATAATGAGATGAGCTTTAGTAATTACTGTTCACCAGTAGCTTTGGTCTGTACAAACCAGAAATTAGTTGTATCTGTGGATACGGGCAGAGGTGTAGAGTCTACTGTATTTTTTCTCCTTTGGAGTAGCTTTTTGTAGCTGGCTGACAGGATTATTTAAGAATTAAATCTTGATCATGGATAAACAAACTAAAATGAGCTTTGATGTTAAAGTTCTTTTTCTTGTTTTTGATATTGTATTACTATTTTTAAGAGGCCAGATTTCAAATATAACTCATAAATCATTGGTGAAAATTCTCATTCAATATGTACTATATTTAAGCATACTGTGATATACATAATAATATTATATAACTATATTTATATATAATGTATATAATATTGTATTTGTATAAACATATTTAAGTTTGAGAAAGTCTCTTCTTTCCTTTTATGTCAGGACAAGTGTTTTTGAAGTTTCCAAATGTGATAATGCAGTCATATAGATTCATCCTGTATGGAATGGGGGAGGGAGGGAATCTAGAGAATTTAAAGATTGGAGACACCTTGTGGTTAGTGCAAAGGCCTTAACTTTTTAGCCACATGTCCATTCTGTGAAGATCGTCATTACTGGAGAAAGCAAGTAATAGCCTTTTTTTTTTTTGAGTCTGCAGCAAAAGGGCAAGAAAAGTATTTTTCATTTTAAATATTCTACTCTGATATCAAGAACAGAAAAGAGTGCTGTTTTTAAGTGTCAGTGATAACACAATGTAACCAAAGATACTTTTTTTTATATTTAAATTCATAACAAGTCAATTCTATTACACAGATTAATGGAAAGCATTTGGAATTACAACTTTACTTATTACACAGTGTGTTTATTATTTTAATTCTTTTATTTTCCATGAATGAAATTAAAATTTCAGTTGCCTTTGGGTGACTAAAAAAATGTGCATGTCAAGGCCATAAAATCCAGTTGCTTATTTATGCATGTTACATGAGATAATGTATATGATCAGTTTATGTTATAATATATATAATAACATGCATATAACTTCTAAACATATTACACATAGGCATAAACTATATTATATGGATATTTAATTGTTTTATTTGTAGAAATAGCAAAGTAATCTAGGAATGTCTAGCCACATAATGATAACATGAAGACAGTACTCAAGGGAGATGAAATCTTGTGGAAGTACAAAACCACATAGTAAACCACTGATGTGTTTTTTGTGTGTGTGTGGCTTTTTATTACCACATACACACACAAAAGAAAATTTGATTCTGACAGTCTTTAATAGATTATTTCTTTTCTGGTACCAAATAATTCTCAAAATCATTCAAATTTTGTTCCATATGTATAGTATTTCTATGCAAACTAGAAAATTATGGTGAAAAGTATTTCTTTTATCTTACATATCTGTGTAATGGTGGAAGAGACTGCATTCAAAACAGTGCTCAGTTATGGGAGTGAGGAAGGAGATAAGGGAATGAATAGATTCTAAACACTTCACTTAAAAATTTTAAATGCTCATCTGAAATCTGAAATATGTATCCAGTTTTTATAAATATATAAAATAACTTAAGAAAGGATGCAAAAGGTCAATAAGAATTTATAAAAACTTTTTCTGTGCTATGTGTTGTTTCATTTCCCATAAAGGAAACAAATATGCCCAGAAAGATATACATAAAATCAGACCTTCTTTTTCTAAGGCATTTAAATCATTACACTCTGAAAGTATACACTTAAAAGCAAGTATTTAATTTTAATTTTATGGCTGAACTATTGTTTGTTTTCTTATTGATTTGCCTTTTTTTCCCACTTCATTTCTCATTGCTAAGGTTTGCATCAGTTTCAATTTTCATTCTTTTAATGACATTTATTCCATGCCTTTAATCGTTTATTTTTCCTTAAGTTTAGCTGGTCTCTTAACCCACCAGTTTAATTAGCTATTCTTTAATACCACAGAATATATCATAGGATACAGTGTTATACACAAAAGCAATCCAAAAGGAAGAATCCAAAAGGAAGATCACACTCGTTTATTAAAGCCAACACAGTTTGCGTACTTTACTAAATACATAGCCATGATTCCTAGGGTTTTGTTTTTTTTTTTTCCCCTCTAAGATACCAGCTGAAGCTGCAGAGGACAAGTCAGCCTCACATTCCCTGTGTTCATCCTATATTCTTTACAACTGTCCAAATTGTATTAGGATTTGCTTATAATGATGTTATATGATGTCCTTGTTGTGATACTTGCGTTTGTGGAGAACTTAATATTGATTTACTGTGTCTTTGGCCCATCTTTGAGCAGCCTAGATAGCAATTACAGCTGTTGGTGGTGTCTATTTTGTCTTTTCATAATTGTCATTTCTTGTTCTACTTAAGATTAAAATATGAAAATTGTACCACGTGCACATCAACAGTGCATTAGCCAAGTTATCAGCAATATCTGTGAAGAACCATCATTTTAACTATGGTTCTTTACATTACCTCTTCATTTGATTTATGAAAATTGCATGCTACAATATAAACTTGCACAAGGAATACATTCGGTGAGCTTCCCTGACATCAAGTCCTCATCTGGACCATTACTATCTTCCTGAGAAATCACTAGGGCTTTCCCAATACCTGCCTACCTCTGACAAATGCTTTCTCTCCCTCAGACAGGGATTTCTGACAAGCAGGGGCTGCTTTGTTATTTTTCAGCTCTAACTTTAAAGAGCCCTCATAGTTTTGAGCTCTCTCTACAATTCTCATTTCAATCCACATTTCATAAAGAATAACGTATTTTTTAAACAAGGAAAGTCATTTTTTTAATAATAGACAAGACTTGAAATGAGTTTTTCCTAATCACAAATAGGTCCACCAGGTAGATTTCTTCAAAGGACTGTTAAGAGCTGTTCCCGAATTCAAAAATGTCTCATTTGAAGACCAAATACACTTCTGTGTATTTCCTCTCATTAGGAAATTTATCAAACAGAGACTGCCAAAATAATTTTTAAAATGGTAGAGAGAGAAAACTCTTTTGGCGACTAATTTGGAATTTTTTTCCTGGTCAATTTATAGAAAACCCACGGTTGAAATAACTGGGGCATTTTATGATTCTCTCTTGACTCAACAAAACTTGAACTGCTCGAGAAGGATTTTTTGTGTGTTGCACAATGAAAATAAATATCATATTTCAAGATGAAACTGAATAAATATTTGAATATCATCCCCCTACACACACACACACACACACACACACACACACACACACACACACACTTCCCCACCAGCAGACTAAATCCAGCTAGTCCCTGAAAGGCATTTACTTTAAGAACCACTATTGTTTTATTTTACTACATCTGTTTGGAGACTTTTAAAAAATGACTATGTACAAGAAAATAATAAATGCATCTGTAATCTCTAGCAGAGGCCCCTCTTTCCGAGACTACGTAGGGCATTTGTGGGTGTTGTTATTGTTGTTGTGGCAATCTAGCTAATAAAGGCTTTCTCTTACACAAGAGAATTTTGACAGTGTTGACTCCAGACAGCTTTCCAGCTGAGGTCTGGGGCCTTGCTGAACCTTCAAAATTTTCCCATTTGAGCTGCATCAAAGTGAAGGAAATTCAAGGATCACTAACGTCTCAGATGGTAGCACTTGCCCTAACAACGAAGGTTCAGGAATTCTTTGGAGCAGGCTGAGGTCATTTTTCTCCCCTTTTCTCCTCATGCTTTTCTCTATTAATCAGAGCTCAGAGCTCAGATTGGTCTTCAACTTCCTCCCAATCCTTGCTAAGCCTGTCATTTCTAGCTATTATTTACTTTAATGGACTTTGGCTGATCTCTTACGAAGCTTTGGATCTGAGAATAATAAGGCTGGAGAGTAACGGGCATAGACATGGGTGTGGGTTTGCCTGCAGACTAACCATGGCAGATGGGCTTTATTGCGGTTTCCTGTGTACTGAGTGTTGATTGAGAGGGTATAATGAGAGAGGTGGTGTCTACACAATAGTCACAGCCACTTCATTGCACTTTGCGTCTAAACAATCCCATTTTTCTAAATCTTTGGATTGTGAAATTTTAGGAAGTCAGAGCACAAGAACAAGTACAAAAACAACTGTAAATAACCATGAATGTTAATCCAACACTAATTGGTCCCTTCTTTCAATATGAGTCCATTTTGCTCAGTTTTTAAAATTCTGGGTAAATTAATGGCAAAGATGGTTAAACAAAATGGTATTGCATTAGGTAGTTTGGGATGAAATCGCGAGCAACGTGTATTTTCTGTGTGTGTTTTTTGTTTGCTTGGAGTTTCTTATTTGTTTTTCTTTTGTTAAATATATGCTCTATTTGATTCTTACCACAGACAACAAAAGCTTAAGTTGGAATTGTTTGCAGATGCTTTGGGAGTTATCATGTTGGGGATATTTTTCTGAATTAAACTAGACAATATTCAAAAAATAACAGCAGGGCAATTGTTTTACCCTGGGCATAGTAAAGCAAAGATTTTGTACCTTTCTTTATTTCTTGCATTTGATGCCGGGGTCTGCTCCATTGCAACTTGCTAGGCCATTAAAACATTTTTGTTACAGGTGCTGGCCAAAGGTCTTTTACACATTCCTCATTTTTAAGATTTTACTTAATTCCTCCCTTTCACCAATGGATTAAATCACAACTATTGATTCCTTTCTTCCTTTGGGGCTTTATCCATCTGTCTTAATGCTTTCATCCTACATCCCTTGGTCTCAGAGGGGTATTCTGAAAATGAACCGCCAAAACCTGGAGAAGACTCTAGGTCAAGTTTGTGTACAAGAGTTTAAATTTTTAGTGACAGTCCTCTCTCACAGCCGCCTGAAAATTTCCACACAGAGCTGCACAAGCGAGCACCACCAATTATCCTCCTCCTTTGAAAACCATTATCAAGTTTTTCAAAACTTCTTTCATTTCACTGTTGTCATTCAGTGAAAAGGAAACTAACCACCATGTCAAGACAACTCCGTTGCCTAGCAACGCAGGGCCACATTTTAATTCTGACTTGCTTCTGGTCTTGACTATTAGAAAGTGACTATGCTAAGCCAGTCACAAGAGTTGTTTGTCACTTCTGAAATGCAAACAAAACTGTATTGTTTTCCAAAGTATTGGGTGTGATGGATGTAAAGATTTACAGTAACATCATTCATTTTCCCTTGTGTTTTAGTAGGATTGATGTCATATCTTTTCATGCTTTATTAAATGCTTTAAAAGAGCTCAAAAAACATGATGCTTTTTGTCCTTTAAGGAGTCTAAACAGGTTTTTTTTTTTTTCCAGTGAACTAGACTCCAACAACTTGTGAAATTTAGTGAATCTATTCAACTAGTGTCAGCCACGTCAATAAATCATTTAATAAGAAACCATCGTCCATGAAGGAAAGCATAATTCAAACAATCAGAGAGGAACAGACCAGACCAAGGTCAACATTATGGGTGGGGGGAGGAAAAGTTAAGCTTTTAAATTGTGAGTCTTAAGGTCTGATCTATCAAATTTTCCCACAGCCCTGTATTCTTGACTTTCAGTGTGAAAGGCTGCAGGTTGCTATTGGTGTGATTTAAATTGTAAATCTTTCCAGGCATATATTTAAATCCCCTAAATTCATTTAAAATGGTTATTCAAATTGAGAACTTGTATCTTTGTTTAAAAGTAATTCTGCTGCAATTGACTGGAAACCAGTTAATAAATTAGAAAGATGTTGCTATTATATTTTAAATGCTCTCTAAAATTTGAGATATCTCTAGTATTTTATATAAACATATAGTTGAACTTCATTTACTAGATACTTTAAAATAAGCCAACTTATGTGATTTGAATGTATGTAATCGAGAAAAAGGTACTACTCTTCTTCAGAATAATATAAGATATGAGTATAAAAGAGAAATTACAAGCATTATTATAATTTCCATGTGATATTTTAATATTCTAAGCAATAATGTTAACCATTAAACAAAATGCTTATAAAAAAACATAGCTTAGAAAGGTCAGACTCACACACGAAAAATTAAGCTAGATGTTATCATCATGGGAAGGCATTAGAAATGACTTTTCCTTTCAATTCTGATTTCAAATAGCTATCTATCTTTCTCCATGAAACCTTACCCATATTTGGAAATGGAATCTAGTTATTAAGTAGGACAAAATCATAGAGCTTAAAACTGTTTACATAATGATAGATGTATGTCTTGAGATTAGTAAAATGTATTGCACCATCAGTAACCTCATCTATAAAATAAAATTAATAATAGCACCTATATCTTAAGGTAATTGTGGGCATTAAATAAAATATTGTATATAAAGTACTTTAAACTTGGCTGTAATGGTAAGTGAACAGTAAACAAATGTTAGTTGTTCATGTTATAATTATGTCTGTGTTAATGTTTTCTTTCCTTAGATATTAAAAAAAATGTGGCCCCTCACATTTTTTGTGATAAAATTAAAGGCTTTGTTTCCACATCAGTAAGTAGACTACTGAAACTAACAAAGTCCATTTCGTAACAGGAGGAGTAGAAAGATAAAAGTAAGCTTTTTACATGTTGATTATTCTATCTGCGTTTTCAATCAAATACAATCATGAAATATAATAAAGCATTACTGTAATGTGTCTGGGCAAACCTCATAATATTCTAGCTCCACATCAAAGGTGCTTTGCCAAAATAAGTCTAATTATTTTATATAGCCAATCACTATGCAGTACCAGTAATAGCAGGAGACAATAATAGACACAAAATCTGATATTTCAAAGCCCGGCCTTGGTTTTCTCAGAATTTCCAGCAGGAAAACATATTTATGAGACAAATGCAACCTGTGGGTATGTTTTGTTTGTCCGATATAGATTTATTATTATTGTTATTGAATTTGTTCGCAACATCTGAAACTTAGATTTTGCATTAAAACCCACATTTCTAAGTTCTCAAAAAGTCAGGCCTGCGAGGGTAAGCCGGCTTTACTGGGAGTGGCTGAGTGGCCATGGGTCCTTTTGATGAGATCTGAACTCTTCACCCTCACCCACCCTTGTGCTCTCTCAGAGCACGTTGGAGTCACATATTTAAGTGAGGTGACTGGCCCCCAGAGGCATTTTAGATTTTTAGCACAAGAACTCAAATTAGAAATCATGAAAAATTCATTAGCTGAATCCGACATTACCTACAGCAATCTGGGCCTGTGGCACTTTGTAATTTCATTACTCTCCCCCCAGTATCTTCATAGGATATTCAGTTTAGCTACTCTTAAAAAGTGTCAAAGATAACTCCTTTCCAGACTTGAAAGTGAAATATCTTTTCTCTTTGTATCGGGTTTTTCTCCTGACTAGATAGAGAAGAAATTAAGTCCCCAGTTAGGAGTTGCAGGCTGGCTGTGAACAGAGCTCTGAGGTTTGTCTCATGGAATAGTGATGTCTGCCCAGGATTGTAACCATGGCCACAATGAGGGTGAGGGTTTTTCAGTTTCTCCTGCCCCATCACACCAGACACTTTGTGCCAAATATGCAGAGATGACACTGTGAAATCTGACCAGTAGCTCTAAGAGAATCCAACTGATGGCTTCTCTGGTATGGATTAGGCTGGGCACATGAAATTATCTTGTTGACAATATATGTGTGTATTAACACAATCACCTAGATATTTCCTTCATAGTTTTAATAAAATTAATTTAGTCTGAGTTATAATTGTTGTGATGAAAATAAGTATCATAAGAGCATTTAAATAATACTTTTTCACAGTATTTTCTAAAGACCTTTATTTGGAAAAATAGGCTATGAGAAACTAAGTACTTTCAGGTTCCACTTACAGTATTTCTTCCTGTGAGCATCATCAAATCTCATTTGCAACAAGGTGAGTGTGGCAAACCTATTAATTAAAGAGCAAACTAACTAACTGCATAAATAAAGGAAGGATATGAAAGTAGAAATTTCTGAGCCTCTCACTAGTATAAAACTAAACCTCTTACTACTGTCAGTACAAAATGTACTTCTGGTTGTTTTGTTGAATTATAGGATTGCGTCGCTGAGGATGTGTGCTTGGTACAGTTGAGTGGAATGTGGAGTATTGCTAGTGGCCTTTGGATGGAATAGATTTATTTGCTTGCTTTCCACTTGGGATTGTGGCCGCTTCTTTATTTGCACAGGGCCCTAATCATTGAAGCAAATGATCTGGCCCACACTACAAAAATGGGTTAAATAGCTCATTACTTCTTTAAATGTAGACATTTTTGTCATATTCAAACTTGAATTCTCAGAACTCAAAAACACCCACTAGCAGTTCAAACAATTTCAATTAAAAATAGTGTTTCATCCATCATTTGTTTGCTATGCTTTTTTTTATAGGCATTCTTATTGAATTCTAGGTAATGCATTTTATTTACCAAGAAACTTAAGTATCTGCATAAGGAAATTTCCTTATAGGAAAATATACTAAATTTTCATATGATGTCTGGCTACATATTTTTTTAATGCTCTGTTCATTTCCTGTCACAAGATGTTAACCTCAAAGAAACATTTGGTATCACTGAAATAAAAGACTTTTTAATATTATTTTCAAGGCACAGAAATTGCTTTTTGATACATGTGCCAGTTGAATCATCATATTGCTAAAATATTTAATCACACTTGTCATGACAGATAGCAACACAGAAAAATCATCTTGATGTGAGAAGAGGATTTAAGAAAAAGTGTCAATACCCAGTCAAGATTTTGGCTGTTTAAGCTTATATCTAGATATATAATTCCTGTTCCCCAATTTAAACTAGACTCTTCTTTCAAATGCAACATAAAAAGATCTGGCTAATTTCTAGTTGAAAAGAAAAACAATAAAACACATGAAAAGTACTCATAAATCAGATTCTTATTCTAGGTGGAGGTTTTTGTGCACAATAAAGAGTTATATGGGTTCACAGACTCTAGTTTGGAAGGAGTTTGGAAAACGCATAATGCAGCTTCATAAACAATGAGGAGACAGCTCTCTGCATCATTCCCTCACCCTACTGGGTTGTTTTCTGGCTCCTTCCAATAACGAGAAGGAGGAAGACTGTTTCTTTTTGAGGAAGACTGTTTCATTGGACTGTTCCAGTTCTTTTTGGGGGGCGAGCCAAAGTTCCCTTTCTCTGACTTCAAAACCATCTCCCAAGGCAAGTGGAGCAAAAAGGTTTGCAGAGCCATTGATCTCAGCCAAGATTATAAGCAGCTAACATGGTGCGTCACATGCAACATACATTCAACAGCTACAAGTGAGTCTCGGTACATGAATTTGATTCTTCTGTATCTGAGACTTGTCTTACAGTAATAATAACTGTGTCATTCCCTAGCCATGCCCACCTCGTTCCCCCTGGTCAAAGGAGAGTGTTGTTAAGGGTAGGAGAGGGCAGCAATCACAGAAAATGTCAAATCTACATTCAAACACTATTCTGCCTCTTCTGCTTCAGAATCTAACCTCACTCCCTCATTCCCCCACGTAGCTGGGCCCAAATTCAGTTTCCTTTTGGGGTGAGTCCACACATAGGTTTGGTCCATTCACAGTGGTGCAAGGGAGGAAAAAAGCAGTCAAGGATGTGTGTCTATTCTGTCTTCTTATCCCTTAAAATATCATTGAGGCCACGGGAGTTGCCTGAGCCCTGGGCAGTCCTGGTCAGGACTTACCGAAGGTAGCCATGCCCCTACTTTGTATTGTTTTTTAAATTTTATCTTCTTGTCCAAATATCCTCAAGTCATCATTTATTTTGGTGAACACTTATTGAACACCTATTAGATATCAGGCACAAGTACAGAAAACACAAAAATGAATATGACTTAGACTCTCCCTGAAGTTGCTTACAGTCTCTTGAGAACGACAGACAGATGAACAAACCTTTTCAATTAAAAGAGCCCCAAAGAGAGATCAGCATCTTGGGTTAAATATAGGAACAGCAAATGACTATGATAGGTGGGGTGAAATAAAGTGTTGACAGGGTAGATGGTGCTTTAGTAGAGCGACTAGAGTGCAGGTCAGTGGCTGTTAAAAGGAACTGTATCTTCAACAGTCTGCTGGTATTTAAGAACATAGAGCATGCTGGAGAAACAGCAAGCAATCTGCATGATTGAAAAATGAGGCAGGATGATGGAAATTAGATTAGATTAGAAAGATAGTTTAGAGTTATTAACACAATGTGATTGTTTCCATTAGCAACAAGATATTTTATCCAGAATATAAATGTACTTTTTTTTCAAAAAATGAATTAATCAGAAGGGCTTGTTGAATTTCTTTTTCCATGAATATACTTTAGCCTAAATAAGTTTTTATTTACATGTGAAATAGGGGCAATGCCAGAAGATTAACTCGTTGGTAACACATATGTTTTCTACAAATTTTAGCTAAATAAATGAACTTTGAGATTTTAAAATAATAACGATTTTAAAGTTATCTGTTTATTATCAATAGGGAGTTGGTAAAATGAAGTTTGGATTATCCATGCCTAGAATACCATAGATTCAGTAAAAGGAGGTTGTAGACATGTATCAGCTTATGTAAATTGATTGTCATTATGTAGACTGTTTCGAAAAGAAAGGCAGGTTTAAAAATACACAGTGAACATATCTTGGAATGTATATATAAAATATTAGAGTGGTAAGATTAGGGATTACCTGAATTTTCTTCTCTTTAGTGTATCTCTTTAATTTTTTCTACAATAAATATGTTTTGTTTTTTCATATGAGAAAAAAATAATGGTTAACACCCAACAGGGGATAAAAATGTAACAAGGTTTGGCTACCAAAGTGGAAACATGATGGGGTGGGGAGGGATAAATTAGGAGTTTGGGATTAAAAAGTACACATTACTATATATAAAATAGATAATCAACAAGGACCTACTATATAGCATAGGGAATTCTACTCAGTATTCTGTAATAACCTATATGAGAAAAGAATCTGAAGAAGAATGGATATATTTATACATATAAATGAATCACTTTGCTGTACACCTGAAACTAACACAACATTGTAAGTTAAGTATACTCTAATATAAAAAAAAACAAAAAACGTAACAAGGACCTTTTCCAAGCACTCATTTCCAGTTCAGTCTTCATATATAGATGCAGCAGTAGATTAACATCAAGATGTTTCAGTTAGTCCTTAGAAGCAACATTCATGGCTGTCTCCATGATGTTACAACTGAGTGTGACTCAGTCCATACATAGTAAGGGCAATTTTGTCCTGAAAGTTTCTAGCTGGAAGAATTTCTCCTACAAAATAAAAGTTGGTTTAAATTCATTATAACTTGTCTACCACTTTTTACATATATATATACAGTTTTAGGTACAATATTCTTTAATAATTCACTTTTTTTTGATAATTATATAAATTAATAAATATATATGGCATTTATCCTTATAGGAGTTGCCTCAGTTGCATCGTGTTCCCTTCTACCACTCATGCTTTAACTTGAAAGACTTGGCCAAACATTTTTCTGTAGCCTTACTTTACCTGATTTTGTTTAGATTGAAAATTTCACAGTTTCTGCTTATCATTAACTCAAATAAATGGCCATAAATTTAACTACTTTATTATATAAATGAAAAATTGTGTTTTATATTGACTTTGAAATGTGGCTAGTCAAAAGATTTCCCATTCTTAATAGATTTAAAAGCAAAATTACCTAATGTCAAATTTTAAGTGGAATCTTTTTATCTACTTCCAAAGCAATTTTAGAAAAAAAAAATTTAAAATAATATGATTCTTTATATTTTATTGGTATCTTGTAAATGATCATCAACATTCAGTGATAGCTAAGACTATTAAAATGTTACCTCACTTTTGAGTAAGTAGTTTGGGGAGGGACATTTATCAAAAAGGCAACCATAAATCATCATTGTATTCCTTTGTAAGCAAAAAGTAGAAGAAATACATAGTTTGTATACCAGCAGTTTCATCTTCTCTTCATGTTGTGGCAGATTAATACCAGCTTAGCCCAAACATCCAAAGTTATGCTGTTGGCAATGTAGCCATCTGTTTTTAATGAATATCTGGGGTCCATTTTTCAGTTAAGCTTCTCTTATTGTGTGTGTATGTTGCTTTTTCAGAGCTATCTGCATAATTGCTTAAAGATTTTACTGCAAAATTAATATCCTTGCTGTGAACAAGGGAACAGGGCAAAAACAAGGATGACAGAGCCTGAGATGAGGTGAAAAGCAAATCCAATTTTTCCTTGCACCATAGAAACCTCGTCAGGACTAGATTTCTCTGGTAATCCACATTTAAACTTTAACCTATAGGGGGGCTCTTTGTGTTAGATAATGTAAGCATAAAAGGAGGCTGAATCACTAATCAGATTAATCATATTTTGTAAGACTCAAAAGCTTCATTAAAAGGACCTGGTATCCGAGTTACACATTTTTGTTAGTGGTGGTGGTGGAGGAGGAGTTTGTCATTTAAAAAAAAAATGGCGTGGAAATGCTCAAAAGTCTGCAACTTTTAATGATCCTATAGCAAGCAAGACCAAAGAACACCATATTAATAATATCCTAATTTATAAAATTGCATCTTCACAGAATCAGCATATATATGACCTCACTTTCATCATACTTTAATATAAGAAGGCACTATTGGATAAAGGTTGTGATTGTTACTGTAGCTTTCTTCATATTTCGAGCATATTTTAATATATTTTTACTATATGCTCCTATAATTTATATATTACATATAAATAATATTATAAATGCAATATATATAACATATATACCAACTGCCAGTTGGTGATTTACTATTCTAAGTCATTTCTCAGAGCATGTTATAAAGTTGATTGTTCAATTAAAGGGAAGAATATTTGATGGAAATGGGGAGCCTTCTGAAGAATAAAGTGGAGAGGAGAAACATTGTTGTTCAGCATTTTATAAAATGTGATGCAGGAAATACAGTCACAAACTTCTTTTGTTTGTTGAAAAAGAAGGAAGGAAGAAAAATATGTCACTAAACTAAATCTTTGCAAGCGAAGCAAATCCTTCAAAAAAGAAGCAAATGAGTTTTGTGGTTGACAGTCTGTAGCATGACTAGGTAATTGTGGGGAAAAGGCAATTGCATGTGTAACTTTATGCACACCAAAATCGCCTCTTTGAAAACTCAGCCCATATACGTTAAATCAACAAATAGTTTTCGGCATATGGTATGTTACACAAATCCTTCCTAACAAAACTGCTCCAATAATAGTCCTGGTGAAAGAGCATGCCGAGTAATAGCTATTGAAAATTGTTCCATGCTACCTTGTAAGGATACCATGTAATTCTGATGTCTAATTAGGAGTATGAAAATATTACATCAGTTCATTTTTCTCAACACAATATATATCATCCTAAGGAAAGATCCATTTACAAGATTACATATTCACATCTGTGGAACTCTATATCTTAAAATCAACTACACAAAATTGCTAATCAAAATACACAGGTCTTTATAACCACGTCATTTTGGATGAGGAAACGCAACCAAATGAATTGGCAATATTTTAACAACAACAAAAACAAGCGAGAAACAGAATCAATGTGAGCAACTTTCTTAGCATGTGATGAGACGACATATAATATTGAAATTACTGAATATTTTAAATTGCATTGCACAAGGTCCAATCCTACTAAAAAATTTGTAGTTTAATTATTAGAAATAATAGTTTCTGAATGAACCATTGATAATTCTGGTGCATGATTCCTTAGTGGTATAGACGTATAACTGTTTGACAATACCAGAATGGTCTAACTTGAGAATATCTGCATTTATAGATAAATATATCTAGTATTTATTATTCATAATAATAAAAGTATATTTCTAACTTATCCCCAATATTTCAATAGTGCCTCTTGCCCCAAAATATAAATACCACCTTTAGTCACTGAGGCATAAGCTCTTTACTATGGAGCTGGAATTTGCATGGCTTGTGTTTTTCTTCTTCTATCACAACAGATAAGTGAACTATTCAAAATACCCACTCTTAAAAACATTGGTATACAAATTTTATTTTAGATTTTTAAAATGCCTTTTACCTATGACTTTGAATTATAAAGACCTTCACTATTATATTTTATTAATTTAATTCCCAGAGTATTTCAATGTATAAGCACTTGCTCTACACAAGTGTTTTGACCATCCCCTCTCAAAACAAAAACATAAGCAAATGAACACAAAACCATACATACACACCAAAAAAATAAAGATAACAAGTCCTTATTCTTTTAAGGATCTAACATCAGAGCTCTTTAGCAATTTTAACCTCTGATGAGCTTAAGCCAATGAGAGGCAAGGAATAAAGGGCTGGTGACATATTTATCAGTGTTTTGGGCATATAGTTCTTCCAAAGCATCAGACTAACTATGTTTTCATGTAAGTCATATTGGGGTCCTGGTTGTCAGTGTGTCATCTATAAGATGGGGGATATGACATTAGTTCTCTGTAAGGCTACCTATTGTTTGAATATTCAGTGACACTAAATGTGGGATATGCATGAAGGTTAAAGGAAAGGTCTTCCTTATACAAATATAAATATTTAGAGGTTTCTAGAGGAGTAAAGCCAAAAACATAATTACCGTAACCTCAGGTTCACTTTATTGAATTATGTGGTCATCCTACCACACGAGGAAAATCACAACATTCAGAAGCCTAGTGGATGCAGAAAATATAGGCAGCAATTTGAATCATTTGCTCCCCCTAAGCCTCAAGCTGTTCTCAAATTGGCAATTTTGCCTAAGCTGGGCATTTATTTGATTGATTTTTTTCTTTCTGCCCTGAATGAATTGTGACAGTTTTTACCTTGTCTCAGAATACCAACTCAGTCACAGAAACAGGAGGTGGGAGATTCTACTCTTGGGTGACTATATTTCATGGGCCTCCAGTATGCAAAACATTTAGTGAGATTTAAAGAATGAGCAGAAATACAGAGAGTGTGCTTTATTTTCAAATCATTCTTGATACAATTCTCAAGACCATCCATCAGGTAAGATAATTTTTCACCCAACAGAGAGAAAAATGTTTTCAATTTTTTTAAACATCTTTATGGAGTATAATTGCTTTACAATGTTGTGTTAGTTTCTGCTTTATAACAAAGTGAATCACTTATACATAAACATATATCCCTGTATCTCCTCCCTCTTGCACCTCCCTCACACCCTCCCTATCCCACTCCTCTAGGTGGTCACAGAGCACCAAGCTGATCGCCCTGTGTTATGCTGCCGCTTCCTACTAGCTATCTATTTTACATTTGGTAGTGTATATATGTCCATACCACTCTCTCACTTCGTCCCAGCTTACCCTTCCCCTCCCCGTGCCCTCAAGTCCATTCTCTACGTCTGCGTCTTTATTCCTGTCCTGCCCCTAGGTTCTTCAGAACCTTTTCTTTTTCTCTTTACATTCCATATATATCTGTTAGCATACGGTATTTGTTTTTCTTTTTCAGACTTACTTCATTCTGTATAACAGACTCTAGATCCATCCACCTCATTACAAATAACTCAATTTTGTCTCTTTTTATGGCTGAGTAATATTCCATTGTATACATGTGCCACATCTTCTTTACTCATTCATCTGTTGATGGACACTAAGGTAGCTTCCATTCATTCATCTGTTGATGGATAGAGCTGCAGTGAACATTGTGGTACATGACTCTTTTTGAATTATGGTTTTCTCAGGGTATATGCCCAGTAGTGGGATTTCTGGGTCATATGGTAGTTCTATTTGTAGTTTTTTAAGGGACCTCCATACTGTTCTCCACAGTGGCTGTATCAATTTATATTCCTACCAAGAGTGCAAGAGGGTTCCCTTTTCTCCACACCCTCTCCAGCATTTATGGTCTGTAGATTTTTTGATGATGACCATTCTACTGGTGCGAGGTGATACCCCATTGTAGTTTTAATTTGCATTTCTCTAATGATTAGTGATGTTGAGTGTCCTTTCATGTGTTTGTTGGCAATCTGTATATCTTCTTTGGAGAAATGTCTATTTAGCTCTTCTGCCTATTTTTGGATTGGGTTGTTTGTTTATCTGATATTGAGCTGCATGAGCTGCTTGGAAATTTTGGAGATTAATCCTTTGTCAGTTGCTTCATTTGCAAATATTTTCTCCCATTCTGAGGGTGGTCTTTTCATCTTGTTTATGGCTTCCTTTGCTGTGCAAAACTTTTCATGCTGTGCAAAATTTCATTAGTTCTCATTTGTTTATTTTTGTTTTTATTTCCATTTCTCTAGGATGTGGGTCAAAAAGGATCTTGCTGTGCTTTATGTCGTAGAGTGTTCTGCCTATGTTTTCCTCTAAGAATTTTATAGTGTCTGGCCTTACATTTAGGTCTTTAATCCATTTTGAGTTTATTTTTGTATATGGTGTTAGGGAGTGTTCTAATTTCATTCTTTTACATGTAGCTGTCCAGTTTTCCCAGCACCACTTATTGAAGAGGCTATCTTTTCTCCATTGTATATTCTAGCCTCCTTTATCAAAAACAAGGTGCCCATATGTGCCTGGGTTTATCTCTGGGCTTTCTGTCCTGTTCCATTGACTATATTTCTGTTTTTGTGTCACTACCATACTGTCTTGATTACTGTAGCTTTGTAGTATAGTCTGAACTCTGGGAGCCTGACTCCTCCTGCTCCGTTTTTCTGTCTCAAGATTGCTTTGGCAATTCGGGGTCTTTTGTGTTTCCAAACAAATTGTGAAATTTTTTGTTCTAGTTCTGTGAAAAATGCCATTGATAGCTTGATAAGAATTGCATTCAATCCATAGAATGCTTGGGTTAGTATAGTCATTTTCACAATGTTGATTCTTCCAATCCAAGAACATGGTATATCCCTCCATCTGTTTGTATCATGTTTAATTTCTTTCATCTGTGTCTTACAGTTTTCTTCATACAGGTCTTATGTCTCCTTAGGTAGGTTTATTCCTAGGTATTTTATTCTTTTTTTGCAATGGTAGATTGGAGTGTTTCCATAATTTCTCTTTCAGATTATTAGTGTATAGGAATGCCAGAGATTTCTGTGCATTAATTTTGTATCCTGCTACTTTACTAAATTCATTGATTAGTTCTAGTAGTTTTCTGGTAGCATCTTTTGGATTCTCTGTGTATAGTATCGTGTCATCTGCAAACTGTGACAGCTTTACTTTTTCTTTTCTGATTTGGATTCCTTTTACTTATTTTTCTTCTCTGATCGCTGTGGCTAAAACTTCCAAAACTACATTGAATAATAGTGGTGAGACTGGACAACCTTGTCTTGTTCCTGATCTTAGTGGAAATGGTTTCAGTTTTTCACCATTGAGAATGATGTTGGCTGTGGGTTTGTCATATATGGCCTTTATTATGTTGAGGTAAGTTCCCTCTATGCCTACTTTCTGGAGGGTTTTTATCATAAAGTGGTATTGAATTTTGTCAAAAGCTTTTTCGGCATCTATTGAGATGATCATATGGTTTTTCTCCTTCAGTTGGTTAATATGGTTTATCACATTGATTGATTTGCATATATTGAAGAATCCTTGCATCCCTGGGATGAACCCCAGTTCATCATGGTGTATGATCCTTTTTATGTGCTGTTGGATTCTGTTTGCTAGTATTTTGTTGAGGATTTTTGCATCCATGTTCATCAGTGATATTGGCCTGTAGTTTTCTTTCTTTGTGACATCTTTGTCTGGTTTGGTACCAGGGTGATGATGGCCTCATAGAATGAGTTTCAGGGTGTTCCTCACTCTGTTATATTTTGGAAGAGTTTGAGAAGGATAGGTGTTAGCACTTCTCTAAATGTTTGATAGAATTCACCTGTGAAGCCATCTGGTCCTGGGCTTTTGTTTGTTGGAAGATTTTTAATCACAGTGTCAATTTCAGTGCTTGTGATTGGTCTGTTTATATTTTCTATTTCTTCCTTGTTCAGTCTCAGAAGGTTGTGCTTTTCTAAGAATTTGTTCATTTCTTCCATTTTGTCCATTTTATTGGCATAGAGTTGCTTGTAGTAATCTCACATGATCCTTTGTATTTCTGTAGTGTCAGTTGTTACTTCTTTTTCATTTCTAACTCTGTTGATTTGAGTCTTCTCCCTTTTTTTCTTGATGAGTCTGCCTAATGGTTTATCAATTTTGTTTATCTTCTCAATGAACCAGCTTTCAGTTTTATTGATATTTGCTATTGTTTCCTTCATTTCTTTTTCATTTATTTCTGATCTGATCTTTATGATTTCTTTCCTTCTGCTAACTTTGGGGTGTTTTTGTTCTTCTTTCTCTAATTGCTCTAGGTGTAAGGTTAGGTTATTTATTTGAGATGTTTCTTCTTTCTTGAGGTAGAACTGTATTGCTATAAACTTCCCTCTTAGAACTGCTTTTGCTGCATCCCATAGGTTTTGGGGCATCCTGTTTTCATTGTCATTTGTTTCTAGGTATTTTTTAATTTCCTCTTTGATTTCTTCAGTGATCTGTTGGTTATTTAGTATTGTATTGTTTAGCCTCCATGTGTTTGTATTTTTTACAGATTTTTTCCTGTAACTGATATCTAGTCTCATAGCATTGTGGCTGGAAAAGTTACTTGATATGATTTCAATTTTCTTAAATTTACCAAGGCTTGATTTGTGACCCACGATATGATCTATCCTGGAGAATGTTCCATGAGCACTTGAAAAGAAAGTGTATTCTGCTATTTTTGGATGGTATGTCCTATAAATATCAGTTAAGTCCATATTGTTTAATATATCATTTAAAGCTTGTGTTTCCTTATTTATTTTCATTGTGGGTGATCTGTCCATTGATGAAAGTGGTATGTTCAAGTCCCCTACTATGATTGTGTTACTGTTGATTTCCCCTTTCATGGCTGTTGGCATTTGCCTTATATATGGACGATGCTCCTATGTTGGGTGCATAAATGTTTACAATTGCTATATCTTCTTCTTGGATTGATCCCTTGATCATTATGTAGTGTCCTTCTTTGTCTCTTGTAATAGTCTTTATTTTAAAGTCTATTTTGTCTGATATGAGAATTGCTTTTCCAGCTTTCTTCTGATTTCCATTTGCATGGGATATCTTTTTCCATCCCCTGACTTTTAGTCTGTATATGTCTCTTGGTCTGAAGTGGGTCTCTTGTAGACAGTATATATACAGGTCTTGTTTTTGTATCCATTCAACCAGTCTATGTCTTTGGTAGGAACATTTAATCCATTTTAAGGTAGTTATCAATATATATGTTCCTATTAC
Source organism: Orcinus orca (assembly GCF_937001465.1). Taxonomy (NCBI): domain Eukaryota; kingdom Metazoa; phylum Chordata; class Mammalia; order Artiodactyla; family Delphinidae; genus Orcinus; species Orcinus orca. Next base: position 21,809,474 of record NC_064563.1, on the reverse strand, counting down.
CATTTTCTTAATTGTTTTGGGTTTGTTATTGTAGGTCTTTTCCTTCTCTTGTTTTTCCTGCCTAGAGAAGTTCCTTTAGTATTTGTTGTAAAGCTGATTTGGTGGTGCTGAATTCTCTAAGCTTTTGCTTATCTGTAAAGGTTTTAATTTCTCCCTCGAATCTGAATGAGATCCTTGCTGGGTAGAGTAATCTTGGTGGTACATTTTTCCCTTTCATCACTTTAAGTATGTTATGCCACTCCCTTCTGGCTTCCAGAGTTTCTGCTGAAAGATCAGCTGTTAACCTTATGGGGATTCCCTTGTATGTTATTTGTTGTTTTTCCCTTGCTGCTTTTAATATTTTTTCTTTGTATTTAATTTTTGATTGTTTGATTAATATGTGTCTTGGCATGTTTCTCCTTGGATTTATCCTGTATGGGACTCTCTGTGCTTCCTGGACTTGATTGACTATTTCCTTTCCCATATTAGTGAAGTTTTCAACTATAATCTCTCCAAATATTTTCTCAGTCCCGTTCTTTTTCTCTCCTTCTTCTGGAACCCTTATAATTCAAATATTGGTGCATTTAATATTGTCCCAGAGGTCTCTGAGAGTGTCCTTAATTCTTTTCATTCTTTATTTTTTATTCTGCTGTACAGTGGTTATTTCCACTATTTTATCTTTCAAGTCACTTATCCGTTCTTCTGCCTCAGTTATTCTGCTATTGATCCCTTCTAGAGAATTTTTAATTTCATTAATTTTGTTGTTCGCTGTTTGTTTGCTCTTTAGTTCTTCTAGGTGCTTGTTCAATCTTTCTTGTATTTTCTCCATTCTATTTCCACATTTTTTCATCATCTTTACTATCATTACTCTGAATTCTTTTTCAGGTAGACTGCCTTTTTCCTCTTCATTTGTTTGGTCTGATAGGTTTTTACCTTGCTTCTTCATCTGTATGTTTCTGTTTTCTCATTTTGCTTAACTTACTGTATTTTGGGTCTCCTTTTCACAGGCTGCAGGTTTGTACTTCCCACTGTTTTTGGTTTCTGCCTGCAGTGGCTAAGGTTGCTTCAGTGGGTTGTGTATACTTCCTGGCATAGGGGACTGGTGCCTGTGTTCTGGTGGATGAGGTTGGATCTTGTCTTTCTGGTGAGCAGAACAGCATCTGGTGGTGTGTTTTGGGGTGCCTGTGACCTTCTTATGATTTTAGGCATCCTCTCTGTTAATGGGTGGGGTTGTGTTCCTGTCTTGCTAGTTGTTTGGCATAGGGTGTCCAGCATTGTAGCTTGCTGGTTGTTGAGTGGAGCTGGGTCTTAGTGTTGAGATGGAGATCTCTGGGAGAGCTTTCACTGTCTGATATTATATGGAGCAGGGAGGTCTCTGGTGGACCAATGGACTGAACTCAGCTCTCCTATCTCAGAGTCACAGGCCTGACACCTGGTAGGAGCACCAAGACCCTGTGTGCCACACGGCTCAGAAGAAAAGGGACAAAAAAGGAAAGAAAGAAAGAAAGAAAGAAAGAAAGAAAGAAAGAAACAAAGAAAGAAAGAAAAGAAAAGAAAAGAAAAAAGTTATTAAAATAAACAAAATTATTAAAAATTTAAAAATTAAAAAGTAATAAAAGAAAAAGAAAGAAAGAAGAGAGCAACGAAACCAGAAAACAAATCCACCAATGATTACAAGCACTAAAAATTATACAAAAAAAAAAAAAAACAAACAAAACAGACAGATAGAACCCTGGGACCAATAGTAAAAGCAAAGCTATACAGACAAAATCACCCAAAGAAGCATACACATACACACTCACAAAAAGAGAGAAAGGAAAAATATATATATATCTTTTGGGAAGTCTGAGGTCTTCTGCCAGAGTTCAGTAGGTGTTCTGCAGGAGTTGTTCCACATGTCAATGTATTTCTGATGTATTTGTTGGGAGGAAGGTGATCTCCACGTTTTACTCCGCCGCCATCTTGAAGGTCTTTGCCTTTTCAATGTTTTAAAGAAAAATAAACGCAAAACAAAACAACAAAAAACCTTATACGACTGATTCTAAGGAAGGAAAATTCCCCTTTGGAACAGACAGCAGCTGTGGAAACATCTGTGGGCTGAACAGAGTCCTAAATGAACAATTGCACATACATCTGTGGAGATAAAATAAGTGTTGGATAAAATGTGAATTAAGAGCTCACATTCTGTAAATACTATTATAAATGTATAAGAATAAAATGCCACCCATAAAACATCCTTTTTTACTTCCCCATGAACTGTGGTGAATTAAGATGTGACCATAAAAGAGCAAAATAAGTGCTGGATTATGAAAGGTCAGCTGGGGGGGCATAAAACTATTCGGTGTTTGCTTTTTGCAGGGTAGACCTAAGGGCACATGTACCTTCTCTCACTGATTCCCACACATTTTCATTTGACCATCTGTAGGGAGAGAAATTTCAGTAGTATCCCCCATACCACTTGTGTCTTATGCCACTATGCTCTCATTCCCCCAAAACCTAGAATATTTTTCCAAGTGTTTGCAATGTAGTTTTGTAAAATTTGAAGTGGACTGCAAATAATAAAATACAATTAAGACACTGAGGAAATCAAATGTTTTGTAAAGTCACATAACAAATATAGCTTTAGATGTCATCAATTTCTACCTTACTTTCTAAATAAAGTTTCAAGTCCAGAGCAGAAATGTGACCTGGCCAAAATCACATGGTCAGTGGCAGAACTTTGACAAGGATGTCACAAGGACACAAGGTGTCCTGGCTTTCAACCTAAAGTGTTTTACCTTATACTCCTACTTAGTCATCTTGGAAATATTTTACAAGTTTTGTAAAGTAGCATTTTGTCTCTAGACCTAATTTAAACATTAACTAGATAATAAACAACTTTCAATCAGGGAGCATGCACATGTTACTGAGTAGAGTTGTATCATACCTTAATATTCTGATAATTTATTATGCTATTTAAATTGTTCCAGGTCATAGGAAAGGATGGAATTTTTCCTGAAACATTTAGTGTACTTTCAAACTCCTCTTGCCAAAAACTAAACAAGATACCACACAAACACAAAGAACATAAGTCAGTCACACTTATGCATGAGGTTACAAAACCTTTCTATAAACCATTAGCAAATCAAATTGAGCAGTACATTATATGCATAGCATAACCAAGGAGGTTTTATCCCAAGAATTTAGCCATAGTTATTCTAAAGGAAAAAAGTGATGTGGTCTTTGTAGAGGAAGGTAATAAAATTTAACCTTTATTTCTTTTCAAAACTATTCCAAAACCAGAAATCAAAAGATATTTCTTCCAAATGATAAAGACTATCTTAAAACAACAGACAACATAATTTTTTAATTGTAAAATTCTGGAGTCACTTCTATTATTAAACACATATATTCTACTGAATTGCTCTAAAATACAACCCCTTTATAGCTATAATTATTTAAAAGGAAGAGACACATGCAGCAGTACAGTTATACATCATATGTTTTTACTTGGAAAGCCCAAAATAATCACCTGAATCAATTGAAATATTATAAGCAATAACATAAGTAAAAGAGATAGTCACAAAGATAATCATGAATTAATAGCTCAATAACAATGTAGAATCTGTCAGAGAGAAAAAAAATTTATTCAAAGTAACAAAGAAAAGTATGATATACAGAGAGAAAAATAACTAATACTGACTTAAATCTAGAAAATTAAAATCTTCACTAAGATAGTAATTGAAGTCTCAAATATATTATTATATATATATATATTTATATATATATAATATATATAATATATATAATATATATATTATATATATATATTTATATATATATATAATATATATAATATATATTATATATATATGTATATATATATATACAATAAATACAATATATTTATTGTAACCAATAAATATATTATTATGGTCCTGGATTAAAGGATCTAGTAACATAAAGAAATATATTTTCCAGAGGTAATCTATAAATTTACATAAGTTATCCAATATAACAAAGGGATTTTTCTTCAGAATTTTGCAAAATGATTCTTAAGTGAATTTGGAGAACAACAGCAGAAAAATGTGAGAATTACAAAAACATTATTGGAAGGATAACTTGAGAACCTAACTGTATAAAATATTAACTTACATTCTAAAGATACAGTAATTAAAACAGTATGATACTGACATAAGCATCAGTGTAACAAGATAGGAAAGTCAGAAACATGCCCAAGGATATGAATTAAGTACAAGATAAAGAAAGTATCTCAGATCAGTTAGAAAAGTAATGGAATTTTTAATAAATGATATTGATACAGCTTATTACAGTATATAATAAGATTAATTCCTAGTGAATTGAAATATAAAGTAAAAAGTGAGCTCTTAATAGTACTGTGATCAAAAAAAAATAGGTCAAGACATACAAACTTGGATTGGGGATAACTTTCTAAATACACTACCAAAAATAGAACTATAAAGGCAAAAATTAATAAATTCATCCTCTTCTCACCACTATACTGCTACCTCCTTAGCTAAGGTGTGCCATAAGGGTTTATACCAGCATCAGTGCTGCTAGAACCCTCAAGGCAGACAAATACCTAAGGACTTGAGAGAAAATAAGGTGAGAGAAGTGTTCAGGAAAGGAAGTGGGAGTTTTTCAGTAAAATTATTTCTTAATTTGTTGTGCCTATAAAATTCAGAGGCAATATAAAATGACAATTAACTAGAATAATAATTATAATGATAACCTAGTATTTAAAATAATCATTGATATCACTATATTATTTCTTCTACACAATGTGTTCCAGTCACATCAGTATTTAGGATTTAGACTATTAGTACTTTTATTCAGCTGCATTATAAATGAAACTGAGTTTGTAAAATGATCTGCAAACCTAACCACTCTGCTAAACATATGGGTCTGTGGGAAAATATATTTTATTTTCCAACTGACTGACTTTTAAATGGACCTTGGAAATGCGAACTATTAATAAAGCATGAAATACTAATATATTTTATGCACATATCTATACACACACATATATGTTACATATACATATATTAATATATGTTACTATATATATATATATATTTTTTTTTTTTGCAGTATGTGGGCCTCTCACTGTTGTGGCCTCTCCCGTTGCGGAGCACAGGCTCTGGATGCGCAGGCTCAGCGGCCATGGCTCACGGGCCCAGCCGCTCCGCAGCATGTGGGATCTTCCTGGACCGGGTCACAAACCCATGTCCCCTGCATCGGCAGGCGGACTCTCAACCACTGCGCCACCAGGGAAGCCCGTTACTATATATTTTTGAAGGTTCTTTTCTTTTTATTTTAGCAATGTTATTCCATACAAACACAATAAAAAAGTAACAATCTTAACAAGAAATTTATAACTTAATATTCAAACAAAATTTGTACACATTATCATTTACAGTAATTTTAAATGGTAAATTAACTGATTGTAAAAAAAAATAATGTTCTTTCTAAATCCTTCTACTGTCTTAAGTCTTGGAGTATTATAGGTAGAAGGCCTATGTAGTGTTATTTACAAATACCAAATTAGGACTGTATAACTTAGGGACTTCCCTGGTGGTCCAGTAGTAAAAAATCCACCTTACAATGCAGGGGACGTGGGCTCTATCCCTGGTCAGGGAACTAAGATCCCACATGCCGCGGAGCAACTAAGCTCATGTGCCACAACTACTGAGCCTGTGCACCTCAACTGGAGGGCCTGCATGCCGCAAACTACAGAGCCCGTGAGCTCTGGAGCCTGCGCGCCACAACTAGAGAAGAGAAAAAACCTGCACGCCACAGCTAGAGAGAAACCCGTGCGCCGCAATGAAGACCCCTGGTGCTGCAACAAAGACCTAATGCAGCCAAAAAATAATAACAATAATAAAATAAATAATAAAAATTAAAAAATAAAAAAGACTATATATCATATAAAACCCATTAGTTTAACAGCTCAGTTTAATATCTTTGACTATTCAGTGCTCTGCATGAGGAAAAAACAATACATCTCAACAAAAAGACAAAATGAAGTTTCCATAAAGATATTAAAGGTATCCAATTCTGAGATTATTTAGTTAGGTACCAGTAAAGAAAGCTGGTGCTAGTTAGGTCCCAGAACATACAGTTAAACCCAAACCAACCATCTCCAAGTGGCAACATAATGTCTAAAATACGTGTGGAAAAACCAGTCAAAATATACCTGTCAGATTAACTTGGAGGATGGTAGGGATTAAGCAATTTTGTTGTAATATTGCTTCAATTTATATATATATACACATACACAGAATGCACTATCATCATATCGTTATATAATAAAATAATACTTATATAACAATAACTAATTTTATGTAACACAAATGAAGTTTAACCAACTGAATTTTGAAAATGTTTTGAACTGGTAACTCTTTTTTTCCTTAAATTTTCTCCTCTTTTAGCTGGAATGTCTATAATTTCTATCCTATGCCTGTCCCATCATTGCATTTTGGGAGCAGATAATTTGTTTATTTATTTATTTATTTATTTTTGGCTGTGTTGGGTCTTCGTTTCTGTGTGAGGGCTTTCTCTAGTTTTGGCGAGCGGCGGCCACTCTTCATCACGGTGCGTGGGCCTCTCACTGTCGCGGCCTCTCTTGTTGCAGAGCACAGGCTCCAGATGCACAGGCTCAGTAGTTGTGGCTCACGGGCCCAGTTGCTCCGTGGCATGTGGGATCTTCCCAGATCAGGGCTCGAACCCGTGTCCCCTGCATCGGCAGGCAGATTCTCAACCACTGCGCCACCAGGGAAGACTGATAACTTGTTTTTTGAGTTTCACAGGTTCAGAGATGGAGAGTAATTGTTTCTCAAGATGGATTATCTGCAGAGCCTCATCTATACCTAATTTAGATGGTTTGGGTGATGAGATTTGGGACTTTTGAGTTGATGACATTTACATGAGATTTTTGGAGTTGAATTGATACTGTCATGAGTTGAGATCCTTGAGGATGAATGCATCTTGCTTGTGGGATGGACATTAATCTTTGAGGTCAGAAGGTGGAATGTCATAGGCAGGATAATATCCCCACAAAGATGTTTCTGTCCTAACCCACAGAACCTGTGAGTATGTTAGATTACATGGCAAGGGGAATTAATATTGCAGATGGAATTAAGGTTGCTATAATCATCTGACCTTGAAAGAAGGCCCAGTGTAATTACAAGGGTCCTTATAAGTGGAATAGGGAGGCAGAAGAGAGAGAACCAGTGATATGGAACTGTGAAAAGGACTTGATCCAATGTTCGTGGCTTTGAAGGTGGAGAAAGGAGGCCATAAGACAAAGAATGTGGATGGCTTCTAGAAACTGGAAGGAGTAAGAAAGAGATTCTCCCCTAGAACCTCTAGGAAGGAACACTGCCAACCCCTCGATTTTAGCTCAGTGAGACCCATTTTAGACGACTCCAGAACTATAAAATAATGGACTGATTTTGTTTTAAGCCACCAAGCTTGCAACAATTCATTACAACAACAATAGGAAACTAACGTAAATTTAAATATATTTTAAAAATTTAGTGTATCTTAGACACAAGGCTAACACTAGGAATTACTTTTTAGGAAAAGGGCCACATTGCTTCATTTCCAACAGAAAAAAAAATAAATTCTTATCTACTATTTTCTAACTCTAATGGAAATCTTGGGGCATCATTATTTTTATTATCTCAGTGTGGTAGATTTTCAAAGTTTACATTTAAAATAAAGCATAAGTTAGTTATGACATATCCATACAAAAGTCAACATTTTTACTTATTTAGTTTTGACTTTCCTGGGTGCAAGGATTTTGACTTTCATCCATTCATTTATTCAACAAATATTTATTGAGCACTTAATCTGCACCAGGCACTATTCTGGGATTTGAAAATAGAGTATTGAATAAGAAAGGTAAGTTCTTTGATTTCATGGACCTTATATTCTAATGAGGGAAGAAAGGTAATTAATCAATAACTGAGTAAACAAGAAAATTACTGGATGATGATAAATGTTAAAATATGATGACGTGACTGCAGTGTGGAATGGGTGGTTAAGGAAGACCTCTGATAAGTGACATTCAAACTGAGATTTGAATGACAGAAAGGAGCCAAGGATGAGAAGACCTGTGTAAAATCATTATAGGCAGAGGAAACAGCTAGTGGAAAGGTCTCAAGCTAGTGTTCCAAAGCCAAGAGAAGAAGGGAAGCAGTATTAACTGTGTTGGATATTCCTGAGAATTCAAGAAAAATAAGAGAAAAAGAAAAGGAATTACTGGATTTGACAAAGTGAAACCCAATAAAAGGTCTTATTAGAGTGGGCAGAGGGGATATGCTAAGGGGAAGAAGTCGAGACATCAACTATAGACAAGTTTTTCAATAAATTTTGCTATAAGATGGACAGAGAAATCAGAGAATAACTAGGGTGATGTGAGGTCAAGCAAGATTTTTTTTTAAAAAAGGAAATACTAAAGCATCTTGTATACTGAATGATCTGTGGAAGGGAGAAAAAGATGATGTAGAAGGAAGTGGGGATAGTCAGAACAAAGTCCTTGAAGAAGCAAGCGAGAGTAGGTTTTAAACCGATGTGGAGAACTTGCTCTTTGAAAGGAGTGGACAGAGCACGCTCACCCAGAATATAAGGAGGGAAAGTTGAGGGAGGGTGTAGAGCTTAATATGTCAGTTGGGAATTCCTTTAGTGGGGAGATGAGCAAGTTCACTGTCCATTGCTTCCATTCTCTCAAGCATATGAAATATTCTTTTTTTATATTCTTTTCCATTATGGTTTATCAAAGGGATAAAATTTTTTTTTTAAAAAAAAGAACAAATAAATCCTTTCTGCAATTAGAATCACTATATTATCTTTATTCTCTCTCTCTCTCTCCCTCTCTCCCTTTCTCTATCTACATATAAATATGTATACACACACATACATATACTGTATGAGCACATACAAAATATATTCAGCAAATATCACTGCACTTTGACAATGTGAGGGAGGTTATCAGCCACATTAACAGAAAGAGCCTCTTCTTAACTGGGGCCCAAACTTAAAATAGCTCTTTAGCTTGGGCAGCAGCATAACCCTTTCCATGCAACATCATTAACATGCAGGCAATTATGGATTCATGTACTGAGTTTAAATCATTTCACAAGACACAATGAAAAAGCAGAATAAGTAAATTATCCCTTGCTCGCACTGGTGGCCAATAATCGACAGAGAACTTCTGTGTCTTCTATTCGAAAATGGTCTGCTTTTTCATCTCCAAGTTTCCTGAGGGAGATCTTCAGAGAAACCAAAAAACACATGTTAAAAAGAACGTTTTGCATAACTCTTATGTCCTCTTCTTGCCAATATGAAGACAGTGACAGTAGCATCAGTGTTCAGTCTCACTGAAAAAACCACAGATATATTCTGGGTGGTCCATTTGCTCTAACGGCATCTCTCTGTCCTTTTTCACACTCAAGCATGGATTGCTCAGATCTTCTGCTTCTCTAGATCCTTGGCTCATAATTTGTATCTCTCTTGGCTGGAAAGAATCTCATACTACAACATGCTTAATATACTGCAGGAATTAATGAAGCTATAATAATGATCTCAGAATCATGCAATCTTTCCTGACTCAGAGTTAATAGCTAAAAATATAAAGAGAAATAAATCAGATACTGAGTCCAGAGCCAAGTAAGGATAAAACTGCAGTTGTGTAACGACTGGAATAGCCAAGAGCCCAGCTGGAGTTAGTGTGAAAAGACACGTATTTTGTGCCTTGTACTGAATTTTTAGCAGAAGATTTGGAGTAAGAGATGCAAAGTCAGGGTTAGAGCCTGGTGATAAAAATATGCATAAATTAGTTTGCATCAAAGACAGAATGGCAGAACGCTGGTCTATCATTTAATCACCAGATTTCAGATCTTTCTCACTCCATGTCTTCTAATGGCCTCTCTTGGGAAGAGCTTGGAGACATGGCCTGTGACAGGCCAGGCATGAGGAGACAAGAGCCAGAAACAAAATTAGGTTAATGCTTTTAAGTTATAACCCACCAGCCACTTCAGCCTGCCATTAGTATATCAGAATCAGGGCATTAGTATAAGGAGAGGGTGGAAAGTTTCATTTTATTAAAAAGAAGATGATGACAAATCAAAGCAATGTGTCACTCCAAACAAGCATTAGGGAAAGAATAATGATTGCAAATGTCAGGAACATTGGTTTATACTTAATTGAAAGGTTACAACTACAGAAAAAAGGAGTCACTGTAAGGATGACATTTTCTATAAAATAGTTGCTAATAGTTTTTTTCTGAAGCATAAAACTATAAACTGAAAGTCTATTTGGTGAGTCATTGGCTTCTTAAGCCCATATAAGCGGTATGGCTGCAATGCCTCAGCAAAGAAAGAAAAAGAGAGAGAGAGATGCTTACTTTGAAGTGAACAGTGAAGATTATTAGTGACATTATTGGTAGCTTAATTAAGAAGGCTGTTGCTGACTGTGTTAATAAATTGGCACAATTTCCATTCAGAATGACAGTGCTCAAGGGAAGAACTCTCTTCTCTCCTCCTCTCTCTCCCTTTCTCTCTCCTCTTTCCTGTTTTTATATAAGATATGGTATATAAGACTTGGCAAAATGCGTGATGTCATTCATGTGAGAAGCAAAAATAGAAATTCAGAATCTCAAACCCAATCTTAGAGACTTTGTTCAGAAATGGAGCAGATTGAAATGACCTCTCTCAAGAGACTGTGTCAGAGGAAAAGGGAAAGGGGCCATTCCTGTAAGACAGCAAAATAATACAAGGTGACAGAACCTGATGCCTTAACAGTTTATGTATGTCACCGACAAACTGAAATAGTGGAGGCGTCCACTTAATCAAATCAATCAAATTGGCATGTTAATTTCAATAACCAAAGACCTAGGGTACAGAAAAATGTTTCAAAAGGAAGACTCAATCCAACCACAAATTAAAAATAAAATGTTCTGATCATCTATTACTCTTCTACAATATATGGCTTTGTTGTAAAAGCTTTTATGCACGGTCTACAAAAGCATTCCTGGATTACCAGCAAATAAAATTGTGTCTTCTTGGGACAGCATTGTCTCCTTTGGGGGCTTAAACCTTGTACATGGGGTCACACATTGTAATCGATTCATTAAGGCATCATAATGCACAGCAAAATTCCTGAGATTCTATTTACTTGCAGTTCTAGTTGACATAAAATGTCATTTTTCACTTCCGTAAGACTAATGCTTAAATTATATTCATCATTACAGAAATCTGGTTAACCTGGCTTAATCTGGTTTGAAATTTACTGCAAAATCAGAAACCTCAGAACCGAACAGAAACTCAAAATTTTTTTAGTTCAGAGACACACAGAAAAGAAAATTGAGGCTCAGAAAAGCAGAAAGGGTTACCCAGTAGCCACAGGGATTTAGCATAAAGTGAAAGGGCTTGCACTCAGCCATCCTTCATTATCCAGTTATGCATATAAAAGAATTTTCACAGGAGTAGGATGTTGACCTAAAGCAGCCACTATAATCATTTTATTAAAGTTGAAATAGTCTCTTAAAGTGTTAGTAATAAAAATGTTAAAACATGCATGCATTTCATTTTTAAGATTTGAATTTATGAAAATGAAGTGTTGAATGAATGAAATGTAGTAGTGCCAAATTTTAAACACATAAATCATAGGTTATCTGTTTTTCCTTCCTTCCTTTCTCCCTTTCTTCTTTGCCTTCACTGCCTCCTCCTCGGCCTCTTCCTTCTGTTCTTGCTCTCACTGCAATTCTTCTTTTGGTATTGTGGTAGCTTTAAAATGTCCATAAATTCTTTGACACTCTTCCTTTGTAAAGTTGGAGCCTAATTTCCAGGTGGGCTAGACTTGGTTACTCTATTCCAATGAATAAAATGTGGAGGAAGTAACTCATGTAACTTCTGACACCAGGTTATAATTCTTGGATCACTTACTTTGGAAGAAGCCAGTTGCCATGTCAAGAAGATGCTCAAGCAGTCCTCTGGAAAGGCCCATGTGGTGAGGAACTGAGGCATCCTGCCCATAGCCATGTGAGTGACCTATCTTGGAAACGAATATTATAGCCCCCAGTCAGGCCATCAGATTCTGTAACCCCAGTTGACTGAAACTAGAATGTAAACTCTACAAAGGCTCAGAGCATTGACTGTTTTCTTCACTGATTGCAACTTCATAAGAAACTCTGAGCCAGACCCACCCAGATAAGCTGCTCATGATATCCTGACCTAGGGAAAAAATAGATAATACATATCTGTTCCTTGAAGCCTCTAAATTTATAGTTAACTTGTTGTGTAACAGGAGATCACTAATATAGGTATGCTACGTTTATCATGTCAAATTTTATGACAGGCCTCCTAAAATTAATTTTCTTTAAAAAATGTAATTATGTAAGTATCACATATTTTCTGTACAAAAATAGAGACTTCAAATAAACAAATAGAAACAAGAAAGTATAATCGAAGTAGTCCAGATAACAATTATTCGCGTTTTAGTGTAGATCTTTGAGGATCTTTGCTAGGCATTTAATTAAGCTTAATAAGGCTACCAGGTGTGTCCACAGTAAGAGATTAAGAGCATAAACTCTGGAGCCAGACTGTCTGGGTTTGAATCCTGACCCCACCACTAACTAGCTGTATCACCTTGAACAAGCTACTTAACTTTTTTTTTTTTGCTTAGTTTTTATATCGTAAAAATAGAGATAACAAGTGTCTTATTACAGGCCTGGCTCCTAGGCTTATTGTGAAGTTTAAATTAATGGAATTAATATATAAAAGCAATTACAAAAGAACTGCATTTGAATCATAGAAATCATTCCATACATTTGTGCTGTCATTATTGTTATCTTGTCATAGTCAATGAACTCTTTTCTATTCCATCGTTTTTTATTTTTAGCGGCCTTTGCCATAGTCTGCCATTCTTTCCTTGAAACGTTTCTTCTTTTGTCATTTGTTCCAATAATGTTTTGGGTTTCTTTCTAATGCACCAGCTGTTCCTTATCAATTATCTTTGCTTATTTCTCCTCTTCTCATTCTAAGATCTGGAGCACCCCCATATCTGTCTTTGGATTTTATATCTTCTTTTTCCAGACCCTCTGCCCAAGAGGTCTCTTTTAGTCTGATGGTCTTATTCACCAAGGTCCTGCAGAGCCTGGCTCCCACCTCTTCCGGGAATAACCTTTCTTCTCATTCGCTACACACTTGCCACACTGGCTTCCTTTCTGCTCCCCAAACAGATCAAGCCCTTCAGTGCCTCCAAGCCTTTGCATGTACCATTTCAGATGCTTTCCTCCAGCCCTCTGCATGGCTTGTTCTCATTCTTTATCTTAGAAAAGGCCTTCCTGACCACCCCTATTTTTGTTTTTCCTTGCAAAATCTCTCAGTTCACCCAAGAGCCAGTGGAAATGAATTGTTTATTTTTACCCTCTTCTGTCTTTCTCCAAATGGATTTTCCTTGCAAAATGCCTGTCATGACACCAGAGGGGAACCTGAGCATGAAGGATACCTCCAGGGGCAGCCCAGGGACTTAAATACAAGCTGGAGAGCAGGGCACAGGTGGGACAGGTGAGAGACAGTACAAGGGACATGGCTGCCCAGGTAGAGAACAGTTTGTTTTTCTTCAGCAAGAAGCTATGCCAGAGGCCAGGGTTCTAGGATCTTTGGTGGGAGGGAGTGAGTGGAAAGGCTTCCCCCAACCCTGGGGTTCATCCACATACCCCAGAGGATGAGAAGCAAAAGGATGAGGATCTGCCTTTGTAGGCTCCAAAGGATGGAAGGGGGAGAATTAGCCAGATGTGCTGCCTCAGGGAAAACTCTCCTATTTCTCCCTTTTATACAATCTAATTATACTGTTATGTTTTGTTATACGTCATTCATTTTTATCACACACCAACACCTTTGAGTACCTGCTATGTGGCAGGCAATATTCTAAGTATTTACATCACTGAAGAAAACAGTCAATGATCTGAGATTTGTAGAGTTTACATTCTAGTTTCAACGGATAAACAGTAAACAAAAGACATAATAGTTGTGTAAATTATATATTATGTTAAAGGTCATAAGTACCATGGTTAAAAAGAAAAAGGAAGCAGAAGAAGAAAGGGTATGGAGTTGGTTAGAGGTCAGAAACGGGAACAGAGTTGTGTGAACGGTGGTATCAGGGTAGGACTCTTTGATAGGGTGAGATGAGGGCAAAGTCTTGAAGGCAGTGAGTAATTATGTCTACCTGAAGGAGGATTGTTCCAGACAGAGGGAAAAGACAGTATGAGGATTGTAATGTGGGATTAGGCCTGGATGTTCAACAAACTGCAAGAAGCCAGGGCTGAAGAAACAGGAAGAGATGAAGTCAGAGAAGAAATTGGGGGTTGGAAGAGACCATCAAGGGGAAAGTTTGTAGGTTGCTTTAAAGACAAGGTTTTTTTTTTTTTTTTAATTTCTTTATATTCTACTTTGTTTGTTATGCAAGTCCATTTATGGATAAAACAACAATTTAACCATCATGTTTCTAGGTGCCTTTCATTCGTTTTGTGTGGTACTCAATAAGACTGTAATCTAAACATCCAGGACTGTCTGTTTGCATCTCATGAAAGATTTCTTTAACTTGGAATTTAATTTTTGTTTCTGTTATATTTGTTCAGATTTATTTGTTAGGAATTCCAACTATCTGTACCTTGGATGTCCAAACTCTCTTTTAAACCATTGTGTTCTCTGCCATTATTTTTACCTTTTCTCCCTCCTTTGAATTCTGGAATAGTTCTTAAATGTAACTTCCACATCAGGATTTAGTTTCCTGAAGTATCAGTTCTGCTTTTTCCTGCTTTGAATACAGATCTCATATTGTGATAATATAGTACTAGTCACTTTTAATTCTTACTTTACCGCAGACAGCAGTCTTTTCAGATCAATTGGTTATATTAAAATCTCCTTTCATCTCTTTTTTCCCCCTGCAAAGGCATATTTTGATTAAGAAAGCAGCAAACCTTTCTAAAACTACTTCTGTTTCTCATAATATTTTCTTAAGAAATATTCCTTTTTTGGCTTCTTAAGTAATAGTCTATTTTAATTTTATGTTACATAATCATTTCCTTGCATATGTTTGTTTCTTTTTGTCTCTCCTTGAACAAAGAACATTCTATCCGTGCTTGACATTTAACAAAACTCCACTTGAATGGATTCCCCTTGTTAGTCTTCAATGAAAAAATAAATGTTGTTAGACCTCCCTCCTATCTTAACTACCAGGGTTGGTAAACCTGAGTGTCCATTACCAGATCAGTGATCTACAACTGAATGGGGGAGGAAACACGGCTAGTCCGAGCAGGGAAACTTCACATGCAGTCCCTGCTCTGGATTTGACAAAATGTGGTACCACCAACCATTTATGTCCTGTGATTTTCTTTTTGGTCTAACCTCTGCTCTCAGTATATGCACAGCACTTTATTACCTGGTGCGTTCTACTCACCATATCTGGAAAAAGTCCCATCAGGATGGGTAAAGCCACCCACCCCAAATTTCTCACCTGTGAGACTGAGAGCTTGTGGCTCTCCTGTCCAATGATGGCCCCCTTGCCCGGTGATGGCCCCCCAGCGGTAGAAAGTCGTACCAGTGAACTGTGCCTAGTGGCTCTCTGTTGACACCAGCCCTCCAAATTGGAGCTGTTTTCTCAGAGAACACCTGGTGGCTTTCTCAGAAGGGGACATTGCTGTTAATCTCGGAAGTGATTCCTCTGGTCTCATACCCTTACCCTGTAATGATTAAGCAAAATTAAACAGGAAAGAGGCTTTGCTCCCAAATGTACACACACAAAGCAGATGAGGAGGTAGGTCTGCTCCAACTTTTCTCTTCCCAAAATGCTCAAAATCTCCTGCCAGAGGAAGAGTACAGAATGCATCCTTGAACTTTGACCTTTTCCTACCAATTCGGTCATGTCCCCAAAACTATTTATCCTTTTCATTCATTACATCCTAAGCATTTAGAAAAATACCAAACATAGACTTGTGATATGGATGAAAAACTTTATCCTGCCATTGGGAAGTGAGTTATAACCCAACATTTGCATTTCAATCAGTCAGCCTCTGATTCATGAAATCTGATTCAAGCTCAGAAGGAATGGTGCTACTCACACCATTCCGTGGCTATTTTAGCTCCCATATGATTGCCTTGAGGTAGAAGGCAGGTCAATAAAATTCAAGCAGGAATTGCGTTGAGATTTCAGACAGTAGTCCCTGCAGACATGGCTTTAGTAATTTTGTCTATCAATTTTCAATGTTTGCCCTTTAAGTTTAAGAGAAAGAAAGGGCAGCAAGAAGTTCATCCTGAAAGCCATCAATAAGAAGAAGAAATTCATACCATATCTTAAATCAGCTTGGGGAATTGGAAATCTAATGAAGCTAATACATTAAGGAGCTGGACTAATACAGGACACCAATGGCTCTGTAATTGCTAAGTCTGTTTTCAAACAATAATAAATTAATTGCATTTGCATTTGTTTGAACCCCAACTATTTGACAATTGATATAGTTGAGATAAGAAGCAAACTATTTTGTCCACCCCTAATTGCATTATATTTTGTTCTTAATGATAATTGTTGTCAGCAGTTAGTTTCGTAACGAAAATGCATGTTGTTTTATTTTAACTGTGTGTGTAGAGTTTGTATAGAATGATTATATAATCAATTACAACATTGATGCTTGTACATCATTAATGTCATACCCTTTCCTTTGCCACTGCTTTAACTCTAACACTGTAAGACAAACATGCCTCTTCTCATCTTTCTATTATGCTGCATGCCATTAAAAGTGAAAAGAAATGCTATATTTATCTTGATATATATTAAAAAATAATGAAGAGGATAATTATCAAGGCTGCATTGCAATTTCACGGCACGGCTGTCAGTTACAAACTGCCTGATCCGCACTCTTTTAGTTCATAATGTCAGGGAAGAAATTGCGTGATTGAAATACAGTCATTTAATTAATTTCTCTCCGTTATGACTTTCAGTGCTATACTTGTGATATGGGCTCAGTGATGTGAAATTCAAGTGTGGATAAACAGAAGACTATGAAAGCTGGTCATTCATTTTTGTTTTATTTGGATATTTAATCTCTTAGCACTGAGTGGCAGCAGTAAAGAAATGCTACAGATTTCAAAATATCCAACTTATAGTTAGTTAGATGTCAACAATGGCAAGATTGACAGAATGGCTTGGCATTTTCTGGCTCATAACTACAAAAGCTGTTTGGTTTAACGGCATTCACCTCAATACCACGTGATAAATTCTGATGAGCAACCACGAGGCCATGAGAATGCTACTTCCCTAGTTTTAAGACAGAATTTTTCAGGACCAGGGCTTAGTACACATGAAACACAAGATTATCTTTCCTTTTTCTCTGATCTATCAAAATAACCACATACTGGAAGAGTTGACTTTGGGAAATATTAATCATAAGTGAATATGCTACTAGATTTATGAATCACCTTGATAATGGTTTAAAATAATTGCCAATACAAAGTCCTCTGACCTCTATCATAATGAAGAGTTCTTACAGCTGCAGTTTTTTATACAACTGGAATTTTATATTATGGTCATGAACTATTGATCAGATAGCTACCTGGTAAGAATACAGATATAAATTGTTAGAAAAAAAGAGTAATCAAGAATTCATAAAAAGGAGATCCAGAAAATAACTGAAGATAATTGAAATTTATGAGTAATACTGAGTATGGATGAGTTATATAATACCATTTCTTCTTCCCTTTTCTGTTTCAGTGGACCTAGCTAAGTCAGTAAAGTTCAGTTTGCTTCCTATTTGTGTATCCTATAGGGGAGGAATCAATTTTCCTCTACCCTTCTAGGTTCTTCTGGCTGGTCTAAGAATTAAATCGATATGAGACAGATTAATAGGAGGAAATTGAGCAAGTTTTCATAGCATGTATACATGGGAGAGATCCAGGAAAACCGAGTAGCTCACCAAAATGGCTTAAATCCTCATCTTAAATACCATCTTCAATTAAAGACAGAAGGATACTGGGGGTAGTTGTTTAGGACTTCAAAGGGGAGGATGGCAATTCGCATGGAGATGGAAAAGCAAGTGTTTGGTAAATAAATATTTGCTGGGCCCTGCAGAGACAATGGGACACAGACAGAAATTTTAACAGACTTTGCTAGGTTCCTCCCTGTCTACCCATCTAGTTCGTACAACCGTTATCTGTGGTGATAACTCCCTTCCTGGAACCGGTCCTCTATCTGCATTCCTTAGGCAGTTAGGGGGAAGGTCAACATTTCTTCCTGAGTCTTTTGGGCCTTGATTATTTTTAGCTCAAAACAATTCACATGCCAAAGAGACATTTTGGGATGGCAAGTTTTGCTCCCCTACAATCCCATTTCTATAAATGCCCTTTAACATGATTTTTAACTTAATTTCCTAACAAAGTTTATCACCGAGGTGTTTGTAACTCATCTCTTGATTAGCTTAAGCATTAGGTGGGAAGTCCCTTGAAGGTGGAGTCTGTTTTAATCACCTTTTTATCTTCATCAAGGAATACAACCCACTTTTGTTAATTGCCAAATAACAGTTTCTTGTACAAAAGAAAGGAAAAAAATAAATGAAATTAACTTTTCAGTAATAGTTTCTTCTTATTTTTAGCAAATAGTGAATATTACGGCATGTTTGGCTGTTTTCCACTCAACTGTCTCTACTGCTATAATTTTCCATGTATTTTGGCTTCATAGCCATTTTAGAAATGGCATGAAAACATTAAAGTCTACCTTCTTTCTTTCTGTGTCTCATTTTCTCATTATTATTATCTGTTTTAAAACCCTTAGCTAATTCAGCTTTTTAAAAAAATCACTTTAAGTCTTCCCAAGCCCCAGCTAAAACTGAAAATTGACTAAACAGTTCTGTAACGTTTTAGGATAGGTAAGTTTAAGTTTTGTGATATTTTTGTCCCTCGTTGTCAGGTCATATCATTCGTTTGGAGCTTCATTGGCTATTGAGTGTCCTCTGAAAGGGAATGAAATATTTGGAACAGATATAATCTTCAGTGGTTCAGCTGGTCAATGTGGCCAAGGAACACGTTCTATTTTTCAACAGTCAGTGGCCAAAGAGGGAAGAGGACACCAGAGGTTTCTAGTGTTTAAATGTTGGCTTTTCTGTTTACATACGATGGCTTATTAGGTTATTGATGAGTAAATTCAGGATAATAAGAGGAGTCCACAAGTAGGAGGGAAAAAAAAAAGGAAGAAAGAAACAGAAAATGTCTAGGCCCTATACTGCCAAAAGCTTTAACAAAATAATGGAGGAAACGGCAGTTTGATTTGACATCCCAGTTAACTGATGAATAGAAACTATGGGAAACTAAACATGACTCAAGACTTTTCATGAAAATGTTGCTAATACAGAGAGCATCACATGTTGAATTTGATATTGTAAGGCCAACTGGCCCTGAGGCAGGGGAACACAATCAGATTCACAGGTTGCATCAGACTTAAATTCTCCGGACCACCCAGTTCCAGAACTGCCCTGGAGACATTCCGGACCACCCAGTTCCAGGAACTGACCTGGGGACTTTGAACCCAGCCCAGTCTTCCTGCCTTTCGAGGGGCGGGACTAACGGTCCCCCAGGATACCCGAAAAGACCACCAAATAAGGAATACCCTGCACCCTCCCAGATTCACCACACGCCCTCCCTATAAAATCTTGCCCAATCCTCGCCCGGGTTCGACTTCTCTGGCCCCTTTCTCTCGGACCAGTGAACCTCGCCCAGGAGCGCTCCCTAAAAAAGCTCACTTGAAGCTTTCCTCTGTTTCGCGGTGCCGTTTGTTAAGATCCGACCTTACGGATATTGGCTCTGTTTTTTTTTTTTAAATCTGTGTTTGGAAAAGAAGCAACTTTTCTTCCCACTCTGCATCCTATCTGTAAATATGAGCAACTGATGTAACATTTTCTTACTTATAAGATTAGGTGTATCTCTGGTATCTGAAGGCAAATAGTTTGAGAATTACTCAACCATTATCACTGAGCAGTTCTTCTCAGTGTTTTAGAATGAAAATAATTTATTTTTCCTTAAATATGCTCACTTTAAAACTTAAAATTCAACAACATCAAATACAACTACGATGAATGATGTTTTTGCCTAATGTCCAACTCCATATGACATTTTCTTCCTGCATAAACTTGTGCAGGTATAATTTCAAATCATACCCAAGTTTTAAAGCAGACCTAGTTTCTCTTTAAAATAAAGAAATAAAGGAGATTAAATTGTAGCAGTTGTAATGAAACCAGGGTATCAAAAGTGTTGAAGGGAGAGAATAAGATTTTATTATCAGCTACATTTGAAAACCCCAGAGTAATCTCAGATATGCAGTAGGAATTATTATTTTTTGTTTGTTTGTTTTGTTTTGTTTTGTTTTTTGCGGTACACGGGCCTCTCACTGTTGTGGCCTCTCCGGTTGCAGAGCACAGGCTCCAGACGCGCAGGCTCAGCGGCCATGGCTCACGGGCCCAGCTGCTCCGCGGCATGTGGGATCTTCTCTGACCGGGACACGAACCCGTGTCCCCTGCATCGACAGGCGGACTCTCAAGCACTGTGCCACCAGGGAAGCCCATAGTAGGAATTATTTGAGGCTTGAATTGGTCAAGTAAAATTGACCCAGTTTTCTCAGAATCTTTTTTGACATAGGATTCACTAGTTCTTTCAACAAATATCTATTGAGTGAACATTATTGGGCAGGTGCTCTAATAGACACTGGAAATAAAACGATGAATTAAAATAGACATGGCACCCACTCTCAGGGAATTAACAACTTAGTTGGAGAGAAAGACATCACATTATCACAATTGTGTAATTACATACTGGGCTAAGTGTTCAAAGTAAAGGAACATGATTCCATAAGGTGTATAAGAAAGGATTCTATACAATATGGTGTTACCTGAAAACTGGGTTCACCTCTTGGTGGGTGTCGAGCCAAAAGACACAACCAAGTCAAGGCATGGGAGAAGGAATGATTTATTACTTCTGGCAAGTAAGGAGAACACCAGGGATCTTTCCCAAATCAGTGTCTCCCCAAAAAGCAAAACTGGGGAAGTTTTAAGCTAAGCATACATGCATATTTATGAAGAGGCCTGGGCAGTCAACAGAGTCCAAGCTTTAATTGATTGAAGTCACGAGGGTCAGAAAAGGTCAACATCATCATCCCTTAGGTTCCAGTTGATCTGGTAGTTGAGCCCTTCAGGCTAATCTTTACCATTGAAACAGAGCTGGGAGTCTTTAAAACTAATATATTGTCTTTGCTATTGTTACTTCTCTTGCCTGATAATAGTCCTTTGTTTCTGCATGCTTTTTTTCCCTTAAGGTCATTAATTACTGAGAGCTGTTCAAGGGCTCTCAGTAATTGTGGCCAGGCTTAGATCACAAAATGGCTTAGGCCAAAAATGGCTTCCCTTATGTCAAGTAAGCCATGCCTGGTTCTCCTTCTCCAGGACCCCCTACCCTATTTGGTCTCAGCAGAAAGGCCTCCTGAGGAAGCAATGTTTAAGCCAAGTGAAGTAGGTAGAAGTGAATGGTGAACAGGTAAAGAGAGCATGGAAAAGGTATATGCAAATGCTTCTAACAGGAGAGTGAAATTTCCCGCATGGATATGGGAACCTGCTTTATAAATATATTTGGCATCACAAATCAAATGGGCAAAGAGAGTATTGTTTAATATAGGGTCAATATGCAAATTAGGGCCCATACTCCAAATCCAACCTTCCTCCTGATTTTGCAAAAACTGTTTTATTGGAGCTCAGCCACTCCCTTTTATTTATATATTATTTATGGCTGCTTTGGTACTACCACATCAGAGTTGAGGACCATTTTGTCTCAAAAATCAAAATATTTACTTTCCGGCACTTTACAAAAGAAAATTTGCTGACTCCTGGTTTAAAAGACAGTGTTAAAGAAACTAGTTTTTGTATACCTGATGTAAAAAGGTGACTTGCAGTCATCAATGGTAATTTAATGGGAAAAAAATGTAGTAGATTTTTGTGTCTTAGGTGTCTTAAGAAAGACCTTTTTAGCAACCTCAGAATTTATAAACCAGAGGCAAATTCAATGGTTTTGACTCTACCAAAAGATTTCTATTCAACAAAGTATTCCTCAGAGAGGTTATCAAATGGCTGACTCACTGGAGAAGATGTTGTAATCTCTACAACCAGTAAGAGACTAATGTAGAATGCACAAGGAACTCCTTCAAGGAAAACACCAATATCTGATACAACAATGAGCAAAAGATATGAACAGGCAACTCACAGAAAAGGAAGCCTGTATAGGTAAAAAGTATGTGAAGATATGCTCAAGCTCAGTACAAAGAAGAGAAATACAGTGAAAATAAAACCTCATGCTGCAAAAATTAGAAAATAGTATGATACCAAGGGTTTGCAAGGATGCGGAGAGGCGGGGATGTGTATGGAGTATTGGTGAGTGGTGTAGCTATTCTGAAAAGCAGTATGGCAATACTTACTGAACTTAAATACACCTGTAATGTTCTATAGCCCTACAACACTACTTGGAGCATATATCCCAGAATTATGGCACTTCTCTATGAAGGAAGATGCTCAAGGATGTTCACTACAGTGTTGTTAATAATATTGAGGAGATGGGGGCAGCCCAGTTGTCCATAACCCTATCACTAGAGGAACGCAGAAGAAAAGAGAAGGGATACATATTGAAATGCCATGCAATAGTTAAAAACAGTATTGGGTTGGGTTGAGTGAGGTCTATAGCAAAATTAAATACATATATATATATATAAAATATATATATCTCCCATTTATGATGATTAAAAATACGTATCAAATATATTAGAAGCAGAGAGACCAAGGATGAGGGGAAAAATAACATTACAAGATAGTGAGGCTTCCCACAAAACAACAATGACAGCATGTTATAAACTAAAGCATGTTATTTACTCAACTTCCCGCACCAGACTTACAAACAGCATCACTTTTTGAAAAGTCACATCTGGAGATGGGGCAAAAGAAGATACAGGAACAAGATAAGAGTGAGATAAGAGATGAAAAGATGGTAATGAAAGATTGGAAGAAAATGCTGACTCTGGAATTTATTGAATGTGGCAGAGCATTTCCAGAGGGTACCATGGAAGGATTTAGGATTTGAAGGAGAGGAGAGATTTTTCAGTTCGAGTTTAAATGTAGCATCTGAGAGATAATGGTATTGTAGGACCAAGGGCTGGAGAACTGACACTTTGGGCAGGGACTACTGAATATAAGGAAGAAAAGTGTAAAGCTTTTAATGTCCCAGAGGACATGGGTCACTAGGCCTGGGGATCACATGGACCTAAGATCAATCCATGTCACCACTGCCAGAAAATCAGGTCACAGTCAGAATAAACCACCATGTTTTGTTGAGCACATTATATTTCAGGTCCTCTGCCAGTGCTTTACACCATCGCATTTAATCCTCACAATTACCTTCTAAAGTAGTAGTATTATACTTACTAATGAAGAAAACAGAGAGGTTAATTAGCTGGCCCAGACAGCTTTCTTTATATTTACCATTCTAGAGCTCTTAGCAGGTTACGAAGCAGTGCAGGAATACTGCTTTTGCTTTTAATTAGGTTCAGCCACATTTGAAAATAGTATGGTGAGGGGTCAGTGGGCTGGGGGTAGGGAAAAATAAGGGTTCTAAAGATGCTGGTTGCTGAGTCTCTATCAGGCTTAGTTGTGCCCCTCACACCCTGCAAGATCAGATGCCAGTGTATGAATAGCCATGAACTCCTAAGGTTGCAAAAAAAGACCTTTGTGGAACTTCCTTTGTGGTGCAGTGGTTAAGAATTCACCTGCCAATGCAGGGGACATGGGTTCGATCCCTGGTCCGGGAAGATCCCCCATGCCATGGAGCAACTAACCCCGTGCACCACAAATACTGAGCCCATGTGCTGCAACTACTGAAGCCTGTGCACCTAGAGCCCATGCTCCATAACAAGAAAAGCCACTGCAATGGGAAGCCCGCACACTGCAACGAAGAGTAGCCCCCTCTCGCCGCAACTAGAGAAAGCCCGCGCGCAGCAACGAAGACCCAACGCAGCCAAAAAAAAAAGACCTTTGTGAAGAGCTCATGTATCAAGAAAAATTTATATTCCAATGTAAAAGTTTTATTGTCAGTCATTTTTTGGAGAATAGTTTTTAACTTTAAAAAGTTTTAGCAAAACATCTCTTCAGGTAAAATTATATTAAAAATATTCCCAGTGTACGGAGCTCTTCTGCTGGAAGAAGGGCTGAGAGAGCAGAATCCAGCTCTTTGTTTTTCCTTTCCCTTTATTCTTTTTCTGAAGCACCTTCGCAGAATCCTTGGTGCTCTAAGAAGAAAAGAAGGAACTTCTTCTATAGATTGAAAGATAATATCACCAAGCACTTTTTATTAACCTCAAAAGGAATGTACAGTTGGCTGTATCAAATCTCACTAGTAAAAGAATTAATAGGTAAGTCGAAAAAGAAAGCATGGTTGAGTGTTCTTATAACCTTGGTAATTTCTATTTCTAATCTTGTCCCTCAAATCATAAAATATAAAGAGCTATCAAGTTTGTCCACATAAAACTCAAAACATCTGAATAAAAATAAGCAAAAAAGATTTAATATTTAAATATAGTTGACAAACAGAAAATAGGAATATTATTTTTAAACAATATAAGCAAAATTCATAAGCATAATAATATGTAAAGCACTTTTAAAAACAAATATGAAAAACAGATCACAGCAATAGAAAAATGATCAAGGTTTAAATATAAACAATTTATATAAGAAAAATACAAATAAAATCATAGGAAAAATCTTGGAGCATACTAATAACCAAATACATGAAAATTAAAAAAAAATTGAGATGTCATTTTTTTTCTCTTATATAAGCAAAGAGTATAGTGTTTTCTAATACTTAGTGAGAGAAATAGGCATTCTTATTAATTAGTGATGGGGATATTAATTTTTACAATCTCTCTGGAAGGCAGTGTATTGATGTGTATCAGAACACAAATTGTGCATTTGCTTTGGCTCAAAATCTTACTTCTAGGAATGCACACAAAAGAGAGAAACAAACAGCACTGGAGAAAAAAAAAAAGGATGTAAGAAGAGTGGTCATTGCTATTCAATGACTACTTGATTTTCATGAGACATTTCTATAAGGTCAGTTGTATATTTTTCATTCAAATCTTATTTTTATGTACTAGATTCAAGAAGAGGAATTGCTTCAAACTTTCAGGAAGACATTTAAAATTATGAGTAGTTGGTACAAAAGCTCTAAAAAGAGTTTTAAAACATTCAGTGAAGGTTTTGATACTTGTCCAAAAAGCCATTTTCTTCATTCTGAAATCTTAGTTTTAAAGTATTTTTTTCCCCCATGAGGATGGAAGACAGCATATACACACTGTTCCCAGCACATAGAGAATACGCCATTTCTAATTTTTCTTCTAATATGGGATCAGACTAATGGGTGCAATGATCAGATCCACAATATTCACATCTTCTAGTGGACACACCCATCACTGTGTCCTATCTTAGTAATTAGAATGTGTGATGGGAATCTATATAGAGCATACATGAACAAAACTATTTGCTTTAGTTTGTCTTAATTCAAACCATCTGCCATATTCTTTTCATTGTAGCCCAAGGACTTTGGACAGAATATTTTCAAGGGTTGATTATCTCAGGTTTCAAATTCTAGGAACTCTTCTTGTCTCATCCTCTTCTCAGTGTTTAGTGAAAAAAACCTCTTACTCTCCAGTTTCTCCATCTATAACTGAGGAAACACCACCAGCATGACTCACTGAGGTGTGGTGACAGTTATTTTTTCTTAATTAGTCAAAATGAGCAATGTGCTAATTACTTGAGTCACAAGGCAAAAAATCATTAAATAAAAATCACATTTGAGTGTTTTTAGCATATTAGGGCATATATTTTTATTTAAATGTAGAGAGCATCTGAATGTTAAATAAGCCACAAAATATGTTCTTGGTGAAACTAATTAACACTACTACCATGAGCACAATTCCCTTATGGGTTAATTTCTCAATGAAACTCAAAGATACTTTTTGACCTACTATAATGCTCCTTCTGCCAAGGTTAAGAGAAAGATATCACCATAATTGGAGCATATGAGTCTGTATTAAGCTGATTTAGGTTGGGGAATCAAAGATTTGCACAAGGAAGGAATTCATAATAATTAGGGTGTAAAACATGCAAGCATAGGGGCTTAAACACAGCATGAATTAACTATTCAGTATTGTTCAGTCCATTTGGACTTATAAATTACAAAAGGTCATAGAGAGAAGATTGTAACACTTATTCCCTTTCCAGTCTAATAGCTTAAGATTTCTTAAGCCTCAGTCCTTGCAGAGCATGGACAAACATATTTAAAATTGTGAAATAATAATATACAAAGAAAAAAGATAGGTAGGTACATAAAACATAGCTGGGGGCAAAAAAAAAAAAAGCACGTACCTTTTGTTAGGTAATCCTAGGAATCAAGGATTAAATTTCACATATCACTCTGATAGTTTTTGCTTCCATTTTTTTTTTAGATTTATTTATTTATTATTTATTTATTTTTGGCTGCATCAGGTCTTTTTTTTGTTTTGCGGTACGCGGGCCTCTCACTGTTGTGGCCTCTCCCGTTGCGGAGCACAGGCTCCGGATGCACAGGCTCAGCGGCCATGGCTCACGGGCCCAGCCGCTCTGCGGCATGTGAGATCTTCCCGGACCGGGGCACGAACCCGTGTCCCATGCATCGGCAGGCGGACTCTCAACCACTGTGCCACCAGGGAAGCCCTGCATCAGGTCTTAGTTGAGGCACATGGGATCTTCCTTGAGGCATGCGGGATCTTTGTTGCAGTGCACAGGCTTCTCTCTAGCTGTGGTGCATAGGCTCCAGGGCGTGTGGGCTCTGTAGTTTGCAGCACGCAGGCTCTCTAGTTGAGGGGCGCCATGAGCTCAGTAGTTGTGGCGTGTGGGCTTAGTTGCCCTGTGGCATGTGGGATCTTAGTTCCCTGACCAGGGATCGAACCTGTGTCCCCTGCATTGTAAGGCAGATTCTTTACCACTGGACCACCAGGGAACTCTCTTACTTCCATTTTTGTAATCTATATTATTATAAATTAATGTTGCTTTGGCTAACTTGATTTCATTGATAAAATTGGTATTGTCCTTACTTGGCAATAGAGATTTCAGTAAATTGATGATTTCATGATTTCTGTGTATAATTTGTACTGGGAAAAACCTGCAAACTAACAAAAACAAACTTGGAGACTGTGGTAGGCAGAATAATGGTGCCCCCTGCAAACTACCCACAACCTGAGAATATTTTACCTTATATGGCAGAAGCGAACTTTGCTGATGTGATTAATTTAAGGATCTTAAAATGGGGAGATTATCCTAGAATATCCAGGTGGCCCAGTGTAATCCCAAGAGTCCTTATGAGAGTCGAGAGGGTCAAATTCAGAGATAAGACCATGAAATGATGGAAACAAAGGTGGAAAAGGTGATGCTATATGGGACAAGGGTGGAAGAAATGTGGGCAGCCTCTAGAAACTGTAAAAGGTAAGGAATTGATTGTTCCCTAGAGCCTCCAGAAAAAAACACAGCACTGCCAATACCTTTAATTTTAGCCCAGAATAACTGATTTTGGCTTCAGATCTACAGAAGTGTATGATAATAAATTTATGTTAATTTAAACCACTAAGTTGGTGGGAACTTGCTGCAGCAGCAATAAGAAACTATTATAAAAACTGTAAGAAGCCAAGAAGACACAATGCATCACCAACTACCTGACTGTATTAGTGTATACTGTATGATATCACCCCCTCCACACCCCACCCTTAATAAAGGCATCAACATGAATATTAGAGCTAGAAGAAGATTTGAGAAGAAGTTCTCAAGA
Source organism: Orcinus orca (assembly GCF_937001465.1). Lineage (NCBI taxonomy): Eukaryota > Metazoa > Chordata > Mammalia > Artiodactyla > Delphinidae > Orcinus > Orcinus orca. The sequence goes on along the minus strand of NC_064563.1, from coordinate 21,781,563 downwards.
GTCCATGTCTTTGTTATTAGGGAAATATCTAAACTAAATACATCTTTTCTTTCCCCCTTACAGTTAGCATTAATTTAATTCAAATCAACAAAAAGATATAGAGGACTTGTTTTGAGCCATGTGGTCTATTGAATCACTGTTGAGGATAAAACCATAAAAGAACATGTTTTTCTGCCTGTAGGCTGCTTTCCGTTTAGAAGAGATAAATACAAAATCAGTGTAGAATAGGAAATGACATATGAGATTTGCATTTAAATAAAGTGCTGAGAGTTTACAGATTAGAGGGTTGAATTTACTGAGAAAGGACTCCACACTATGGTTAGGTATTGCAAGATGTGGTGATGCAGTAAGAAAGGAAGAGGTAAAAAGAGTAAGGATGGTGAAAATCAGATTAGAGGTGGCTGAAGAGTGTATGAGTGAGGAAGTGTTGACAGTGTAAAAGCATTATTGCTTCAATAAGTTTTGTTGAGCCTTTACTAAATTCTTTACGGTGGAATTCTACTCAGCTTATAAACATGCTCGAACCTCTCCTAATTTATAAGCCCCATCACTTTCTCCCCCAACACCTCAGGTATGATCTTGTAGTTCCATTCCTATCACAGGCAGCCTTTTTGAGAAACTAGTCTACAGTTGGTGCCACCAATTTCTTACTTTTCATTTTCTCTGAAACTCACAGCAAATCTGATTTTTGCTACCATCGTCACCCCGTAACTGCTCTAGCCAAAGGTCATTCCACGTTTAATGAACAGATTTATGTCCTCCATTTATTGGAGTTAACCAGGAGTTAGACTTGACTCCTCTCTCTCCTCCTCTCCCCTTCTGGCCCTTCCAGATCTCTCCTACATTCCTGGTTTCATTCTTTGGTTCAGTGTTCTGCCCTTGGCCCCTGATTATTCCACTTACCTTGGATGATCTCAAAAGCCCTGTGTGGCAGGTACTGTTGGTGCATTGCCCAAACTCCCTTAGTTCCTTCCTATGGGTGTTGTACACTCATTCTTTGGTTTCTCTGTGCTTTGCTCTTAATGGTTGGCATTTATACTCTTCTTCAAAGGACTTCCTGAAGGCTATTAGAAGCACTTTGGCCTCTTGTGCAGAGATCCAAAAGTACCTGAGAGTGTATGTACCCTGGGGCCGGCCCAGAGCTGAGACTGACTTACACAGAAATAAGACAGTCTGGCTCCCTTGTCTTTATGCAAGGCAAATACTGAAATAACATTTAAGCTTCAAAGCTTTCACGGGACAGAGGTCAGTACGTTGCCTAAAATTGTACCCTTATTTGGTGCCTTCCCCTTCCCTGTCCTGTTTCTCTCTCTGCCATGCTGATTTTTTTCTAGAAGTACTTTTTTAATAAATCACTTGCTCATGAATCCTTATCTGCTTCTGGGGAGACTTCCCTAAGACATTCCCCATGCTATCAATTGTGGTACATTCTATATTATGCCAACCCCTAGTCAGTATCTTTAGTTCTAATCTCTTTACTGAAGAAGCTTCAGATTGGGGGTCCACATATCTAGGAGATATCTCCACTTGTTTGTCCAAAGCTGACAACTCAAACTTTACATAGCACAAACTATATTCCTCCTTATCATCAATATTATTCTTACTCCTGTATTTACTATTTATCTTTGCTAACAGGGAACAAAATAATATGACTTGGCAATGAATATTTTAAAAAAGGGACTTCAATAGCAAAAACATAAAATAAAGCATGATTGAGGCGAATCCAAAACAAAAAAAATGACATACCAAAGAGTTTTATATATTTCCAAAAATGTAGCTGTAAGCCTTATGGCAGCCAGAAGTTAAACAATTAACTATCCATAAGCAAAAGTTAATCAGTTTCCTAAAACAAATCTAATTATACTTGAACTAACTAAAAAGAAATTTCCTGGATATCTTCTTTAAAAGAACACTGTATACCAGTTATAAATATATTATCCACAATAGTTTTGCCAGAAACATTGGAATTTTCAAAATTTCAAAAGGCTGATGCTGGTATTCTTCATATCAAAGTTAAATTTAGTAAAAAGGGATTGAAAAGGGACTGAGATATATGAAATTTATTCTACTATTGTAGACTTAATGTTCCAGGTACTTGGAATACACCAGTAAACAAGCAAAGAAGATCTCTGACTTTATGGAGCTTATATCTGTTTAAAAAAAACAAAAGAGAGAGAGAAAACAGGCCCCAAATGGAGCCACTTGTGCTAAGCCCATGTCACCAAACCAATAATTAGTACCTATCCTAATTGCAGTTTCAGCCTCTTTCAGGAACGTAATCTTAACCAGTTAGTCAGAAATTTCTTGGTCAGCACCAGTGAGGTAATCCACCAGACAGACACCTGTCATTCCCCAAAGGAAGCTGACTTTACCTGAAACAATCTACTCTTTGCTAATAAATTCCCTATCCTGTCTCCTTCTGCATATAAAATCTTCCATTTTGTACAGCTCTTTGGAACTTCTTTATATTTGTTAGATGGGATGCTGCCCCATTCATGAATCATTAAATAGGGACAATTAGATCTTTATATTTATTCAGCCAAATTTTGTTTTTTAACATATCTTAATGGGGGGAGACAGACAATAAACAATAATCATAACAAATAAATAAGTAGTGTAGTACAGTGCAAGGAGATGAGTATGATACAGAAACATAACAGGAGGGTAAAGGAATCAAGAGTGAGTGTTTGGGGTGAGGCTGAAATATTAGATATGATGGTCAAGTCAGCTTCATTGAGAAGCTGGCATTAGGGGAACTTGGAATGTGGTAAAGAATAAGCTATGTGGATATTTGGGGAAAGATCATTCCAGGCAGAGAGAACAGCATGAACAAAGGCTATTTCTGGAATGTTTGAGAAGATCCAAGAGGCCAGTGTGGCTGAATCAGGGCAAGTATGGAGGATGGTGGTAAGACATAAGGTGAGTCCTGAGGGCCAGATCAGGTAGGCCCTTGCAGACCACTACAAGGACATTGGCCTTTACTCTTAGTACAATGCAGAACTATTGCAGGGTTCTGAGCAGAGGAGTGACACAATATGACTTATATCTAAAAGGATCACTCTCATGTTGTGTTGAAAACAAAAGGTGGGGAGTAAGTAAAAGAAGCAATGAGACCAGCTGGGAGGCAATTGCAGTAACACAGAGGAGAGATAATTTTGGTTCAACCAGTTTGGCAGTAGGGGAAGGGGTAAGAAGTGGTTGGATTCTGGTTGTATTTTGAAGGTAGAATCAACAGAATTTCCTCAGAGATTAGATGTAGGATGTGGAAGAAAGAGGAATAAATAGACTCTAAGTTTTTGGCCTGAATGAATAGAAATATTGAGTTGCCATCAATTAATGCTGGAAAGGTGGAACAAGTTGAGGCAGACTGGATTTGAAATATCTGTCATACAGCTGCATGGACATGTCAAGAAGGCAGATGTATATGTGAATCTGGAGTTTGGTACTAGGGAGGATTTCTGAGAGAAGAGAAAATAAGCAAGGATTGAGAGCTGAGGTCTAGAGGAGAGGTAGACCAGCAGAAGAGATTGACAGGAAGTAACTAGAGAAGTAAGAGAAAAAAAACGAAACAAAACAGAACACTGTCATATCTGGGAAGCCAAGTGAAGAAGATATGTCAAAGAGGAGAGAGTGATCTACTGAGTCAAAAGTTGCTTATAGGTCAAGTAAGATGAGGGTTAAACATTTACCATTAGATTTAGGAACATGAAGCTTACTGATGACTTGGAGAGATCATTTTTGGTGAACTGATGGAGGTGAAAAACCTGACTGGAGTGGGTTTGAAAGAAGCTGGGAAGAGAAGAAACAGGAAACACTATATCCTTTATATGTAGATAGTTACCTTACAAAGGAATATTCCCAATTCCTCGCTCCTGTCCTTTGTGACATTTCTATCATTCGTTTCAGTGATACAACATCATATGTTGTAATAACTCCTTATGTTATTACTATTTTTTTTAAGTTATCTTTTAGGTCAATGAAAAATAAGAAATATAAATACTTTATTTTACCTTCATTTATTTCTCCTCAGACACTCTTTCTTTATGTAGCTCCAAGTTTCTGACCTATATCTTTTTTTTTTTTTTTTGTCTGAAGAACTTATTTTAAAATGTTTTGCAGGGGAGGTCTGCTGGCAATGAATTCCTTTAGTTTTTATTTGTCTGAGAAAGGCTTTATCACTCTTCTTTTGAAGAATAATTTTACTGGGTACAGAATTCTATGTTTTTTTTTGTTTCTTTCAATACTTTATATATTTTACTCTATTCTCTTCTTGCTTGCATTCTATCTGATGAGAAGTTGTTTTCCTCTGTAAGTAGGGTTTGTTTCATATTGTTTTGTTTGTTTGGTTTTGCTCTAGCTTCTTTCTGGAATTTTCTTTTAGTCTTTGGTTTTCTGAAAAATTGAGCATAGTAAGTCAAGGTGTGGTTCTGACTGTTTTAGTATTTATCCTGCTTGAAGTTCTTTGAGATTCTTGGGTCTGTAGTTTGATATCTGTTCTTGACTGTTGTTACTTCAATTACTTTTTTCTTTTTTGTTTTCTCTTTTCTCTCAGGTATTGTGATTGCATGTATGTTATACCTTTTGACATTTTCCCACAGTTCTTGGATGTCTTGTCAGTTGTTTTTGTTTTTACTTTCATCTTTTTTCTCTTTGCATTTCAATGAGGTGAGTTTTTATTGACTTTTCTTCAAGCTCACTAATTCCTTCTTTGGCTGTGTCAAGTATACTGATGTGCTTACCAAAGACATTCTTCATTTCTGTTACAGAGTTGTTGTTGTTTCCTAGCGTTTTATTTTGATTCTTTTTTAGCATTTCCACCTCTCTGCTTATATTATCCATATGTGCTTGCACATTGTCTACTTGTTCCACTAGACTCTTTAACATATTGATAAGAGTTATTTTAAATTCTCTAACTGATAATTCCAATATATATGTCACATCTGAGTCTGGTTCTGATGACTGCTTTGTCTCTTGAGACAGAGTTTCTTCTTGCCTCTTGGCATGCCTTGTAAATTTTTTTGTTCAAAGCAGGACAAATTCTATCTAGTAATAGAAATTCATAGAATTAGGCCTTTAATGTAAGGATTTGTGTTAATCTGGCGATGAGTTGCTTTTTGTTTCCTGTTTGCTGTAGAGGCTTTAGCATCCTCTAGTGACCTTGTCCCCCCACCACCACCCTGCAGTCTCTCCTCTTTATTTTTGAGTTTTCCTAAGTACTCCTCACAAGTGAGCATGTGTGTTTTGTAGCTCTTTCAGCTGTAATTTACTGTTCTTATACTGGAGTCCTCTGTTAATGTGATGTTACAGCGTGTGTATGTGGGGTGGGGGGGATTTTATACTCTTCTGACTCTTAGTCTTTTAGTGGGCTTATGTCTTGGCTGGAATCTTTACAACTGTTTCTCCCATGGTATAGATTTTGTTGTTGTTGTTGTTCATCCTGCCCCCTATTCCTTTTCCTGGCTCCAGAGTTTCAAATTTGTTTTCTTGAAGATCTAACCCATATTTTTAATGCTTTTCCTTCCATTAGGTGAGCCAGAAGGCTATAAGAGACAGAAGGGGAAGGAAGGCTCTTCTCCCAACTGGAATAAAGCTCTGAAAAAATGTCTTCCCTTGGAGAATAGACCTTCCCTTGGAGAATAGACCTTTGTTATGGAGAAAGCTCATATTCTGCAATGATTATATGTACACTCTTCATGCCAGAGCCACAAGGGAATCTTTCTCTGATCCTCACAGTGAGAACCTGGTGGAATCCCTGGAGGTAAAGGCCCAGAAATTGTAGGAGTTCCTCTAGACTGTGGCCCCCAGGAGTTTCTCACTAGTATGCTGGTTCATACTCAACCACTAAAAATTCGTAAAAATTATAAGTATTCCTATCTCTTTGTGGCTTCTGCATCTTCTGCTTCCAGGTAAGCAGATAACAGCTGTGTCTTTTTGGATGAATTTCTCTCCAAAATTTAAAGTGGTGGTTTGCCCTGCAACCTCGGTTCTCTGGTGCATCCAAGTTTTTATCAAAAGCCAATTTGTTCAGCTTTTTCTTATTGTAAGGATGGGAGGGATGAATTCCAAACTCTTTATATGTTGGAGTTGAAACAAGAAGTCCTTTACCTGACTTTTTAAACTTTAACATTGTTTTGTGATTTTAAATAGGGTGGTAGGACTGTTCCTATCAAGACAGTAATCTTTAAATAAAAACTTTATATATAATGAAGATGAGAATCAAGTGCAGTTCTGAGGATGAGTGTCCAGGAAAGAAGCAATGGTATGTGTAAAGACTGTGAGTCAAGGAGGCCAATGTGGGCAGAGCAGAATGAGTGATGGGGAACATAATAGAAGATTGACCCAGAGAGGCAATGGGGAAAATAGTATAGGTCCTTTACAAGCAATTGTAAGGGCTTTGGTTTATATTCTATGAAAAATGGAGTCTTTGGAATGTTTTTAACAGAGGGATGGCATAGTCTGGTGGGTTTTAAAAGCATCATTCTGGTTCCTATAGAGATTAGAGTAGAAGAAAACAAGGACAAAAGTAGAGAGACTAATTAGGATATAATTGCATAACCCTTGGACAGGATCATGGTGATTTTGACCAGTGTGGAAATGGTGGACATAATGAGAACTGTTCAGTTTCTGGGCATAAAATTAAGGCCAATAAGATTTGCTGGACTGGAATTGGGGTGTGACAGTGAGCATGATGTAAAGCAGAACTCCATATAACTTTTCTCTCAGCAATGGAAAGAATTGACTTGCCCCAGATGACAAGATGGTTTTCCAAACTACGTACCTGACTAAATCTCACGTATGATTAAAGTCACTGACCACCTCTCCATCGTGTCCAGGCCAGTTTGCTCAGTATGGCACCCAAGCCCTCTCCCGCCCACTGTGACTTGGCATTTGGCGCTTATCTAACTCTCTAGCCCCAGCCCTATCTATACCCCCTTGAATTTTTTGTACCATTCGTGCCGAGATCTTTGAGATTCTACTGAAATGCCATGTTGTCTCAGGTTTTAGCATATTTATACTATCATTTCTTTTATTCTTCATTCCCCTCAGATGGCTAACTCCTACTGATGTTTACAAATTCAGTTCAGATGTTACCTCCTCTAGAAAAGCTTCTATTCTTTTGTGCTCACTTGTTCCAGGTCCAGGGAGGTTGTCTGTGTCTCCGATGCTTCTGTGATCCTGTGCTTACTGCCTGGAACTACCGCAAGTGTCAGGCTACCTACGGGCTCCCACATGACTGTGATTATCTTTGGGGGCTACAGTGAACAAAGACCCTCTAACATTCATCCATGTGTGATGACAGCAGCTGACACAGTCTACACACTTGATATGCATTAATGGGATAAGAACTGATACTGTTTATTTTTTGGTTTTGTTTATTTTGTCTTGTTTTAAATTTTGGAGTTTAGAGAGCTCAACAAGTTTTGGAAAGTGCCTGTAACATGTAAAGAAAAATTATTTTCATTATTCCATGGGCAAAACTAAAGGTAAATAACCAATGCTCACGTGGTAGCACACTTTGTTTAACAATTATAGGGTCTCTTTCAGTTTTAGGAGAGAAAGAAGAACTCACAAGTGTGAAATTTTTATAGAAACTAACATCTTAAGTATGTTATTAGTAGATAAAAACATATGGGCATATTTTCAATTGTTTTTCCCCTAAATATTAATGAAACTTTTTATTTAGAACAATTTAATTCACTAGTATTGTTTTCATGCTCATAGTTGATGATAAATAGCCATGACTACTCTGGGTTTTCCCTTAGAACACCATATTTTAATTTTTTTTGAAATCAAATAATCATATGAAACAATGGAAAATTATATAGAGAGTCCAATAAAGTCTCCTATGTATTCACTGAAAAAGTGTGGATCTATGACTTGGAGAAAGAACTGCCTTCTTTGACAATGTTCACTAATAAGAAAATAAGATAAAATTTGTCCACAAAGAAGACCACAATCTAAGACAAGCCAGATGAAATTGTGTTTAATCTTCAAAATAAAAGGTCTAGATATCAGCTAGCTAGGCCAGCAACACTGGCCAAGACTCAGGTGTTGGAAATTAATTAAAATCCAAAGAAAAATTTACAGATGTCAAAAGCAGAGCAATTTTGAAAGAAACTGTACCTTAATGAAAAAACATGTATGTGTTGTATAATAAATGCAAAGGCCAAATGTGTTGCAATAATTTATATCAAGAGCTAGTCCGTTCTTTCATGAACAAGGGATATATATATATAAAGTGTATATATAAAGTGTGTATATATATATATAAAGTGTGTATATATAAAGTGTGTATATATATAAAGTATATATAAAGTATATATAAAGTGTGTATATATACATATACACACACACACACACACATATATACAGTTGTTTGTTGTTTTTTTTTATATTTACAAGACTACAGAAGAGAATCAATATATTGAAATGCATTGTTCTGTGTTCAAAATCAGCTTGAACTTCAGGGGTTCTGATTTTGTAGTGAAACTGTGTCAGAGCTTGAGTTTCTTTTAAGAATAGGAAATATACCTTTTTTTTAAGAGAAAGATTGAGATACAGGGAGGGGGCACTCTTTGACATGAACTGTCTTTGAAAACCTGAACATTTTGATGCTACACATACAATTCAGGAAACTTATTGTTCTCTTTTCTAATATTTCCCTTTGAGGAAAAAGAGAAGAATTTGGAAGATAATCTACAAAGATGTGCCCAAGAAGCCCATCTTACAAACCTTCCTTTTCCTTTAGTGCCCTGGCGCCAGTAGACCATTAGGAAACTCTGAAGTTAGGGGCAGCTGTTGGGAGACGGGTGAGTAGAAAGATACACATGGGATTTGGCTTGTTTCACACATTTGTATACAGTGTCCACTGACTACGTATACCAAGGCAGATGCCTTGTATCCAAGGTGTCTCTGGGACAGTAATCTGGGTAATTTGGATATACTCAATCTAAAAGCATAAAGGTATATCCTTTTTGTGCCCCCAAGAAATTAATAACAAGCAGCACTTTTTTGACAAATGGAGAACTTGCACAAAATTAAATACACATTTAATTACTCACAGACAAGTTCAATATTTGCATATTTGGAATCAAATCTAGTATATTAACTTGTTTAGAGGATAATTTATAAAATGCATACATATTTAATTGTACTTATTTTATTTATTTTTAATTACACAAGGAAAATATATGTTCTTCATGGACTGTTTAATCAATATAGAGAAAGAGCTCATTTTGATTAACACCCTAAATGCAAGCCCCAGAACAGAAATGAGCATTGGTGTCACCTTTTACACACACATAAGAACACATTAAAAATATACACTTTGTGCATTTTTCAACTGATACCACTCATTACATATGATTCTTCAACTTGCTCTTTTTCTCTTTCCACATGGTTGAAAAATTTTTCCATGTCAGGGCATATGGATGCAGTTTATGCCTTTCTACTTAACTACTGGGTAATACTGTATGCAATGGATTATCTATAGTTCACTTAAACCATACCCCTATTTGTGGATATTTAGATATTTACGTAAATTATTCTCTTCTTTCCTTTCTTCCCTCTTCTCCTCTTTTTTTTTTCTATTAATGCAATATCTCTCCATAATAGAGCTTAGAGGAAAAATTTCTGGATTAAAGTATATACACATTTACATTTCCATAGATATTTCCTAATTACCTTCTAAAACTTTATATTAAATTATACTTCCATCAGCAACATATAAGAATACTAATTCGTCCCCACCCCTAACAATACTCAATATTATTAAGCCCCCAGTGGATAAAGTACATACCTCATTGTTGTCTCCACTTACTCTGTTCTCATGAATAGTAAAGCTGAGCATCCTTCCATATGTTTATTGGCTGTTTGTACTTCCTTGACACTGTATAAATATTAAATAAACGAATGATTAAATTACTGAATGAAGCAATACATTTAGAGTGCTAGAGAAATGAAAGTTAATCACTGACACCCAGGAAAATGAAAATGTTTCCCTGGCATAATGATTACAATCTTATTATGCCAAACACTGAAATTAAATAGCACTGCTTTATTTTTATTATGCACAGAGAGGTCATTTATGATTCCTAGTTAACAACTGGACTACGTTTAATATGAGTTTACAAGCTCACTAGGTATCAAAACTCATCCCAGTTAGATTTATTTTCCTTTAGTGTGTGTGTGAGATTCTAGATTTAGCACCTGTAATTCAGTGCATTATAATACTACTTATTACATTTGGTTGTAAATTAGGTTTGTGGATAGTGTGGTGTGTGTGTGTGTGTGTGTGTGTGTGTGTGTGTTTGCATGCTTGGTTTATTTTTTTTATTTTTTTTTTATTTTTTTTTTTTGCGGTACGCGGGCCTCTCACGGTTGCGGCCCCTCCCGCTGCGGAGCACAGGCTCCGGACGCGCAGGCTCAGCGGCCATGGCTCACGGGCCCAGCCACTCCGCGGCCTGTGGGATCCTCCCGGACCTGGGCACGAACCCGTATCCCCTGCATCGGCAGGCGGACTCTCAACCACTGCACCACCAGGGAAGCCCTATTTTTAATCTTTGAAAGAATTGTGTGAAAGTTCACATTTGGAGTCCTCTTCTACTCCCATCATCTCACAATTTCCCCATCTCCTTTTCTACTCTGGAGCACAATTTCCTCTTTCTCATCTCTTTGCATCACCATAATATGCTTTCAGAATCTTCATATGCACCGAGGACTTAAAGTGTTACCTCTCCCAACAGTACTTTATTCTAACAGTAATCCAAGTCTTAAGCTAAATGACAGAAATTCCAAGTGACAGAATTGCTGAAATCAGCTAATCAGAGGAGAAGCTAGTGTACTTCTGATCAGTGGGAACAGTTCTGATGCTAATATCTAACTCATTACATAGGCTACTGTCCAGTATTAAACTAATTGAATTTTGCCGTTTAATTGCCATAGGTATAGTTAACTTACTCTGTGTGAAGTACTCCTTAAGTGCCATTTTAAAATTTGATCCTTATGGCATCATTATCCTTCTATTTAAGAGGTTAGGAAACTGAGGCTTAAGCATATAAATGAAAAAAAATGTGTGAAATATGCCTTTTATAACTAACATAGAGCTAATTGTCAAAGCTAAGTTTTGTTGGTGGTTGTGTATAATATTAGGATACTGCAGATGGTCATGAGATCATGAAAACTTTGTAAACACTCCCAAACATTTAAAGTGTCTCAACTTTAAGTAGAATTATATAAACAACTGGAATAAAGGCCATTTCCAAATTAGGCAAGTGCTTTCATTTTAACACATTTATTGAGTTCCTCTGACAGTGCATAAAAAAAGGAACAAAAGCATAATATAAAAACCAACAACATACTAAATTGGGAGGATCTTAATCTTGAAGGATCCAGCAGAGAAAAGGAAAGTCCATAAAGCATGTGGCATATCTGATGTCAAATTTCTTCATACAAGGACATTGCTATAAAATGTAAATATCTTCAAAGGATTACCCTTCGCCATCATGAAAATATGCACATTTTCAAAGGGGGTGAAGCATTTTCTAATCTGAACATCTTTAAAGGGGGGAAATCAATAAATGGCATGGAAAACTTCAAAGCAGGACCTCCTGTCAATGACAGAAGTTCCTCAGCAAAGCAGAGGCTTTGAAGGAGGACTCCCAGTGCTGGGAAAGCTTTGAAGTGACTGAAAACAGACATTTATAATTATGGAAAGGTGCGGTGTCCAGCAGGGATAGTACAAAGACACGTCTGAGGTAGGTACAGACGGAGATTGGAAGGTGGCAGGGACACTGACCTTGCACCTCCCAACCTAAAAGCCTTTCGGGTCAACTCAATAATCATATGTAAAATGGCAAGTGTGGAGTGAGAACAGTGGCGAGAGGCAAAAAACCAAATTATTTTAGAGCTCACATTTCAAAAAAGAAAAAACCCTTGGCACCCCCAAAGCAGTTCTTAATACAGACCGCCTGTGCTGGGTTCTTGTGTAGCTGCCTGATCTATTAAGCTGTTATCAACACTCAGCTTTCTGCTAACAAGTGTCCATGAGTGTGAAAAATTCTCAGAATCAGCTTTTTTAGGTCCCTTAGTCCCCAAATTGATGACACTGAAATCTTTTCCATGTAGTTCTTATGTGTCGGGCAATGTTCTAAAGGGTTAAACATTATTAAGATCTCTAACTTAACTGTTGTTTAATTTGAGCCCAAAGTATTCTGAGCCATTCGTTGGTATCTATTTCCCAGAACTCAACTGATGACCTTTTTGAACTCCATAACAGGTGGGGCTAACACAACGCTGAGTATCAAAGGCAGCGTATGCAAAATCACAGGAGGGTGATTTTAAGGTTTTAATCCCTAAACTAGATTTCTTTCTCTTGTTTTTGCCCTATTTTGCCTGACTTTCATGGGACACAGTGAGCTAATGACATCCTCTTGCTTCTTGGTGCATTTCTTAGGGAATCTGCTTTCCCCAAATGATTCTTTCATTCATCAATATTTTTTGAACATAAAACGTTCTAAGCTCTAAGTACTTGGGGTACAGAGCTGTGCAAAGATACTCTCTCGTCCTCATGAAAATTGCAATCTAGGGACACAGGCATTGCCCAATTATCAAACAGAAAACTGTGAGTTATCCTGTGATAGGGGCTTTGAAGAAAAAGTGCATGAAGGATGTGGAATGTTCAGAAGAATCAGGTAGGTCACCCTACAGCACTGAGAGTTAGGCTGAAATCTAAACGATGAGTAGTCAGTAAGCAGGAGACTTGGGGGTGGCTGGGTGCATCAGGGAAGTATGGCAGGTGCAGCAAGTACAAAAGTCATGAGACAGGAGGACAAGATAAATGACGCTTTTATGGTAAAGGAGTGGTTAAGGTATCTGGGAGGAGCCAGATGGAGCAGACCTTGTTAAGGACTTTGATCTTCACCCTAAAATCCATCAGAAACTTTTGAAGAATTTTAAGCATGTGTTTGGTAGCATCAGATTTGCCTATTGAATAGATCATTTCTGCTTGAATGTGAAGAATAAATTGAGAGAAGGGAAGGGACAGGAGCATCTCAGAGGAAACTAGTGAGGAGACCACTGCAGTGATTGAGGCAAGAGATGATGGTAGCTTGGACCAGGGTGACGGCAGGGATGGTGATGGAGGCAAGTGTGAAGATGCAAGAGACATTTTGGGTATAAAATTGATAAGATTCATTGTTGGAAAGTATAGGTAAAAAAGAGGGGGGAATCAAGGATGAAGTCCAGGGAATTCCCTGGCAGTCCGGTGGTTAGGACTCAGTGCTTTCACTGCCGTGGGCCTGGGTTCAATCCCTGGTTGGGGAACCAAGATCACACAAGCTGAAAAAAAACAAGGATGAAGTCCATATTTCTGTATTTTGGGTGGGTGGGTGGCACCATTCACTGAGGAAGGACACTCTGGAAAGGGATTAGATTCAGAGCTAGAATAATTAGTTCAATTCTCGTTATATTAAGTCTGAGACACACGTACTTTTGAGGAATACAAGTAGGCAAGTTAGGTAGCCATTTGTGTATATGGATCTGGAGGAGAGATTTTTGGCAAAGTTAACGTTTAAAGTCATGGGCTTGGTTGATCACATTAATAGAGAAGAAAAAGGGACTTGGAACAGAAATCTGGGCATCCCAGAGAAGGAACCATATGTAAGAACAAGAAAGACTAATCAAGGGGTAGGAGGAAAACCTGGAGAACATGTTATACTGGAAGAAGGTCAGTGAGGAAAGTCAGTCAAAAAGGAGAGCACGAGGCTTCCCTGGTGGCGCAGTGGTTGAGAGTCCGCCTGCCGATGCAGGGGACACGGGTTCGTGCCCCGGTCCGGGAAGATCCCACGTGCGGCGGAGCGGCTGGGCCCGTGAGCCATGGCCACTGAGCCTGCGCGTCCGGAGCCTGTGCTCCCCAGCGGGAGAGGCCACAACAGCGAGAGGCCCGCGTACCGCAAAAAAAAAAAAAAAAAAAAAAAGGAGAGCACGATCGACATGCAGATACTTCCTCTGAAAAGCACTTAGTTGACTCAACTCAAGTTCTGCGACCTGTGGAGCACCTCCTTCTCTCCCACACAGCTTTAGGGATCCCTGTCATTTGGACTGCTTTGTACATACACCTCGATGACAGAAGTTTCTTAGGAGGTAATCTACACCCTACCTGTACTTTGTTCTTTTCCCTATTGCATCCATCACCATGTTCTGCAGTTCTATTTGATCACTTTAACTTTGAATTCATCTGCTTTTCTCTGTCTCCCCTGCTTCTACCTTCTCCTCTGCAACTACTCTTATCTCTGTCCTAGCCTAAAGCAGTAGTCTCATAACCTCTTTCCCTCATGGCTTTTGTGACCCAGATCCATCTCTCCCACACTACATCCTGACTGGTGTTTTAAAAGTGCAACTTTCACCACATTCTGTAACTTTTTTTTGTAGAAAGCTTTTTCTTTTTGATGCATAACCCACAAACACAAAAGTGCACCTATCATCATTATATAGCTGTTTAAATATTACAAGTTGAACAGACTCACATAACCAGTACCCAGATCAAAAGCAGAACTATAATAGACTCCCCAGAAGACCTCCTTCTGTGCCTCTTACTGCCCCACCATCAACTTCTCTTCCCATAGATTAGTCAATAGATATTTTTTTCCGGTTTTGAATTTATAAGCGTGGAATCACACACTGAACTTTGGCATTATGCTTGTAAATCCATCCACATTTTGGATGTAATGATAGTTTTTTTCCCCCTTTCTTATTGCAGTAGAGTGTTACGGTGAATGAATATACCAAAATTTATTTATGCATTACATTATTGATAGGCCATTTCTACTTTGGTAATCTTACAAATACTGCTGCTATGAAAATTCTGAAATTTATCTAGTGATCAAGTGTTTGCATTTCTTTTGGATAAATATCTAGGAGTAGAACTGATAGCATTTTAAGAAAGTTCCAGTTGTTCCACATCCTCAGCCAACACTTAGAATTTTCTTTTATATTTTGACAGAAAATACTAGTGGGTGCCTAGTGGTGTCATATTATAGTTTTATTTGCATTTCACTGAGGTCTAAGAAAGTTGAGGTACCTTTTCGTTCATATATTTATTTTTCAATTGGGCATGATCTTTTGTGAAGTCCTGGAAATACCTCTTTCCCATTTTTTAAAGAGTTGCCTACTTTTTACATACTAATTTGAGGGAGTTCTTAAACAACACATGTCTTTTGTCAGCCCTTAAGTATCGTAAATCTCTTCTACCACCATGTAGCTTGCCTTCAATTGTTTCAGTACTGCTTTGATAAAAGGAGTTCTTAATTTTTATGTAGTCAGTTTTTTTTTCTCATACTCAGAATTCTTTGTTTTTTCTTTTATCTCAGAGATTTTTACCTACATCAAATTTCTGAAAATATTTTCCTGTTTTCATCTAAAAGTTTATTGATTTATCTTTTATGTCTATATTTATAATCCATATGAAATTGGTTTTTGTGCTTGGAATGAGTTAAAAGTTAAGATTCATTTTTTCCCACATGTACCTCCAATTAACTCAACAGTTTATGGAAAAGGACCTACTTCTGCTGATGTATTTGTGTCATCTTCATCAAAATTAGATAACCACATAGTGTGAGTCCATTTCTGTATTCTCTCTTCTGTCCTATTGGTCCATCTTTCCCCTCTACCACACTGGCTTAATTACTGTAGGTTTTATTAAGTCTTCATTTCTTGCAGTGTCAACCAACCAGCTTTGTTTGTGCATAATTGATGACACCCCGAAGAAGTCCAAACCAGAATGGATATATAGTCATATCTCTCATGCCAGTTCAGCTGGCACTAGTAGCTGTTTCTTAGCAGGATGAGAGCAGAGATCATTCTCACCCTACTTGAGAAAAATAAAAGTACCCACTCTGCCATATGTTTCTAAAATGTTCCTCTTCATTCCAAACTTGGTCAAGTCTATAACCGGGAACAACCTTAGAAATGTTTTAGCATGCCACATTCACTTGACAAAGTTAGACACTGAGTGACAGAGAATTGAAGGGACCTGTGTCAAGTCAAGCAGCTAAGTGGTCAGAGGCTCAGGCAGGGGACCCTCTCCTGACTCCCAGTGCTGTGCTCCCACCCTCACCTCTCCTCCGTGCTGTGCTGACTCTCTGCTACTATTTCTCTAGCTCTGTCTGCTGGCAACATCTTTTTTTTGTAGATGTGTCACTCCCAAACAAGAAGGAAATTTACATTAGAGGCTATGAGGACAAAACTGGCAAGTTGGAACTCAGAAACAGTTTTTATAGGGATTTTCCTCCTAATTTTCCCTCTCTATCCCAGCTTTCACTGGGTCATGATTTTCCTTCTGTAACTCCCTCATTCCGTTATTTGAATTAGGTCCTGTTACAAATCTTCCCATGCCCTTCAGTTCCCATTGTTATATTCCAACGACTTAACTTTGATGTTTGTCAACACAGTCCCACTAGCATGTTCATGAGAAACATTTTCCCAAAAACATGGCTGCTAATTCCTTCTGATTTTCCTTGACATTCCTGCAAACTCTTTCTTGATCTTCTAGTTTACTTCTTCTAAAGCCCGCCTCAATAGTTATCTTCCCATTAAATCTCTTAGAAGCAACTCCACACTTAAGCTGACACTGTAGCTTTTGTGATTTCATTTTGGCTAAAAATCAATTAAAGACCAATATCAATAATAAAAATTATATCAATAAGATAGGAAAAATAATTCATATTCATCACTTATGTAAATGGTTAGGGTTAGACATGTTTTAGCTTAAGATAGATGGCATAGATTTATTAAAGACATAAGACTTCAGATTTTACTATCAGACTTCAGATTCCTGATATAAATAGAACACAAAGTTCAAATATGCTGTGGAAAATCATTATTTGGGAGACGGTAAAGGCTATAATTAATTCCAGTTAATAATGACTGCAATTAACTATAAACCTTTTAATTAATGTAAAGCTCAATGTTATAATATCTGTGGAAACAGGAAACTGGGTATCTTACTTGCTGATTCTTTTTTCTTTATTTAAATATCAACCAGACTTCTGGCCATAGCAATGGCATCAATAGTTTATGTTCTATTTTTATGTTCTAAAAAAATGGTATTTATTATTAATATTCTAATGTTATAAACAGGATGATAAAAATTAAAATAGAGAATAAGAGACAGGCAATCAGAGTTTGTGTTGTACAATATTTTGCTCTTATGCATGCATCATAATATTTTATCTAGCTGGTTCATATTTTGTTCATTCAACTAGAATGTGCATTCACAAACATTAGAGAGATCAGAGCTTTACATAAAGCTAGTGTTTGAGGTACGCGGGCCTCTCACCGTTGTGGCCTCTCCCCGCCGCGGAGCACAGGCTCCGGACGCGCAGGCCCAGCGGCCATGGCTCACGGGCCCAGCCGCTCCGCGGCATGTGGGATCCTCCCGAACCGGGGCACGAACCCGTGTCCCCTGCATGGGCAGGCGGACTCTCAACCACTGCGCCACCAGGGAAGCCAAAGCTAGTGTTTGATACATGAAATATGAATATCAAAGACCTTTCTAAAATTGTTTAATAGCTGTGACACAGTAGAACTTTCTGGGTTTTATTTGCTCCCTGAGAAAGAGCTGGCTGGTTTGTTGCAATTAAATAAGCATCATCACTAAAACACATCCTACGGTAGCATACATCTGTGGCCAAAGGATTTGGCTCCATCACCATGTGCAAATACACATGTATCTGGGGCCTGAGCACAACCTGATTTTCTCATCTCCTTATGACAAGATCCCGATTGAGTCTCTGCCTGAGTTTCTGTGCTAGAAAAATCTATAGCTTTCTGCGGTCACTTATACTTTATCATCTCAATTGTGAGCAAAAGAGAGACATGAAAGGAAACAGACATTTTTTTTCAAGAAAGCATCAGATTCCACGAATCAAATTTAACTCAATGTATCATTTTATTTTTCAGATTGTTTTATGTTTCCTATATCACAACAAGTGCAATTGATTGAAAAAGGGCTGAGAAATGAGATTTGGCACATTTTCCATGGGATAAAATATGATCTAAAAATTACCTTAATGATTACTGATACTGAAATGCTAAATAGCTCAAATGTTTTCATCTGGATTAGAAGATAACCATCTTATTTCCTGTGAATTTTTCTCAAAGTTATGTTATTTTGTAACTTTAGTATTGATCTCGGCCTTTATATAAAGGAAGGCTCATTTTATACATTGCAAGTAAATAACAATCTAGGTGATACTCCAAGGAAGGCTGATCGATTATGAGGTTCGAGATTGACAACCGGATACAGTAAGGGTGATTAATTAACAACAAAGGATTCACCGCAGGATTTCTTTAAGAAGCGTGAATGTATACTATGTTTTGATTTACAGAAACATGGTTACACATACTTTCCAAGAGGACAGGTACAATGTAGAATGTACATATTCTGAAGTGGGAAAAAATGAGGCCATCTTAAGGATTTCAGAAAACTGCATTCTCCTTTTTCATCTCTTTCATTGGTTGGGACTGTTTCAGATATGCTCTTATTGTATGATTAGAAAACCCTAGTCTATGGCACACACAAAATGCTCAATAAGCAAATGTTAAGTGAAAAGTCGGAATGAAGAAATTTGAAACAATTATTCATTCACAACAGAAAATGTTTCTAAGCCAAGTGTTAGTTGTGCTGTTTTTTGAAAATTATTTCCTCATTTGGAAGCACTTTTGTGGTGTGATGTACCTTTGCCTAATTGTGATTGTAAAATATCTGTTTTTACTTTTAGAGGCATTCCGGAACCAGTAGTGTGGTGTTCACATTACATATTCATAGGCTTCTGGTTTGAAAAGAATCAATCCTCAATGTAAAAATGACCTTCCTGCCAACACCCTTTCTAAGTTCCTCATCAGCATATGCCTGAACCATGCCAATAGCTTCCTACCTAGTACCTGCATCCCCAAAATAGCTACCCACTCCATTTCAGCCTTCGACCTTCTGCCAGGTTAATCGCCACAAGATCCTTCTTGTGATACATTTTAATACATTTTGAAAACAAAATTGTAATACATATTGCTGGAGCTCCAACCACTCTAGGTTATAAACTATTTTTATAACCCCCTCAAACTCTAGGATTGAGGAACATGCACCAATGAGATACTCAAGAAGTGCTGAATAACAGAATGTATCTACCTGGTTCCAGTCCCGAGCCTGCCCCTTACTTGTGTGACCTGACTACTTAAGTCATAGAAGTGTCAGTGTCCCCTTTTCATAACTGGGAGCAATAGCAATATTTACTTCATTGGTTTATTCTGAAAATTAAATTGATAATTTGTGTGATGCGCTTAGCACGGTAGCTGCCACATAGTAAGCGCTTGTGAATGTTGCTATAGATGGGCTGCTACTAGTGTTAACAGGAAGTTATCCTCTAACCCTTCCCTGCCACCTTCTCACCCAAAAAATAATACATACTCCCTACTACTCATCTAAAGGAGCTTCTCAATAACTCATGGATAAGGAAGAGCCTAGTGAGTAAACTGTTCACAGAGCAGATGGAATTTGCCACAAGATGGGGTGGGGTAGGTTCGCAGGAGCTATGGACCTAAAGTCAGTTTCAAACCCTGAGCCTTCACTCAGGTTATCTTTTATGAACCACGCCATTTTCTTTAACAAAATGGGAATAATACCTACCTTGTAAGGTAGTTATAAAGATTAGCTATTATAAAGTACAAATTGCTAATAATTATTGAGTTACTTACTTGCTCTGAGCCTCAAGTTTCTTTTCTGGGAAACAGAGATAATAACATATGTCTTGCACAAAAGTTGGGAAAATTAGCAATGATAATACTGACTAATACTTCTTTAGTGCTTATTATGTGTAATTTCTAATTTCATGATGAACAGTTTATGACAGTTTTTCAAACCATGGAATTGGTTAAGTGGGAGCCACAACAGGAGAAATGATCAAGTTGGAAAATGTGTGATAACCATAGTGGACAGGTATGTGGAAGCTGGCAGAACACCCCTTTTGGAATTCCTCGAAGTAACTGCCTTAGATACATGGGAGGTACAGTTGGAGGATTTATTCTACTTGTTAATATTTAGGATATTTTCTCATTCCCCTCCCCCTCCTTTTCCTCCTCTTCTTCTTGTTATTAGCTTATTGGCACTATTTTTATCTCCCAGATCCACTCATGGTAAGCATAGAGATGTGACAAAGTAGCCTGAAAACCAAGACATTATAGTCAGAAATGAAGAATCTCTTTAGTTTCCTGACTTGAAATACAGAATGATACATTTATAATATTTATAGCTCATTTATGCCTAAGTAATTCCTGAGTAAACCTTGTATCCTATAATAATTTTATTTTGCTCACTTGAAACAAAATAGGGAGAAAAAATAAGTGAAAATTTGCCCTTTTATGTGTGTATTTGTGTGTTCTCACCCATAGGGATTTTTAAGCTAATTACCTCAGAGAATTCCTCAAACTGATGTTCTCCTGAAAATTTGTTTTTCTACAGCCCGAAATATTCACAGTTCACTTCAGAGATACATGCAATAAAGCATGTTATACAATTTAATCAATACATATTTGAAATGTTTATGATCAAACAAATAAAACTTATTTTGTCAATCTCAACTATTTTTCTTTAAAACATGTAATAAAAGAATCGTAGTTAAAATGAAATATAAACAAAGATGTACCACCAGTTACTAATCATATTTGTGAATAGCTATCCATGTGGAGATCTTAAGAATGTAGCATTTTCTCTAATGACAAGGAAATTAAAAATGGAATGAAAATAAATTTTGGAATGGTAAAATAAAATTGACCTACAGCTCTATGTCAAGAAAATTTTAAAAAATGAAAACCACCACACCTTACCCTCCTCCTTAAAATATTATTTATTTAGATGTTCAAAATTACCTGGATGGGAAAGAGTGGTTGATAACAAAATCCTTTTTGCTAGCAAGACACAAAGAAAAAAATATCAATAAATTAGTTCCAACTTGCAAATATTTACCTAATGTAAATAATCTACTTCAGCACCAAAATCAAATATTTTCAAAATATTTTTAAGCATCTCTTATTTCATGTCCAATCTTGAAAATACAGATGGTTTTTCCTCTGTACTTCCCTAGTAGTAGGAGAACACTTGTGCTCTTTCCTGATGCAACATCCCCATCTGGTGAAAATAGATCTTTGCAGTCAATGGCTCATTAGGGTAGGAGTCATTGGTGGCATTTGCAGACATAAATAAAGTTACTCTAGAATAAAAGGTCATAACAATAACACAATTTTTAAATGCCATTTTGAAATTACTTCCCTTAGATTCTAGTAAAAAAAATTACAACAAAGTTGTGCTATTGTTATTTTGTTGGGGGAGGAGGAGACTAGGGAAGTTTCAGGAAGAGAATACCATTTCAGGTGTAATTACAACTGGTTAAATCTGGCATTTATTTCAATCCTCCATCACTTGGCAAAAACTAATCCTGAGTCATTCTAGAATTGATGGAATAATGTGCAGCCATATAAACAATGACAAGGAGAAGGAAAACGTGAACAAAAAATTTTGGACATTTCATTGCCTCAATATTTCTCAGTGGAAAAAAAAAGGAAAGCAAAAATGATATGACAATCCATTCACCACTGTTACTAATCTCAAAAAGCAAACAGTGAGTGAGCCAGAAGACTAGACACATGAGGTTTGCTGAGACACTTTAGTTGCAGTTATCCACGTTCTACTTGCTCCTGCTACTAGAGCTAATGAACAGTCGGTCCTACTATTATACATGTAAAAAAAAAAAAGAAACACATATAACTGTTCCTTAGCTCTAGCTTATATTTGGAGAGGCATTTTGTGGAAAATATCTGAGAACTATCATAACATGAGTACAGATATTTAAGCTGTTTTGTTATGGTTTTTGAATGATTTATATAAGAATCTATTACAAATATGCTTGATAAATCTAAATAATTTTTTGTGTCCTAGAAAATATATGAGATTGAGGTAAATGGAGATTAGGAGAGAAAGTAGGTAATTTCATCACAGAGACAATCGATAAAATATCTCTGGGTTATCTATTACCAGCTGAGAAGAATAATTCGTGGAATCCCAAAATTTTCTCTCTCTCCTCTGTGTGTGTGTGTATAAACTATATATATATAATATCATATATATTATATAAAATTATGTAATATTATATAAAATATAATATATATATACATATTTACTTGTTTCTGTTCCTCTTACCTCCAAAGGTGATTTACGGTCAACTAAAATTAAACATAGGTGTATTATAGCCATAAAATAATTGACCTCATATATATATATACAGACATGCATACAAATACTATAACGGCTCTGGAAAATTGGGTAATGAATTTGACTAAAACCTATGGAGATTTTTTTAAAAAAGAGTTTTAAAAACCCTATAAGCTGCCAGCCAATTGGTTATTAGTTTAGTTCAGTATTCACAGCCAGCAGTGTTGTCAGTTACTATGATCTCTCATCCTCTCTGTCTGTGTTTCTCTTTATTTATGACTCAGAGTCTGAGTTATACTATAGGAAAGAGGGCAATTTTTGTTCTTGGAAAAATTGCTTTCTCATTTTCTTTGCATGATAGTCACTAATGTATAAAAGCCCTTTGTCTGGCTAGCAGCTCAATTTTATTTTTATTCCATTAAAGTTCTGTAAGATTTTGATGTTATTGCTCACAGAATAATAGAAAAAATAACAAATTTTAAAAAATTTTTCTTAAAGGAATAAAATATTTGTTCATTTTAGAAAGATCAGAAGCCATTTTAGTGGGGGGGGGATTATATATAATAAATTAGGTATAAATTAAACACAAAGGGTATATTTTAAACAGGTGGCAAAGTATCACTGTCAAGTTAAAATACATGGATTTATTAGTATGTTTTTAGAAGTGTTTGGTTCTAAAATACTAATACAGCTTTTTCCCAGACTCTCATATATCTTCAGCAAGTAAAAAGCATATAGTTATCCCTTCTCTTTTCTGATTTTCTGCTTCCAGTTTCTGTTTATTTCTACATATATAACAATATTGTGTGGCTTCTTTAAAACCAACACTTAAAAATATCAACAGGCTTCAGTCAAGTCTGGTTGGTTCTTTGAAAGCTGTATACCATAATGGTTACAATCATGGAGAGTGAGTTTGAATCCTGTTTCACTTATTAACTATGTGACTTTACACAATAGATTTAGACAAGGCACAGCCTCTGGGCTTCTTTTTCCTCATCTGAAAAATGAGATTTTATATGTAATAGTATGTAATTAAAAATAATTAAATAGAAAGAACAGTGCCTGCCACATAGTATGTGTTCTATACATTCTAGTGATTGTTTATATCAGCCTGGGAAATTTTTGTTAAATCATTAATTCTAAGTGTTCATGGACTATCCTTCTAACTAACTTTGCCTCGTTTCAGTAAGTGCCTTCCATAAGCAGAAGTTTTGTAAATAATTTTAATGATGCTCTGGAAGAAAATTACCATTGTTTAAATCTAATAATCTAAGAAATTGGTTTAAGCCACAGTACAATGTACAGTAAAATGATATTTTTTAATATTTTTAAAAAGTATCTGTTCTCACAGATTGTTTTTTCTTTCCTATTAAAGCTTCCATTTAGAAAATTGGTTCAGCTATTTCTTCCAAACTGGTACCGATTTTCAGTGAAACTGTGGCTATTATATCCACTTCAATAGACTTTTACATACTTTTACATATCACATATCAGTGTCGATATATTGACAGTTTTTAAAGAAAATCTTTTAGTCACCTCTTAAAAAATACAATATTAAAACTGAAGTGACTAAAGGCTACAAATGGAAAATTTTATTCAAACTCTCAAATTGAGATAAGACCATCCATGATTTAAGGGAAAGCATAGACCAGCAAATGTCCTTTGAGCCATCAGTCAAAACCACACAACTTGTTTTATTGAATAAATCACCATTTCTTTGAAGTTTAAATTGTGTCATGTTAGAAACAGTTTGAAACACTGAATACTTCTAAAATATTTCAGATCATTTGCATTTTTATTCCAGAAGCAAAAACTTCTAATTAGAGATTTTTAGCAAAGGTTGAGATTAATTTATTAGATTTAATGTGCAGGGAAAGTGAGAGAAAAATACTTTCCTAGTGTACCAAACTGTTATTTTTCTTCAGGATTATTAAAGGTTTTCACTATGGAGTCTCCAGCTCAATGATATCTAGATTACCAGAAAAATATATGTAAAGTCACTGCAGGACTTTGAAAGCAAAATATAAGACATAAGTCCATTTTAAGCCTGATGGTGGTCTGAGGGTTTTTAAAACATTATCCAGCAATGTTTAGTACTTTGTCCTACCAGAGTTGTCTTATCTAGAAAGTATTTCTACCATGTAAATGACATGCCCAAAAGAGGACTGTAGCTGTACACAAACAAGGTTGAGTTAACTTTTTAATAACCTTAAAATTCCCAAACTCTAACCATTGTATGATTTTAAAATACAGATGTCCATCTCCGTAAGCTTCAAAGTTAATGAGTGCTCAGTCTTGAAAAATGCTGCATTAAAATATCATATGATATCACTTATATGTGGAACCTAAAAAAAGGGTACAAATGAACTTATCTATAAGACAGAAATAGAGTTACAGATGTAGAAAACAAACATATGGTTACCAAGGGGAGAGGGGATAAATTGGGAGATTGGGATTGATATATACACACTATTATATATAAAATAGATAACTAATAAGGACCTACTGTATAGCACAGGGAAATCTACTCAGTACACGGTAATGGCCTCTATGGGAAAAGAATCTAAAAAAGAGTGGAGATATGTATATGTATAACTGATTCACTTTGCTGTACAACTGAAACAAACACAACATTGTAAATCAAATATACTCCAATAAAAATTAAGAAAGAAAAACACTGCCCTAGAGTTTGGGACATACCTAGTGAGACAGAGATCTAACATATTTGATATCCTTTAATGTCTTTTCTTTATTCCGGGAAATTAATCCAAGGGAGTCACAGTCCTACCTTCAGGAAAACATAGGGTTCCCTGAGGATGGGTCATGGTTTCTCATAGAAATATAGTAATAATAAGTATGTATTTAATCTAACCTTGCTGATATTTTGAAAGGTAGAGAAATTGTATAAACAAGCACATCAAAAATTCGGGAGATTTGTAATAGCGTGATTTTTAAAGGTTGATCTAATCAGCTTTCAAGGAATGGTTTATTTTGACTGGTTATCCTTTATCAGTTATACAACTTGTAGTGTTAGTATTGTGGACTTTGAATTTTCAAAGTGTCCTCAAACCATTCCTTGGACATTTCCATGTTTAGGGAAACAGCAAGGAGTAGCAGTTAGAGGATAGACAGAAGTAACTGCAGATGACTGGATAAGCAGAAACCAGGCTGCCCACATGTGAAAGAGGAAATGAACTAAAATAATGGGCAGACCTTGTTGCTTACCTATTTTATATACAGTAGTTTGTATCTCTTAATCCCATACCTCTTCCCCTTTCCCTTGGTAAGGACTAGTTTGTTTTCCACATCTGTGAGTCTCTTTCTGTTTTGTATATACTCTCATTTGTATTGTTTTTTAGATTTCACATGTAAGTGGTATCATACAGTATTTGTCTTTCTCTGCCTGACTTACTTCACTAAGAAGAATATTCTCTATGTATAAAATAGATAAGCAACAAGGATATAGCCATTATCTTGTAATAACTTTTAATGGAGTATAATCTGTAAAAATACTGAATCACTATGTTGTATACCTGAAACGAATAGAATATTGTAAATCAACTGTACTTTAATTAGAAATAATAATAATGGGCAGAATGTTTGGAAAGAGACCAGATTCAACATTTCCAAGGAAGATTGTCAGGACCTAATGACTACCTGAAAGTGGGAAATAAAGGTGTAGATAGTCAAGTATGATTTCAGGATCCTATTCTGGAAGAAAAGATAGTTGATTGGGCTATTAATTATGTTAGGAAAATAAGAGAAGTGAAAGGGAGGGAAAAGATAAGTTTATATTCGGACATGATGTTTTTGAAGATGTTCTGAATGGAGATGGCTAGTGGGCAACAGGATAAATGGGTTTAGAATAGTTTTTTTTAAAGCTATTTTCGAAAGTCTACTTTGGAAAGAGACTTGAGAAAGTAGAGACAGCTATAAATGTAAGTATTAGTTCCTGTTTAGGAGTAAAGGGAAACAAGAAAAGGAAGTACAAAGACTTTTGTTTTGTTTTGTTTTATTTGGGTGTTGGGGAAGGCAGAACTCTAAGATGGTTCCCAATGAATGTCACCCTGTATGATCCTCTCCAATTTAGATGTGAAGAGGACCTGTCAATACAATATGTCACTCTCATGATTATGGTAGCTTATATGGCAAAAAGGAGATTATCCTGGTGATTCTAACCTAATCAGGAAGGCTTTTGAAAGAAGAGTTTCTCCAGTTGATCTGAGAAGAGGAAGTCAAAGGGATGTGCTTCAAATGGCCTGGAAGAAACCAAACTTCCATTTTGTGAACTGCCTACGGGTGGTCATTGGCAAGGAACTGGAGGAAGCCTCTAGGAACAGCCTCTAGTCATCAGCCAGCAAGAAAACAGAGACCTCAGTCCTACACCTCAAAGAACTAACTACATGTTGCCAACAGGCTGAACAAGCTTGGAAGAGAATCCTGAGCCTCAGGGGAAATAGCAGTCCTGGCCAACAGCTTGATCTCAGTCCTGTGAGACCCTTTGCGGAGAACTCGGTCATGCCGTTCACGAAACCTGACCCATAGCAACTCCTGACCCACACCCAACCCAGAAGATAATGAGTTGGAGCTTCTTTTAAGCTACTGAGTTTGTGGTAATTTGTTACGCAGCAACAGAAAATTTACACAGGTGATTTATGTTGGTTTTATTTTTAATCTATGGTAAAGGATGAGGAAAAGACTCAAGATAGAAAGAGACTGAAGATATTGGAAAAACATAATGGGCATTGTAATGCAGAGAACCTGGACTTGAAGGAAATAAGGGATAGAGAATATGTTTTTGGATATTTTCCATGTGTACTATTGGAGGTTGAAGGGTGGAAGATCACAGATAATTAATTCTGGTCACCTTTATTTTCTCTATCAAGTATAAGGGATAGTGGAAGATTATGATTGGGAATTCATGGTAGGAAAATGACCTTTGGTATCAGATCTCCAATTCCACAGAGCCAGGCACTTTCCTTTTTAGAGAGAATCCTGTGGAAAGGCCAAGCTTCCCCATTCTGAAAGAAGGAGATTATGGAAATGAAAGAATGGGTTCTTATATCTGAACTGCATGGCAACAGTTCATGGTGGCGGCTTATTTGAAGAATCCATGGTGGATGTGGGGAGTCACTTTGTTAGCATATTCTGGGTCCCATTTTTTCCCCTAAAGCTTTGGAACACTGAGCATCACAGAGAAAAAGAACACAGAAAATTATTTTTAGGGCTCTTCAAATGACCTCTCTATATTTTGTTCACCTTCATTTATACTTTCTATTAAACAGAATTTTACTGATGGAGATTACCTCTTTTCTGAAAATATGATAAAACTTGTCATAAAACTTTGATTATGATACTAATTTACTTATTTGATCGTTATTAATATACTCTGTTTTTCTATGACTTCTTCAATCAATCTTAGAGACTTATGGTTATCTAGTAAGGGGTCATGTGCATCTAAGTCTCCAGATTATAACCAATAAGTTATTTACTGTGATTTCCTATAGCTCTTAAAAAATCTCCATTCCATTTGTTGTAATAGTCCCATTTTTGTTCCTAATGTTATTTATGTGTGTTTGATGTTATTTCCTTGATTGATCTTGCTGGTATTTTTAAATTGCATTATTTTTTTCAAGGAACTTATTTTTCTTTAGGGGCATTTTTTATTGTTGTGTTTTTATTAATTTCTGTTCTTTTTCCTTTTCTTCTGCTTTTATTTTCTTTGGTTTTCTTCTGTTTTGTTTTTGTTTTTCTCTTTTGGCTTCTAGATGTGAATACATTTATTTTCAAGTAATTCCAAGCAAAAGGGAAGTGAAGGTTTGGCATAGTTTCCTTTCTGACTTCATCTTTTATTGCATTGTAGTCATTCAATGTCGCCTATATAGTAGCTATTTTTGGGATTTTTTTGAGATTCTTTATGTGGCCTAAAAGTTATTCAATTTTCTGAAATGTCCATGTGTGTTTGACAAGGATGTGAATATTCTACTCGTGGAATGGAGAGTTATTACATATATATATAACATATATATAATATATAACATATATCAAACTCACCTATGTTTTTCAAATCTTGTTAAACTTCTAATTTGTGCCTGCATGATTCTGTCAAGTTCTGAGAAAAGTATGTTAAATTTTGTCACTGAAACTGGATTTGATAAAATCCCATTTTTAATCTGTCAGATATTGCTTTATATATTTAAACCTAAGTTATTAGGTACTTAAAAGTTAATAATTATTATACTTTCTGACAAATTGTTTTCTTTATCAGTATGGAATGCTGTTCTTTGCCACTACTAATGATTTTCCCCTTAAATTCTATTTTGTCTGATAAATAATATTGCTATATCACTTTTATTTTTATTAGAGTTGCTCATTGTACATTTTCCCACCAATTTTTCTGTATTACTCTATACAGTTTTCACCCCTTAGGTGTGTCTCTTGGAAACATACTAAACTAAAATTTTAAAAACTAGAATCTATGAGTTCCTTTTTAATAATAGGTGAATCCAACTTCTATTTTCTCTGCATATTTCCCTGCATTTGAATGAGATTTTATTCCTTCTGACTCTACATATATTATTTATTAATGTAAATTGATAGTCATATTTGACCACAAAGGTGTAACTGATTAACACAAAATTTCTTTAAATTGGGAGATTCTTTTATTTACTCTAAAATATTTTTTGAGCTTCTATTATACGTATTCACTTTCCTAAGTATTTGGAATACAAAAGTGAACAATTAAGACAAAAAAAAAACCCTGCCCCATGGAGCTTATATTCTAATTCATAATAATATTTATGTGTTAGACTCTGGTCTTAGAACTTTACATATACCACTTTTTTTATTTCTGACAATAAGTCTATGAGGTATTTACAAGTAAGGAAATCATATCATAGACAAGTAAAGTTACTAGACATATTGGGACAGTCAGAATTTGAATGACCATGCAGTCTTACTCCTTAATCAGTGTATTCAGTAGTAATGTTGAATGGTTTTACAACAAGCATACTTCTTTTAATTTAATTGGTTTGGTATATTGCCCAAAGCAACAAAGCTTAGGTCCAAAGATTTTTAAAAATTGAGTCCTAGGGACTTCCTGGTGGTGTAGGGGTTAAGAATCCGCCTGCCAATGAGGGGACACGGGTTCGAGCCCCAGTCCGGGAAGATCCTACATACCACAGAGCAACCAAGCCCGCATGCCACAACTACTGAGCCTATGTGCTGCAACTACTGAAGCCGGTGCACCCTAGAGCCTGTGCTCTGCAACAAGAGAAGCCACCACAATGAGAAGCCTGCACACCACAACGAAGAGTAGCCCCTGCTTGCTGCAATGAAGAGTAACCCCTGCTCACTGTAACTAGCCTGCACACAGCAACAATGACCCAATGCAGCCAAAAATAAATAAATTTATTTAAAAAAAATTGAACCCTGTATTAAGCACATGAACAGAACTTAATAGTTATCAATAAAATATTAACACATTTTATTATTTATATATTTTATGAGAAATGCAATTTTAACAACCTCATTTTTCTCATATACAATACTTAATGGGTCCAACAAACTCATAAGAAAGAAAAGAACAACCGTCCTTAAATACAGATTGTAAAACATGTGAGTGGATCTTATCAGAGATCTGACCTATGATTCATTGATGGTCTTTAAAAAGAACATATAAAGGGAAACTCTCCTTTTGAATATGCATGTATTTGTATCAGTTGGAATGGAAGGTCTGAGGTTTTGAGAATGGAACCCAACTGCATTGCTGTGCTTACAGTTGTCACACATTGTTTCCTATGTTATGTTCTCCTATGTTGATAACAGACCATGGATTAATTTTGGTACTTCTATTTTATTACCACCATAACTTTTTTCTCACTCCCAGTCCTTCACTCTTCTCTGTTATCTTCCTCACCATGAGACTGTGAGGCATTCATTAGACATACAGCTTTATGGACTGTTTCATGAGATGTCCTACAGTTTTGTGGGGGGTTTTTAACATCTTTTTGGAGTATAATTGCTTTACAATGGTGTGTTAGTTTCTGCTGTACAACAAAGTGAATCAGCTACACATATACATATATCCCCATATCCCCTCCCTCTTGTGTCTCCATCCCTCCCACCCTCCCTATCCCACTCCTCTAGGTGGTCACAAAGCACCGAATTGATCTCCCTGTGCTATGTGGCTGCTTCCCACTAGCTATCTATTTTACATTTGGTAGTGTATACATGTCCATGCCACTCTCTCACTTCATATGCTCAACATCACTAATCATTAGAGAAATGCAAATCAAAGATGTCCTATAGTTTTAAAACCCATATAAAGGGCTCAAAGCATTAGAATAAGCTATAGAAAAAAAGAAAACAGTGTTTCAACTTAATAGAAGGGAAGAGACCAGTTTTTTGTTCCTGCTCTGTGCTAGGCATTTTTTAATATTTGCTCATTGTATATTTGTTGAGTTACTAAATACTTCATTTCATTGTGCTTCACTTTATTAAGCTTTGCAGATACTGCATTTTTTACAAATTGAAGGTTTACAACCCTGCCTCCACCAAGTCTATGGCGCCGTTTTTCCTACAGTATTTGCTCGCTTCATGTCTTTGTGTCACATTTGGTAATTTTTGCAAAATTTCAAACCTTTTCATTATTACTATATGTGTTATGGTGATCTGTGTGTGATAAGTGATCTTTGATGTTGTAATTGTCCTGGGTGCCAAAAACTGTGTCTATATAATAAACTTAATCCATAAATGTTATGTGTGCTCTGATTGCTCCACTGACCAGCTGTCCCTCTCTTTGAGCCTCCCTATTCCGTGAGACAAAACAATATTGAAATTAGGCCAATTAACCCTACAATAACCTTTAAGTGTTCAAGTGAAAAGGAGGGTTGCACATCTCTCACTTTAAATCGAAAGCTAGAAGGGGATATATGTATACATATAGCTGATTCACTTCATTGTACAGCAGAAACTAACACAACATTTTAAAGCAATTATATTCCAATTAAAAAAAAAAGACTTGAAGAATAAAAAAGTGCTACTCCAGTGAACACACCGATAAGAAAGAGAAATAGCCTTATTGCTGATATGGAGAGAGTTTTAGAAGATCAAGCCAGCCACCACATTTCCTTAAGCCAAAGCCTAGTCCAGAACAAAGCCTTAACTCTCTTTAATTCTGTGAGGGCTGAGAGAGGTAAGGGAGCTGCAGAATAAAAGTTCGAAGCTAGCAGAGGTTGATTCATGAGGTTTAAGGAAAGAAGCCTTCTCCATAACATAAAAGTACAAGGTAAAGCAGCAAGTACTGATGTAGAAGCTGCAGAAAATTATCCAGAAGATTTAACTAAGATAAGTAATGAAGGTGGCTACACTAAACAACCGATTTTCAATGTAAATCAAAGAGTCTTCTATTGGAAGAAGATGCTTTCTAGGACTTCCATATCTAGAGTGTAGAAGTCAATGCCTAGCTCAAACCCTCAAAGGACAGGCTGACTCTCTTGTTAGGGAAGAATGCAGCTGGTGACTTTAAGTTGAAGCCAATGTTCATTTACCATTTTGAAAATCCTAGGGCCCTTAAGAATTACACTAAATCTACTCTGCCTGTGCTCTATAAATGGAACAACAAAGCCTGGATGACAGCACATCTGTTTACAACATAGTTTATTGAATATTTTAAGCCCACTGTTGAGAAAAAAACATTCCTTTCAAAATATTACTGCTCATTGACAATGAACCTGGTCACCCAAGGGCTCTGACGGAGATGTACAATGAGATTAATGTTGTTTTCATGCCTGCTAACACAACATCCATTCCGCAGCTCATGGATCAAAGAGTAATTTCAACTTACAAGTCTTATTATTTAAGAAATATATTTTAAGGCTCTAGATGCCACAGACAGTGATCCCTCTGATGGATCTGAGCAAAGTCAATTGAAAATCTTCTGGAAATGATTCACCATTCTAGATGCTATTAAGAACATTTGTGATTCATGGAAAGGGGTCAAAATATCAACATTAACAGGAGTTTGGAAGAAGTTGATTCCAGCCCTCATGGATGACTTTGAGGGGTTCAAGACTTCAGTGGAGGAAGTAACTGAACATATGATGAAAATAGAGAGAGAACTAGAATTAGAAGTGGAGCCTGAAGATGTGACTGAATCACTGTGATCTCATGATAAAACTTTGAAGGATGAGGAGTTGCTTGTTATGGATGAGCAAAGAAATTTTTCTTAAGATGGAAACTACTCCTGGTGAATATGCTGTGAAGATTGTTGAAACGACAACAAAGGATTTAGAATATTACATAAACTTAGTTAAAAAGCAATGGCAGAGTTTGAGAGGATTGACTCCAATTGCAAAAGAGTTCTACTAGAGTAAAATGCTATCAAACAGCATTGCATGCTACAGAGAAATCGTTTGTGAAAGGAAGAGTCAATCAATGTGGCAAAGTTTACGTCTTATTTTAAGACATTGCCACAGTCACCCCAGCCTTTAGGGTACCAGCACCACCCTGATCAGTCAGCGCCATTAACATTGAGGCAAAACCCTTTACTAGGAAAAAGATCATGACTCTCTGAAGGCTCAGATGATGGTGAGCATTTTTTAGAATAAGGTATTTTTAATTAAATCATGTACCTTGTTTTTTTAGACATAATGCTACTGCATGCTTAATAGACTACCTTACATAACATTTATATGTACTGGGAAACCAAAAGTTTCATGTGACTCACTTAGCTGTGATATTTGCTGTATTGAAGTCATCTGGAACTGCACCCACAATATCTCTGAGGTATGACTGTATAACATCATAAACTATTTAGTATATTCATATAGAATCAAGAAGAACAAAAGCCACAGATGTTTCTTCAGGTTTATTTTTGATAGGATCATATTTCAAGTTGACATCCTAATTCAAGCCTTTAAAAGGAATCCTTTAACATAGTTTCTGGTAAAATTTCAATTTCTAGATATTTTTTAAATTTATATGGCCAGCAAAAAGAAGTTTTATTCTTAAAATGTAAAGTAATTGTTAAAGATCAACCATTCAGCAGAGCAAAAAGGAATCCAGTTCATGATGTCTCTATTTTTTATTAGTTCACCCTCTAGCTCTCATCTTATATTAGTAGTTAGTTAACAAAGAAAGAGAACATCAAAGGTTACCTAGTAGAACATGACACGTCAAACTCAGGAAGAAGAAAATTAGCATCTTTCCAAATTTAGGCACTTATAACAAGCATTTTAAGGGTTCATAGTGCAGTCAATTCCTGAAGAATAAATACAAGAGAAGACCCAGACCACTTTCAAGGTGGAATTAGAATGGCATAATTCAGCAGAGTTAGTATGGACCTCTTACTAGGAGAAGCAAAAGAAAAAATAAAACTACAGAAGGAAACCCTCTGGGAAAGCTCTCACACATTTGGGCGTGCTGTCTGGTTAGAGTAGGCCAAAATTTGATACTTTTATTTCCAACCTTTGACCCTGCACATCTGGAAATCCAATTTGAGTCAAACAGAAGGAAGTTTTCTTTTCTATTTCAAAAACTTCGGGAAAAAAATGTAAGCCACCTAGCATCCACTCTGCTAGCAAAAGCTACTGATATTCATGCACTTGTAGGGAACTATAAAACATGAAGCAGTTGGTCAGGAAATAAATGCCCCAGAAGTTTGGCAGTATTGGCACATTGTTATTTCTGATGATGGATTTAGACAATGGCTAGGCAAAATAACTGATGCTGTTTAATGTCCTAATTTAATAGACACCCTCTAATTCTAGAATTTAAACTATGCTGAAGCATGCTATATCAACATGCATGCACAATGCATATATATTTTGCATTTTAAAGGAGTTTCCATCTGCAATAAAATTTTTAATCATTATATTTTAAAATGTAACAAAGTAATGATGTGTTTTGTCGAAGTGGCTTAATTTATTTGGACAATAGTAAAATTAAGAAGTTATGTATAGCTGATTCACTTTGTTATAAAGCAGAAACTAACACACAAAGCAATTGTACTCCAATAAAGATGTTTAAAAAAAAGTTATGTCACAAAATATATATGGGACATTTTTTCTTTTTACATAAAAATTATTTGTTGTGGCATATTGAATTTTTATTTGACCACCTCTAATATAGAGTCACTTAATTCTTGCTTACATGATAAGCAATTACCACATAAAGATAGGCAGATAGGCAGTAGTATAAATGGAGAAGAACATAAACTATAGGGTCATAGGTCCTTGAGCTTAGTCATTCAGACACTTTCTAGTTGTGCAATCTTGGAAAAGTTATTTAGCTTTAGGAGCCCAGTCTCTTCATCTATAATAGGCATTTTGCTGGGAGTATACAGCAGGATTATTGTGAGAAGAAACAGTGATTTATGTAAAGTATAGAGTAGGCAATAAAGGCCGTCACATAGTTATCCTTATCAACTTTATTATTAAAATGTTGGAAAATCCATCCAGCAGAACAAGATAAGTTCCAGAATTATTAATTGCCCAGGCAAATCTAAGTTGTGGCTGTGATCTTAATTCTAACAGCCCCAGGGGTCATGGTGGCAGTGTGAAAGAGAAACCATCTTCCCTTTGTACACAGAAACCACACACAGGGATAATTGGATGTTGGTCAGTTTAAAAGAAAAACAAAACACACACACACAAAATTCTTATGGCATTTGATTAAATTATATTGCAGAAACCATATCTTCTCTATTGTGAATATTAACTATCATTTAGTAAATGTTAATCATTAGTAATGATTAATAACAATTCACAGTGAACACTATTCTTTTAGCACCATATAAAAGACATTATATTACCATGCAGTTTGCCAAAAGTGAATTGACTTGGAAATAAAGCAATTTCTATTTGCAGTTTATTTACTGCCTTTTATGAGACTGACTCAATATTTTCTGGGGTTTTTTGTTTTGTTTTATTGTTTTGGCAAGAATTTTTTTTTTTTTCCACAAGATTTTGATCCATGCTAGGAATTTGTACTTAGCTATGTGGCAAGAATTCAAAATATTTACATATTCCCCCAATTTTATGTACATCAAAAAAGCACTATCTTCATTTGAGTTTTTCATGCTACCTTTTTTAACGGGAATTAATTTGTATTCTTATCAACAATTGCCTAAAATTGTAATCTTGAATATATTCTGATACTACATGTGACTATTGTTTTTATTTGAAGGATAGTTTGATATATAAATGCTTACCATAGCCTGTATTTCCTGGTCTCTACATAGAAGAAAAAATTATATTTATACAGTTACATTAATTCCAGAATTTATAATTATAATATTTTAAAATCATTGAAAATAAATAACTAAAAAGAAAAAAATAAAGTCAACACCCCCATGCAGTATACCTACTGTTTTATGGAAGCAAATGAATAGCTAAAGCACAAGTTGCCAAAAATGCTCTTAAATCTGAGCTTACACGTAGGTGGGAGGGCATGTAACCACATTTAGTCTCTTTAAAAAGTGCATGCTTTCATTTTCAGCATCCACAGTTTTTATTATCACCATAGGAGTTCAGAAGCATAATGTTTGGGGTTTCTTTTCTTTCTTGTTATTTTTTTCTTTCTTTTTTATCTTTCTTTTAAAATCTCATGCCTGTGTTTTCCTTTCCTTTGCAGTTCACACAGCATAGTCCTTTCTGAAAATACACATGCAATTCCCATTATCTATAATGAAGCTTGCATGCATCAAGGAGAGACCAGATTCCACCGCAGAGTGTCTTTCTTGTGTGGTATTGTGAGCACCTGGTCTACCTTATGACAAGCTCCTTGACAAAGTTCTTAGGACACATTGTTTATCATCAGGGAAGGCCATTCTCATCCACAACATACAGAGGCAGACCCTTTCCAGACGGCCACCTGTCTTGCCACATGGCAAAATCAGGGGACTTTATTTTTATTTTCTCATGTAGACAAATATTTTTACAAGAATTCTTGAATGTGCTTTGTGGGAGTATTCAAATGTGGATAAAAAGCAATTGGTGTACTGACAAGCATCAAAAGTAAATGTAGGGTGTACGTAGCGTATGATTCTTTTAGTACTCATCATTGATTGGGGATAAGGAACAACAATTTTGTCAACTTTAGATCCCAATTAGATCTTATATTCTAAATTCAGAGGCAGCTTCTAGCCTCTGGTGTTCCATTTCTGATAACCAATATCAGAATCTCTGCATTTATCACAGAAATAACCAGTCAATTGGAATAATTGTATTCTACAATGTGTATGCCACTTACCACATCTCTGAATTTATGGTTATTTTTGACAATGAGGAAACCGATGCATGTTGTTTTAGAACAACTTAAACGGATACCTATAGCCACGCAAGCTGATGGCAGAACCCATTCTAAATTTAACGGTAAAAAACTATTGATCCTGTTTGCTGACTGTTGATTCCTAAATACTCCTTGCTCTGGAGGAAGAGTCCCCGACCAGGATTCCCACAACAGCTTTGCTCTTCTAAACTGTTTATGTCTGTTAGGCATGGTGAAAGAGAAAGTATACATTATATGGGCTATGATGGTTAATTTTAGGTCAGCTTGATTAGGTCACGGTGCTCAGATATTTGTTCAAACCTCATTCTAGATGTTTCTGTGAAAATAGTTTTTTAGATGAGTTTAACATTTAAATGAGTAGGCTTTGAGTAAAGAATATTGCTCTCCATAATGTGGGTGGGCCTTACAATCAGGCGAAGGTCTAAATAGAAAAAGGCTGACCTCTGTCAAAGAACAGGGATTTCTGCCAAGGATGGCCTTCGGATCTGCAGCGACAACTCTTTGCTGGGTTTTAGTCTGCCAGGGTACTCTACAGATTTTGGACTTGTCGGCCTTCACAATTACATAAGCCAATTCCTTAAAATGTCTCTCTTGTCTCTCTTTCTCTCTCTCTTTCCCTATCTATCTACCCATGCTGTTGGTTCTGTTTCTCTGGAGAACCATAATACACGAATTATCAAGTCTTTTCCACTTTTCCCACTGTAGATTACGATTTTTAAGTTCCTTAGAGATCCATCACCTACAGTGTACAGTACAGCATTGTAG
This sequence comes from Orcinus orca, assembly GCF_937001465.1. Taxonomy (NCBI): domain Eukaryota; kingdom Metazoa; phylum Chordata; class Mammalia; order Artiodactyla; family Delphinidae; genus Orcinus; species Orcinus orca. The sequence goes on along the minus strand of NC_064563.1, from coordinate 21,744,248 downwards.
CATTGTAAATTTTACTCAAAGAGAAGTATCTAAGATACTTAAGGGTGCACTTGAAAAAATTATAAAATGGAAAAAGTTACAATTCCATTTCATAATGGCAGCTACATAGCACAGGTCTATTTAAAATGAATAATAAGAACATCAACCACATGGAATCCAAACTCAGCAGTGCTGCCCAGAATTTAACTGTTTGATAGCCAAAAATATTTCTTAAACAAGAACTCAGCAAAAACAAAACAGGAAGGAATGAAGGGAAGGAGGGAGGGAGGGAGGGAGGGAGGAAGGGAAAGGAAAAATGGATACTTTAACAAAGCATGTACATAGCTGAAATCTAGTTAGGCTGACATCATTCAATACTCATTTTAGGAAAACTAAGCCAATCTAATACTCACAAGTATCAAGCCAATGTATATAGTAAAGACATCAGAAGATTACTGACATGGTATTCTTCGATTTTACCAACACTAAGATTATAACATGAGCCATTATGTCCTTATAATTGTTCATTCTTGGTCTGTCTTTCTTTTGATACACACACACACACACACACACACACACACACACACACAGAGGGGAGAGAACACTTATTAATTTCCCAAATATTTATTGAGCACATACTATATACCAGATATCATGCTGGTCACCAGCAATAGAACAGTGAACTAGAGAAATAATCTGTGTCCATAGAGATTTTACAGTTCAGTAGTAAATACACCGAAACGAAGAGGAAATCACATTACAGTGGGAGAAAGTGCTGTGATTGGAAAATTGGAGTGTATTAGGGAGAACAGTGGAGACATAGCTAACCTGACCTTGAGCATCAAGAAAGGAAGTCTAAGAAGTAAGATGATATTAAGCAGGCAGAGAGGTAAGAGTGTTGAGGCACATTTCATTGATAAAGATGAGCTCAACTATCCAAATCCAAATGTTCCCCTTTTCTGTTTACAGGCTCTGCAATATCAAGGAATCGCTTTTATTCACTTTGCACATGGGACTTCAGTCTTTGTATTTGTGTTCCCAAGTGTGACACTATTTAAAAGAAACAACGTATAAGTGACGAAAAGTTAGCACGATGTTATCATTCTGTCATTTGTAACCTCCATCCCCAGAACATTATCAATGATATAGGCCAGAGGAATGGAACAGAGGAAATGATTGTGCAGAGATAATTTATGTTTCATTTGGAGTGCAGCCAGAGATAAGTACAATCACATACAAACTCTACATTTACAAAACCCCTGCCTCAGCGTTGTGACTAGAAGCAGCAAAGAGAGAGAAGTGAGATTAGTTTTTCCCAAACTCTGCTTTGTGTGTGGTATCAGTTTGTTTTCTGGAAAAACAAACAAACAAACAAAACTTCAAGGGGACCTGATGCTAGGGACATTGTTTTCCTAAAGAGTTTCATATAGGTGGGTTGAAAAATTGCATAGATTTAGATAGTTATTTTTAATGCAGAACTTGCCTGAGATGTACCATCTCAGAGAAGACTAGGAAATTGCTGTGACATGAATGAAGGCATGGCATTCAAGCTGCCCAACTACACACAGGCAGCCTCTTCTAATAACTGTCTCATCGTATGTCATCTTGTAAATACCTGCTGATTCAAATTATGTATGTATGATGTATCTGGTGGTTATTGTATATTAAACACATAAATTAAATCTGGTGTCAGCCCACGAAGCTGTTCATTTTTCTATGAGACAACTTTTTGCTTCTCTTTTATACAAGCAGGCATTAGAGTTTGTGAGTCTTTGGTGTTTGGAAAATGTGTTATAATTTTTAAAGTTTTATGGTCAAATATGTTTCGGAGATGCTGTTTTGAATAATTTGAATGAAAATAATTCACTGGTAGATGATTACAGTGAAACAGTCCTGGAATAAGAATCAGGAGTCTGATCATTTATATCATATCAAAGAAATAAGCTAATCAAATATTACTACTTTTATTAGAAATGAGACCATACATCTCTTTTTTCTTCCATGTGAAACGACACTTAAATGTGTTGATAAAAGCAAAAGAGCTAATCATCTTCATTTATATGGGCAGGTATATAAAGGTATATGAAGAGTTTGTTCTTTTTTAAATTTTCATGTTGAAAGTGGACACATTTCTGAAAATGGAGTCCCTGTTTGTCACTTCATAAAATGCTGGCCTTTCCCTATAGTCATGAGCAAATAAGAAAATAGAATATGCCCTATGACAGTTCCATTGCTATATACGAATAGGTTATTAATCTCTATTACATGTTAAAATAAATATACAATATGGTATTGCAGGCTGGGGTAGTACAGTGCTTAGCATATTATAGGCATTCCATAACTATTTGATGAATAAATGAGGCAAAGAACTGCTATGGAAGGATGTAAGAATTTGAGTCAAAAGTCTTGCCTGGATTCAGATTCCAGCTTCGCTTGCTATAGTCATTTAAGAAAGACATTTCTCATGTCTGGACTCCTTTAGAATATTTTTGTAGTAATCAAGAGATAATATATAACTTTATAAAGATGATTTACTGCTGTTATTGCTGTTATGGATATAAATAGTCATAACACTAGTATTCTAAGTTGCCTCATGGAAGAAAAGTTTTAATTTAGCATTAAGATGTAAAAAAAAAAAAAAATCTCTTTTTAGGAAATGGCACCCAATTGGAGAGATTCTAGCCCAGCTTTATGCTTGGGAGCCCTAAACATCAGAAGCACACACAAAAATAAACTTAAGAACATATGGCTTGCTGATAATAGCTAAAAACAATTCACATGTCCATCTTTAGAAGAAAGATGCTCAGCTATGCATGCTTACATATGCAACAACATTGGTGAATCTCAGAAATATTAGGCTGAGCAAGAAAAGCCATGCATAAAAGAATACATGCTGTATTATTCTGCATACATTAAGTGTATTATTTTATTGCTGATGCAACAATAACCACATCCTTGTGGCTTAAAACAATATAAACATTCTCTTACAGTTATGTGGGTTAAAAATCTGACATGGGTCTCAATAGGCTAAAATTAAGATATCAGCTTGTTTTTTTCTTTTCTGGAGGTTTTAGGGGAAAATTCCGTTTCTTTGCATTTCCAACTTCTAGGGACTACCCATGTTGCTTGGATCATAGCCCACATCCCCCATCTTCAAAGCTAGCAACGTTCCATATCTCTGTTTCCAGTCATTGTGATGTTCTTTTCTGCCTCCCTCTTCCACTTTTCAGGACATAGGGTCCACCCAGATAATCCCAGACACTCTATTTTAAGGTTAGCTGATTAGCAAACTTAAGTGCATCTGCAACCTTAATTCCCCTTTGCCATGTAACTTAATGTAATCACAGGTTCTAGGAATTAGGATGTAGACATCTGTGGGTGATAATTATTCTGTCTACCACCTGAAATTAAAGAAGAAGAAAACTACTCCAGGACAACAGGAATCAGAGCAATGATTACTCCTGGGTGTGGTGCAGGGATTAACTGGAAAGGGGCATGTAGGTTGATGAAGATGTTATGTATTTTAACTGGGTTGTAAATTACGTAGGCATAGATATTTGTCAAAATTTAGTGAACTGTACCTTTCTACTGTATGTCTATTCTCCGTGAATTTCAATGTATGTATATTATACTCAGATTTGTAAAATGAAAATAATAAAAGAACACACAAGCACATCACTCGAGATCCAGAGTTTATTCCTGTTTTCCAGATTCCAGTTTTTCCTGTCAATATACTAACTTGAACTTCAGAGAGTTTGCAAGCTGTGAATTCAATTTATATTGTAACTCAACAATTTGCAGAGACAGTCTGTTTCAGAAATCTGTCTTGCAATTATAGAAAAGAAAAGATTTTATTTTTTGGCAGTCTTAGAAAATTTCTGGCTCTTTATTTGCACCTTAAGCTGAGAAGTTACCCTGAATTCATCATTTGCTTTTTTAAAATTCTCCAGTGCAGTCGAAATAGCCAAACTACCCACAGTCCTCATGATCTTATATCCACCATTATGATCTATTACAAAATCTACTTGAGATTCTAAAGTCTTTCCTTCTATAGGTACTTTACTCCAGGACACTACAAGTGATCATTTAAGCAACTCTTTGGCCTCTACACACCATGCACTTAACCACTGTCCCTTTTCCTACTGGCAAAGAGGTCATTTTTGCTATTAAATCTAATCACGTGAGAGAGCAATTAAAGATTTACTTTTTTTTAAATTTGGAAATAATTTCAAACAAAGAAACTTGCCAAATTTTAAATAGCACAAAACACTCACTCTTTATACACATTCACCTGTTTTTTAAAATGACTACATTTGCTTTATTATTTGCAGCCCTACATACACACACACACACACACACACACACACACACACACACACACATGTTTTTTTCTGAACCTTTTGAGGGTAAATTACTTAAATCATGACTTTTTATCCTTAAAGATCTTTTGTTTAGTTCTTCAGAGTAGAGATATTTTCTTGCATAATCACAGTATAGTTATCAACTCCAGTAAGTTTAACATTGATACAATGTTTTTACCCAATAGTCTATTTGTATGCAAGTTTTGCCAGTTGAATTAATAATATCCTTTATAGCATTTTACTTCTCTCCCATACAAGATCCAGTTTAGGATGGGATGTTGCACTTGGTTGTCACGTTAGCCTCCTTTAATCTGGAAGATTTCCACAGCCATTTTTATTCTTTTAAGACAAGATGTTTGAATGGCTTCCAAATCCCTCTGTTGGCAAGAGTAAACATCTGGCTGCTACTGCCTGTGGAGAACAACTGCCTCTCCCCACCACCTTCCAAATCTTACCCAAGTTCCTCCAGGTGACTAAACAGGCACCATACAAGGAGAGGCATTGTGGGAAAGGAGACCATGGGAGGGAGTGGTGGTGATGATTTGGCAACAGACAAACAAACAACTATATATATATATATATATATATATATATATATATATATATATATATATATATATATATATATATAGCTCAACTATCAGAAGAAATAAAGAAGTTTTTAACAATAAGAGTATTTTATAATTTTATATGTTTCATACCTGTTGTAAATCAGGTAAAATAAAGCCCTGAAAAAGTATTTTCAACTTTAGGCATTGGCTTAAACACGGTTGAGGACAAGGCTATGATATTGCGGGCTAATGTCATTTTAAAGAAAAGGTGTACCAGCTAAATTTGGGGTAAAATCCAGAAGTATTCTTTATGCCATGTACAAAAAATAATTTGAATCACCGCCCCATTGAGAATCACTACTATAAGCCTAAACGTATTCTGCTATCATCTTCTTAACCTCATATTTTATATTATGGACTGAATGTCTGTGCCCCCAAAATGCATCTGTTAAAAGATAAACCAAGGCACATTAAATTTTTCAAGAGTTTGAGCATACATCCATTAGAATCAGGTAGGGCCAAACCAAGAAAGGTTTAGGAGCACTCTACCCACGAGAGCTAGGGGAGAGGGTTTTTTCATAAAGAAGAGTCAGAGGCAAAGTAAGGAAATTATTTGATTGGCTATAACTTAAGTAGTTGCCTTATTTGGAAAAACCTAGTTGACTATTTGTGATTGTTGCTCTTACCTTTCATTTTTCTGGATTTGAGTGCATTGACTCTGGCTCAGATTTTGGTTTGCTTATATAGGTGACCAAGGCATTACAGCCACCTCATCCATTAGAGCTGCCTCATTTAATTAACAAATTGAATCCCCAGCATGATGATATTTGGAAGCAGGGCCTTTGAAAGGTAATTAGGTTGTGAGGGTGGAGCTCTCATGATTGAGATTAGTGCCCTTTTAAGAACAGGCCAGGGGATCAGGTTGCTCTCTTTCTTCCATATGAAGATAAAAGAAGTCGACAGCCCACAACTCAGAAGAGGGCTTCACCCGAACTGACCACGCTGGCATCCTGATCTGGGACTTCTAGCCTCCAGCATTGTGAGAAATAAATTTCTATTTTTAAGTCACCCAGTCTATGGTACTTTTATATAGCAGCCATAAGTGACTAAGATGCCTTGTTTTCTTTTCTTTTTTTTTAAACATAGCACTCCTCACTATCTGACATTATGTCACATATCTGCTTGTTTTTTGTCTGCTTCTCACTCCCCATTTCACTAACAAGCTTGTTGAAGGCAGGGATTTTATCTTATACATTGTTGTATCTCCAGTATCTAGAACAGTGCTATGTACACAATAGGTGCTCACTCATGAATGAGTGAATAGCGGAGGATACCACAGAGGGCTTTCACCACTCTAAAGAGTCAATACGGCATGAACAGCTTCCCAAAGTCATTTCACTTAAAGCTCTCCTCTAATAAAAGCCCAAATTGCTAGGATGGGGTTGATAATTAGCGACAGGCATCCTATTTCAAGCTTTCATATACAAGATTACATTGCATGTTTTAAAATATGGATTGGGAAATGATTATTGAATAAAGGACAGATAGGCATAACATATTGTAGCATTTTATTCACAAAATATAAAATATATAAGAAAATATTGGGACCTAAACACTTATGAAAATTAACCTCTTCATGGATAATTAAACTACAAAACCAATAGGTGCTTCCCTACTCCTGTGGCTTGTTGGACGTCATTAGGCCCATGTTCCTGAGTAGAAATAATCCAATGGATATGATTAATATTTGCCCCGAGGGAATGGGGCATATGCTTAACACTGTTATTTGACATCACAGCTTCCTCACTCTGTAACTCCATTTTCCTGACTTCTGAAGTTACTTGAATTGAGCCCTAATTCAGAGGTTCCATGAGGAACGCCTAGCAAAGTCCTCTTCAAGCTGGGAAGGTGGCCTTTGTCCATTAGTCTGCAAGTTTAAAAGAGATCTGCAAGGAGCAATGGTGAGGGAAGAGGCCCACTCAGGCAGTCAGATTGGCCAAATCATCCAGGTAGTCAATGTGATATTGCAGGCACATATTGCAACCTAAGTGAGCTTCACAGCCATCTTCATTTAGCAAAACACAGACTGGTTGTTAAATAATAATAATAATAATGAAGTTAAAGAATTTAACTACCACATCCATGTAATTGCAGACTCTGGTCCAGAAAATACAGTAACTCCCTACCTCTAATTATTATTCTTGAGCATCTTGTTTCTCCATATCTCAGAACCCCAAGAAAATGAACTTCTATTTGTCTCTCTTCAAATACAGAATGGTTTAATGTCATGATAAATCAGATGGCACTAAAATTAATAACTATCAGGTGCCGTGTATTATTATAGTAATTTATAATGCACACTACAGCTCTTCTAGTGTGATGAATTATCTTCCTAGTGATGGCTCCACCATAATATATCAACTAATAGATACTTCTAAGTTCACAGAGTAACATGCCTCAGGTACATGACTTTATTTATTACAGAGAATTATGTCAGAATAATTTTTGTATTCTTTTCCACATTCTACTGTTTTTCTTCTTAATGCATATAGCATTGTTATATCCTATTATTATCTAATCCTGAGTCCTCAATAAAAGTACCAGTGAATAAATGATTAAGAATGCAAATCTGAAGTCCAGAACTCTTGGGCACCCCTAACATTACTGTAGAAGACAGACCTTAAGGTGGCTCTAGGGATCCCTACCTCCTGGTGTTTACCCCTTGTACAATCTCCTTCTCTCAAGTGTGAGCAGAACTTGCTTCTAACCAGTAGAATATGGCAAAGATAATGGGTTATCACTGCCATTATTACGCTATGTTATATGGCCAAGATCATGGGATGTGATTACCTGTGATTACCGTATATTATATGATTCCACCTTGCTAGAAAACTTGTTCTAGAGGTGCCATCTTCCTTGCTGACTTTGAAGAAGCAAGCTGCCATGAATTCTAAAGCTGCAAGAACATGAATTCTGTCAACAATATGAGGGAGCTTGAAAACTAATCCTTTCCCAGTTGTTCTGAGGAGATGGAAGACCCAATCTGCACCTTGATTCCAACCTTGTGCAGGACCCTGAAGACAAGAACCTAGCTTAGCCAAACCTCAGCTGTGAGATCAAAGAAGTTTGTTACTTTGAATCACTATGTTTGTGGTAATTATTATGCAGCAGTAGAAAACTAGCACAATTACACTTAATGGACCTCACCCTAGACTTCTGATCTAAAGTTATCGATATGGAATTTCTTTGGATATTACTACAACTTCATAGCCTACCAGATTTTTGGCAGGGGAGGGGAGGCGCCCAGGAAAGTGTGTACCTGAAATCATAACAGTTTAAAAAATATTCATTGACTAATTCCCAGGTATTTTATTATACGCTAGGGCAACATGTATGAATAAGATACTTTACTAGTTTTCAAGGAGATTATAGTATAATGGTGAAGAAAAACACAGAAACCTGTTATTTCAACATACATAGGCTCTTGCCATAGAGTATAAAGAATGGGGCAGGGATGGGGTATACAGGTACAGATGGCTGCCTTGATGAGATGATTCTAAAATGGAAATTGCTGTCCAGAAAACATGCCTTGTTGAAACTTCTGTGCACTAGGAAATTGATTAATAGTGACTGTAACAATAACAACAACTAAATAGGTAATATTAATATATCGTTTGCTAGGTACCAGATATTGTTATAAATGCATTATTTAATTAGTTCCCACAACAATTCAATGATGTGAATCTTAGCCTCATTTTACAGATGAGGAAACTGAGAGTTTAAAGAACAGCTCAATAGTGACAAAGAGAGAATTCATTCCTATAACTTCTCCATGAATCCCGGACCTATGTTCTTCCCACTAAAATGCTATCTTATGGGAGAGAGTCTTTTGACCAACCTCTCCTCTGCCCTTCTAAATTGCATGTGCTACTACAAGCAACTATATGCCAATAAAATGGACAACCTGGAAGAAATGGACAAATTCTTAGAAACGTACAACCTTCTGAGACTGAACCAGGAAGAAATAGATAATATGAACAGACCAATTACAAGCACTGAAATTGAGACTGTAATTAAAAATCTTCCAACAAACAAAAGCCCAGGACCAGATGGCTTCACAGGTGAATTCTATCAAACATCTAGAGAAGAGCTAACACCTATCCTTCTCAAACTCTTCCAAAATATAGCAGAGAGAGGCACATTTCCAAACTCATTCTATGAGACCACCATCACCCTGATACCAAAACCAGACAAACATGTCACAAAGAAAGAAAACTACAGGCCAATATCACTGATGAACACAGATGCAAAAATCCTCAACAAAATACTAGCAAACAGAATCCAACAGCACATTAAAAGGATCATGCACCATGATCAAGTGGGGTTTATCCCAGGAATGCAGGGATTCTTCAATATATGCAAATCAATCAATGTGATAAACCATATTAACAAATTTAAGGAGAAAAACCATATGATCATCTCAATAGATGCAGAGAAAGCATTCAACAAAATTCAACACCCATTTATGATAAAAACCCTCCAGAAAGCAGGCATAGAGGGAACTTACTTCAGCATAATAAAGGCCATATTTGACAAACCCAGAGCCAACATTGTCCTCAATGGTGAAAAACTGAAACCATTTCCACTAAGATCAGGAACAAGACAAGGTTGCCCACTCTCACCACTCTTATTCAACATAGTTTTGGAAGGTTTAGCCACAGCAATCAGAGAAGAAAAAGAAATAAAAGGAATCCAAATCTGAAAAGAAGAAGTAAAGCTGTCACTGTTTGCAGATGACATGATACTATACATAGAGAATCCTAAAGATGCTACCAGAAAACTACTAGAGCTAATCAATGAATTTCGTAAAGTAGGAAGATACGAAATTAATGCACAGAAATCTCTTGCATTCCTATACACTAATGATGAAAAATCTGAAAGTGAAATTAAGAAAAATCACTTCCATTTACTATTGCAACAAAAAGAATAAAATATCTAGGAATAAACCTACTAAGGAGACAAAAGACCTGTATGCAGAAAATTATAAGACACTGATGAAAGAAATTAAAGATGATACAAATAGATGGAGAGATATACCATGTTCTTGGATTGGAAGAATCAATATTGTGAAAATGACTCTACTACCCAAAGCAATCTACAGATTCAATGTAATCCCTATCAAACTACCAAGGGCATTTTTCACAGAACTAGAACAAAAAATTTCACAATTTGTATGGAAACACAAAAGACCCCGAATAGCCAAAGCAATCTTGAGAAAGAAAAACGGAGCTGGAGGAATCAGGCTCCTGGACTTCAGACTTTATTACAAAGCTACAGTAATCAAGATAGTATGGTACTGGCACAAAAACAGAAATATAGATCAATGGAACAGGATAGAAAGCCCAGAGATAAACCCACACAAATATGGTCACCTTATCTTTGATAAAGGAGGCAAAAATATACAATGGAGAAAAGACAGCCTCCTCAATAAGTGGTGCTGGGAAAACTGGACAGCTACATGTGAAAGGATGAAATTAGAACACTCTCTAACACCATACACAAAAATAAACTCAAAATGGATTAAAGACCTAAATGTAAAGCCAGACACTATCAAACTCTTAGAGGAAAACATAGGCAGAACACTGTATGACACAAATCACAGCAAGATCCTTTTTGACCCACTTCCTAGAGAAATGGAAATAAAAACAAAAATAAACAAATGGGACGTAATGAAACCTAAAAGCTTTTGCACAACAAAGGAAACCATAAACAAGACCAAAAGACAACCCTCAGAATGGGAGAAAATATTTGCAAATGATGCAACTGAAAAAGGATTAATCTCAAAAATTTACAAGTAGCTCATGCAGCTCAATATCAAAAAAAACAAGCAACCCAATCCAAAAATTGGAAGAAGACCTAAATAGACATTTCTCCAAAGAAGATATACAGATTGGCAACAAACACATGAAAGAATGCTCAACATCATTAATCATTAGAGAAATGCAAATCAAAACTACAATGAGATATTATTTCACACTGGTCAGAATGGCCATCATCAAAATATTTACAAACAATAAATACTGGAGAGGGTGTGGAGAAAAGGGAAACCTCATACACTGTTGGTGGGAATGTAAATTGATACAGCCACTATGGAGAACAGTATGGAGGTTCCTTAAAAAACTAAAAATAGAACTATGATTCAATCAGCAATCTCACTACTGGGCATATACCCTGAGAAAACCATAATTCAAAAAGAGTCATGTACCACAATGTTCATTGCAGCTCTATTTACAATAGCCAGGACATGGAAGCAACCTAAGTGTCCATCGACAGATGAATGGGTAAAGAAGATATGGCACATATATACAATGGAATATTACTCAACCATAAAAAGAAACGAAATTGAGTTATATGTGGTGAGGTGGATAGACACAGAGTTTGTCATACAGAGTGAAGTAAGTCAGAAAGAGAAAAACAAATACCGTATGCTAACATGTATATATGGAATCTAAAAAAATAAGGTCATGAAGAACCTAGGGGCAAGATGGGAATAAAGACGCAGACCTACTAGAGAATGGACTTGAGGACATGGGGAGGGGGAAGTGTAAGCTGGGACAAAGTGAGAATGGTAGTGTATATATGGACATATATACACTACCAAATGTAAAAATAGATAGCTAGTGGGAAGCAGTCACATAGCACAGGGAGATCAGCTTGGTGCTTTGTGACCAGCTAGAAGGGTGGGATAGGGAGGGTGGGAGGGAGGGAGATGCAAGAAGAAAGAGATATGGGAATATGTGTATATGTATAACTGATTCACTTTGTTATAAAGCAGAAACTAGCACACCATTGTAAAGCAATTATACTCCATAAAAAGGTTAAAAAATAAATAAATAAAGACTGGGCTAAGCAAAAAAAAAAAAACAAACAATGCATGGAGAGATAAGCAGATAGATATATAAATTGATAGATAGATAACTATGCCTAAGAAATATCAAGGTTGCTTCAAGGGAGCATATATATTGACAGCCAACATTGCTTACTGCTAATTCCATACCAGGGAATTACACTAAATTCTTGACATGACTTTTTTCATTTAATCTTTACAAGAACCCTACGAGGGAGATACTCATCCTATTATACAGATGAGGAAAGTGAAGATGGAAGAGGTTTACAACTTGTCCTCAGTCATAGAGCATGTGAGTGGGATTGTACCCCAGGTAGTCAGTCTGATGTTCGTGTCTGTGCCCTTAACCACTGCACGTACTGCCTCCTACTTAGGTCTATAGTTTGCCTTCCTAGTTTTTGTTTCTATCAATTGTTATGAGTTAATTACACTCTAAGTAGGAGTATTTTGAGGCCTTTTCTGGACCAGTTATGTGGGGAAATGAGGTTCAAAAAGGAAATAAGCCTTACTGACTCTAATTGGGTGGTGGCCTCCCCCAAAAGATCTTTACATTGTAACCCCTGGAGACTGTAAACGTGACCTTTTTTGGAAAAAGGAGCTTCTCAGAGGTAAGTAAGTAAAGGATTTTTGAGATGAGATCATCCGGGATCCCTGGGTGGGCCCTAAATCCCGTGGCAAGTGTCCTGATAAAAAACATACGAAAAGACAGTCACATGGAGGAAAAGGCCACGTGAAGACGGAGGTAGGGATGCAGCCACGAGAAACACCCGGAGTCCCCAGAAGCTGGAAGAGGCTAGGAAGGATTCTTTCTAAAGGCTTTGGAGGGAGGATAACCCTGCTGACATCTTGATTTCAAACTTGTGGCCTCCAGAACTGTGAGAAAATAAATTTCTGTTGTTTTATGCCATCAAGCTTTTGATAATTTGTTACTGCAACCCTAGGAAGCTAAAACACTGATTATCTATTTTTCCTATAAAGGATTTATAATAGTATCTTCCTTGGCAGAGAACTGAAAATCATACTTTAGAAATCCTGTACTTCAGGTGGTTCTTGAACCCTATCAAATAATATATATATTTTTCTGAGAAATCAGTCAACACACACCCAATCCTCAAAGGGGCCTCTGAGCTAACTCAGAACTATGAGTTCTGAATCAGAAAAATGCACATCACAGAAAGGCCAGAAGACAAATGTGAACAAAATATGACTTTCTTTGGGCCTAATCTTTGGAGAACATTGTGCTTCTTGAAAATGTGTAGCAATGGTCAATAGCTCAGTTCCATAGATAATACAGAAAAGATCTTAACCCTAGACAAAAGGTCTCCCCAAAATAAATGACCTAGATCACATACATTTATTTTTTAATAAAAGAATATGCTTTTGTCAACAGACTTAAATGTTGTGTGCTTTATGTTCAAGATTGGAGAGATAACATGGTGTTGAAGATAAACAAGGGCTTTGCATTTGGATGATTCTGGATTTACTTTTAGTTCTAGCACCTGCTGCCCATATAGCCAGAAAGAAATTTATGAATTTTTTTCTCCTATGACATGTTACCCATGAAACCATAAAGAAATTTACTAATATCTTTGAGCCTTTTTTCTCCCCTTTGCAAAATAGGAACATGCACCCTGCAAGGTTTTGTGAGGATTAAAAATAACGTACATAAAATTGGAACTCAAAAAATGGCACTTCTTAACCAAACAACAATTATAATAGTAGAAAATACCCCTAAACCTTGTGCTGCATCTAACAACACTCTAATTACCCAACCCAGAAATCCATTAATGTAGAAATCCAAAAGTATTTATTAAAGCCTTTGGAGAATAACAATGAGATTCTTTCTAAATCAGTTACTAGTGTAAGGAAAGGGACCTTTCATCTCAAACTTAACTTTTAAATAGTAAAGTGCCACTGGATTTTGCATTTGGAATTTTTTTTTTATTTAATATATTTATTTATTTTTGGCTGCATTGGGTCTTCGTTGCTGCCCACAGGCCCTCTCCAGTTGTGGCGAGCGGGGGCCACTCTCTGCCGGGGTGCACGGGCTTCTCACTGCGGCTGTCTCTCCCATGGAGCACAGGCTCCAGGCGCACAGGCCTCAGCAGCTGTGGCACGTGGGCTCAGTAGTTGTGGCGCACGGGCCCAGCCGCTCCGCGGCATGTGGGATCCTCCCAGACCAGGGCTCAAACCCGTGTCCCCTGCATTGGCAGGCGGATTCCCAACGACTGCGCCACCAGGGAAGTCCCTGCATTTGGAATTTTGACACTAACTGTGGGCACAACACATCACATTTCAGCTACTGTGGAGATAGTGTCAACATTCAGTTGATGATTCTGCTCAAATCTTCTGGATGACAGCCCTCATCTTAAGGCTGTGATGAAGAAATCAGTGATGTCTGATTTAGAAAGTCCTTTTCAAAGTCCACTCCCTATCTTGTAAAACTCAATTTACAAAACTCAGTTGGTCCTTTTGATCACTTTCACTAATCCAGTTTAAGAGCTTAAAGTCCCCCCAAGTGGCCCTTAATTAATGGCTAATATGAATGCCCGAGCATGCACTTGGACTGTATCTGGAAGTTAACAGTGCATCTGTATCTTGAGATTCGATAATTACCTTCCTTCTGTGAACCTCTGATTGAGACAATGCATATAGTGGTTGTTTACAAACTTCAAATAAACCTAAGAGGTATATCGATTGGTCTTATTGACTCCTATCCTATAGTTTTTACTTTACTGATTCTTCTTCACCTACTCTGCATGGGGGTGGAGAAAAACCCACTACCAGACTATAATAAAGAAAAGAGTATCAATCATCACTTCTACAATTCCTAAAGTATAATCGTTTTATATTTTTAGAAAAGCTCATTTTTTAGCTTATTGAAGAACAAATTCAAATTTTACCTTATTGGAGACCAAGCATTTTCTTAGGGAATATTTCCCAAATTAATTTTCTTTCCAAGGTCTTTTAAATTGATAATACATTTTTGCCTATTGTTAAACCACTTAGATATAAATAAAAGCTTTCTCTCATCTAATTTGTCTATTGTTTCTTTTGATTCATTCAGATGGTTGTGTCATATATTATGCATTATAGTCCATTTTACCAAATGCAGCAATTGGAACACTATTTCACTCTAATTTTGTCAAATGAATTGGCCAAAGAAAGTACATGATGTGTTAATCAAAAATATCTGGATATTTCGTAAGAAGGTAGTGAGAGTTTTAATAGAAATTGTAAATTTGAAAGATGGATTAAAATACCTTAATAGTAAGCATCTATATCTATTAGAATGGCCAAAATCCAAAACAATGGAAAAGCAGGAACTCTCATTCATTGCTGGTAAAGATGCAAAATGGTGCAGCCACCTTGGAAGACAGCTTGGCAGTTTCTTAAAAAACTAAACATACTTTTACTATTCAATCCAGCAATTATACTCCTTAGTATTTACCCAAAGCAGTTGAAAACTTATGTCCACACAAAAACCTGAACACAGATGTTTATAGCAGCTTTATTCATGATTTCCAAAACTTGGAAGCAATAAAGATGTCCTTCAAGAGGGGAAGGGATAAGTAAACTGTGCTACATCCAGACAATGGAATATTATTTAGTGCTAAAAAGAAACCAAACACTCTTTTATTGCTCTTCTGATGTAATTTCTAATTATCTCTCGTTACTTAGGTAATTATATTTTTTTGTCCAAATGTGAACTTTGTAGAATTATAATTCTTATTTCTTAAGTAAATATAAATATTTTTAAAAACAATAAGCATCTACCTGCTGATATTTATATTCCAATAGCCACTCTCCTTGAGGACTTAAATGCTGTGATGTCTAACAGGGAGCCACTGGTCACATGTGGCTATATATATGTATGTATGTGTATATATATATATGTATATATATATATTTTAACATCTTTATTGGAGTATAATTGCTTTACAATGGTGTGTTAGTTTCTGCTTTATAACAAAGTGAATCAGCTATACATATACATATATCCCCATATCCCCTCCCTCTTTCGTCTCCCTCCCACCTTCCCTATCCCACCCCTCTAGGTGGTCACACAGCACCGAGCTGATCTCCCTGTGCTATGCGGCTGCTTCCCACTAGCTATCTATTTTCCGTTTGGTAGTGTATATATGGCTATTTATATTTAAATTAATTAAAAGTAAATAAGATTTCAAGTTTTGTTTCTTGGTTGCACCAGCCGCATTTCAAGTGCTCAATAACCACCTGTGCCTAATGGTTTCTATATATTGCACAGTGTAAATTTGGAACATAGGGCTTCCCTGGTGGCGCAGTGGTTGAGAGTCCGCCTGCCGATGCAGGGGACACGGGTTCGTGCCCCGGTCCGGGAAGATCCCACATGCCGCGGGGCGGCTGGGCCCGTGAGCCATGGCCGCTGAGCCTGCGCGTCTGGAGCCTGTGCTCCGCAACAGGAGAGGCCACAGCGGTGAGAGGCCCGCGTACGGCAAAAAAAAAAAAAAAAAAAAAAAAAAAAATTTGGATCATACCCTTCTTTGCAGAAAGTTCTATAGGACAGAGATGCTTTAGAGGGACAGCAGTGACCTCTTCCGTTGACTCCCCTTGTTTATGTTAGAAAATTAGGAGCAGCAACATTTTGTCATAAGATTAAATTATTTCAGCTTCTCTTTGGTGCTGAAAATAGTCCATCCTCTTTCAAATGTAATTTGAAGATTGCAGATTGCAGAAATGACCCCTGAAATTGTAGATTCACTGATCTTGCAGAAACCATAATTGTTTCCTAGCCGTAGTGTGTAAAATAATATTAAACCATTCACCGTGATTAAAACACCCTTAACAAATTTATATAGAAATCATCCAGAGAGGTAGTTGCTGTTGCTGTATATTCCCCTGTAGTATCATGCTTTTTCATATTTTCATAGATATACATGTTCTTTTGGCATCGGCTTTGATCAGTTTGAAATGAAAGACCCAAGAGTCTCTCCTTCCTGGAGAAACACACACACACACACACACACACACACACACACAAAACAAAACCTCTTTTGTCTTTTACTCATTGTCACCAAAAATAAATAAATGATACAAATGGTTCTTTTACTGGTTTTAAAAGTAGAGCCAGAAATTATGTGAAGTTGGGACTCCTGAATTATTCATGTGTTCTGATTGAATAGGATCATTATCTCTGGGCTTACAAGCTAATAAATACTGTCTAATGCCTGGATACTGTTTTGATGTAATAGTGTCAGGAAAAAGAAAAAACAACTGACTTCTTTGCAAGCTTGGGCCTAAATTAGGGAGGAGCTCCCTGATGAGTTCATTGCAAAGAAATGTATGTGTGCCAGTATGTGTGTGTGTGTGCATGTACACACACGTTTGTGTGACTGTGTGAGTCTATCCACAAATATGAAATATCTTAGACAATTCTGTGAGTCTGCCTTCTCTCATCTCTCTAAAGGCATTTTAAGTTAGACATGCAACTCAAGAGTTGCAGAATGGCTTGTCTGGTAACTTCGCTGCTATTTTTCTCTCCTTTCTCTTTTCTCATCTACCATATAGTATGTAAAAGTATTTCAGAAAAGGCAGACTGAGTCTCAGTAAATGATTATGCTATCTAATCGTTTGCCAGTGAACAGTCAAATAATCTTAAATTATAGACAGTGAGGTTTTCCCCCAGATTGATTTCAACAAGTGAGTTTGCTTTGAGTTTATCACCATAAACCAGGAGTGTAGAAAGCCTGAATTAAGGTTGTGCTCTTAAAAGCAATCGCAGAAGGATGTGCATTTGTAGCAGGTTTGAAAGCACGGAGATAAATACAGTTGACAGTTTCATAGAAAGTAAAATTAGAGGTGGACTATGTTACAAAATACCTTTATAGGCTAATAGTTGTAGAAATGTAGCAGAATCTGTTAGACATCAAAGAAAAATATCCTTATTGAGTATGCTGATTGGTTTAACAAAATACACACTGTCTTTTCTTCTTTTAGAACACCATTTTTTCTCAGGTGATGTGGCCTCTATTAAGGGTAGACGAACATCTGACAAAGAGCCTGTTAGCAATTCAGTTGTTTGCAAAATTTACGCAGGACCAAAAGTCTTTCCTCTGAGACAGCTGGCTGGGTCTTACACAGAGTACATAGGTTTTCCAGACTGCTTTTCTCAACATCTAACACAAGCTAATAAGTCATGCAATTTAATTAAGTTTTTTTAACAGGAATTAAAGTGTGTGAACCATCTACTGGAGCTGGTGTGAATACTATTTCAATACTGTCGCCCTAGCAGAGCTGCCTGCCTTTTTCTATCTCATATAGGAGGCAACGGAGGACAAGTGAGATCTTTAAAAAAGTAAACACCCTTTATTATCCAGTAGAGCCAAAACCTGTGATTTTATTGTATTTTTCTAGAAAACGGCCATGGAATTTTATTCTTAGATTGAAGAAAACAAATTTGAATTTGGAGGGCAAAGAAAAATGTCCAAGGTGGGTAAACTATAGTATTCTGCTTGTGACTGTTACTATTTCTACCTGTCTTTTAGAAATAGGAAGTGCCCCTCCAAAGTGGGGGAATATGGCATTTCATGCCTTTGCCTCCCGGAAGACACAAACTGCCGACTTCTCTCCAGTGCTTTCCACCTGTCAGTGTGCTAGGTGTGGACCTGACAATCCACCCACACTCAATTCCGCAAGACCGGCATGGTTGGCAGGACATTCGAAAGGTGCCCGTCCCCAAACAGGGCCTTTGGCACTTGGCTTCCTGTTCCCTTGCACCGTGACAGGCTGCACACAAGACAGATATGGGGATCAAAGACAGCGCCTGTGGATACACCCAGCAGGATCCAGGGAGCATTACTAGTGTTCTCAATAATTTGCTATTAGTATTGCAGAAAAAGTGAGGAGTGCACTATTGAGTGATAAAAAACACATTTTATCAGGAAAATATACAGAATATAACACAAGGTATATTTTTGATGTTGGATGCAAAAGGGTCATCCAGAGCTGTAGAAGGGCATGCAAGAAAGGAAGCAACGGCACTAGTGGGGAAACTTCCAGGTCCTTTCACAGAGATAATTTTGTTCAACTGTGAAAGTGTGAAGGACGAACATGAAAAAATTAGGTGCAAAGAAAGACAAGAGAGGGGGTAGCTCTGCCCTGACTCTTGTCATATTCTCATATCATTTTTATGATGATTCTTTGTTTTTCTCTTACAATATGGAATTTTGGTAGACTATTTATAATTCGAGTTCCGACTTTATGTAGAATTTTCTGTCATGAGACTCTGATCACACTCTTAGAGTAGCTCATATTCAGTTAGCATTGCCTCTCTCCCCACATCTATGAATACATGCTTTTGCTGGTCAGCCCTCTGCTGGGTTCTCAGAAAACAATTATGGAAAGGAATGTGCATGCATATTTACAAGGTGTATGTTTATAATTCAATATTAAATTTATAGAGGCATATACAAACCAAGAGGCATGCCCAACTCTGTGATGTATGGGCGTGTTCCATACCACTGAAGACTTGGAGGCTTACTCTCTGTTATTTTACTTTCAGATCTTTGGACTCTACAGAGTAATGTAGAGTAATGTAATACCTACCATTACAATGCTCTCCATTTGCTACCATTTACAGAACCCATGTTTGAAACTTATTACTTGATATTCCCTCAACTGGACATTCTACTTCCTCTCCCATCGGGACCCAAGTCAGCACATCCTTATCTAGGTACGCCTTCCTTCAGTCATCTGGTACCATTTGCCAGCACATAAAGATCTCAGTCTAAAGAATGAGAGAGGAAACAGGGCTTTCCATAGCACTACCAATCTTCTCTCTCTTCTTTGCCCCCTGCTATTAACCAACAGCCTAATTGTCCTTGTTGATCATTAATTTGATCTCAAAGAGGAATTAATGAAAATAATATAACTATATAATAGACATAATGCAGCCATTAAAATAATGCTATAGATGAATATCAATGTGGAAATATGCTCATAACCTAAATAAACAACCCAAATTACAGAACACTGTTAAACCTCCCTTTTAGTCAAAACATATGTGCATCCATGTGTGTAAGGAGACGTACGTAGTAAAATATTGGAAATAACACAAAAGACCATCAATAAAGGGAATGTTTAAATAAGCTGTGGCACACCCAACTTATGGAATCTTGCAGATGTTCGAAAGAATGAGTTACCATATATCTAATGTACAGAAAGATGAGAAGATACTTTTGACAGATTGTTAAGTGAAAGAAGCAGCCTGCAAAATAATATATAGTATACCTCTATTGTAAAAAAAAAAAATCCCACAAAACTATATTATACCTTCATTGTATAGGTATATAAATGGGGAGGGGACTGGGATTGGTGATAAGCAAAGGAAGTTTAGTTTTATCTATATTGTTTGAATGTTTTACAATAGGGATGTAATCATGAATCACATGTGTGTAATTTAAATATATACTTAACCCCCCTCAAAAAATATGTACATCTTATTACAGAGCTGTATGAAAGTACATAAATGCACATATGAATATATACATTTATGTATATATTGGTATACATGTATGTTTGAGCAATGGGATTACAATTGTTTTTTTAGTTAACCTTCTGTTTGCCTATATTACTAATCTTCCAACAGTGAACAAGAATTGTTTTTGTAATACTATTAAAATTACTAATATTTTTTTCAAATGTAGAAATCTACCAAACTTTTTCATTATACCTGTATAGTATAAATCCATAGCCATGTATCTCACACTTTTCTACGTGATAGAAAATTCATTTGTCAGCATTAGTTTGAAGATATAAATGAGCCACTTGTGGAGCTAGTAAATGCATTGAACTTCATGGGGAAACTCAGATTTCAATCTCATCTAGTCTCATCACATGTAACCTTGTAAAGATGCATAAGATGTCAAGTAATATTTTCTTGTATATAAATGAGAGGACTGGATTAGGGATTGGGAATGTCTCTTCAACTTTGAATATCTATGATCATTGAATATCACACATAACATTTGAATTCTCTAAATAGGTAGACCTATTTAGAGAAAATATTCTAAATATTTGGGGGAAATAATACTCCTCACAGGTAAAAAGGCTACTAAAGTGCATGCATTAGAAACTATATAATATTTATTATCATGAAAACCAAAATTAAAAATAACAATAGTAAATACCACTTGAGTACTTACTATGTTCCAGGAACTGTACAAAATTATTTACATGATTTAACTTTTTAAATTCTCAAAGCAAGCTTATGGGTTATAGCTATTTTCACTGTTTTACAGGTAGAGCTGTTCCCCTATGAGGTAGGTTAGTAAACAAGTATCCAATTTTTTTTCAAGAAGGAAAAATGATAAACCATAGTCAAAGTAAACAGGTGGGATTCATCTTTTCAGTAGGTTGATTCTACACAAAACATTCATTAAATTCAGAAATTCTAAAGCTTTGCTTTTTTTCGTATTTCATACAGTGACTAGAATATAATTAAACGAAGGTTGTGTGGGAACCCACCAGCTCTAAAACTAAATGATTCTTTAGGATCATATTTAGAAAATGCAGTATAAAGAAGAAGATAAGTGGTGGGTCCAGGACTGAGAGGGGAAGCTGGTGGGAATGCATTTTTACTTCAGCTTCCTCAGACCTTGAGGAATCATCCTCGGCAATCCAGCACTGCAATTCCTGGAGTGGCCACTAGGTGTCAGACATAAAGTCTAGGTGTGGCGATTAAGGTGCCCCTTTCCTCCGGTGACTGTTTTCAAAAGGGAATAACTCCCTGCGATCCTCCTCATTCTGCCTTATGATCAATGACACTACAAGATAGAATGTCATGTGCAACCCATGCACTACCAAACTTTAAGTTGCTGAATCCTTTGACAGTAAAGAACAGGTCTGTATATGCCCCACACATAGTATAGTACAATATATGTTTGACTGAAAGTGCTCAAAAAATATTTGTTGTTTGGTTTTTGAAGGGCTTCTTCATAGATTTTAGGTATTCCTTTCTATTATCAATTTTCATAATTTGGATGCTTTCATGGGGCTAATGTATGGTAAGCACACAGAAATATTCTTAGAACCTATTAATGGAGACTCCTATGGTGACCAGGTTCATGGTATATATACATACGTAGGAGATCTAAAATAGCCATGGCTGTCTCTTCCTTACTTCCCTCTCTTTATGAAGGGGGAATAGTAGCCACATCTTTCCCTACCACTGGGATATTGTGAATGGAAGGCCAATTATCTGCCTTCAACTCTTCCAAAGAAAACCATAATTCAATATCTTAACGAACAAACTTCTAAAATGGGAGGCTATCTTTCAATTAGAATTCATGTCAAAATTAAAGCTCAGCTCAAATGGTCTATCTCAAATCAAGATTCAGAGATGAATAAAATTAACCGGAGGAGGACATGCTCTCCGGGTAGAGGCAATAGCAGGTCTTTAGGCAGTGTTTGTAAGCAGGAAACTGTGTGGTGGGAAATGTACGGAGGTCTAGGGAGGCAGGATGTTAGCATTTCAAAGGGCTGCTGCAAGTATTTGAAAATAAGTATGAGGCCGGAAGCTAGAAGACTAGACTTCAATCTCCAGGAGGACCGGCAGAAGAAACCTGGTCAGGGAGAAACAGGACCAACAAGGCAGTGATGCTGAGGTTAACAACAAGAAAGGGATATGTACGCAACCGATAAAGTAGCAGTCCAGTTTCTAGAACCAAATACATGGTCATGGCAAGATACCAGCTAGAAAACCAGAGCAAAATGCTTGAAGAGCTATTGAACCATCAAATTATCATCCTAAGCCATACAGATTGGATCTGGCAAGTCACTAGTTTGATCCCACAGCTGGGACAGGTGTAAATCTGTAGCAAGTAGCCTATAAGTGAGAATATTCAAAGAAGTGGAGTTAGGGAATTAGATATTTTTGAGATTTCCCAAAATCCCTCTCACTTGCTAGGTATGACAGGGAGTTCCATATCGGCAGAAAGCGTGATTTCTGAATTTTAGTAAGGCAGTTGGATAGATGTTTAAAAATATTTTATCTTTAAAATTATAATAGCTTCTTTTCAACTAAATTTCTTGTATTTCTAATTTCTGAGAAATATCACAATGATATGATCAGAAAGAAGCCTATTAAGGGTTAGCCTCATGGACATGTAGATGTTAGTATAGGTCTAACACTTTCAGGTTGCCTCACAAGGGGTACTATACTCACTGAGTAAAATGAAGAGGGAAAGACAATCTTTCATAAAGTATGAATGGATGTTCACAGTTTGAACATGCAAAACTGGAGCCACATAATCTTTTTCCATTATTTTCTATTGGGAGGCAAACTAATATATTAAAATGAGACATAAATAGGCCTGAATGTTGAATCTGTCACTTACTAGCTGTGTGATTACTGGGGATTTATCTTTTAGAGACCCAGTTTTCTCAACTGTAAAATGGGAATAATTGTATCAAACATGAAGGCTTATTGTGAGGGTTAGAAGGTACACAGGCACAAAGGTAGTACTCAGTAGATGCTTATTATTATTATTTGAGTGGGTCATTGTTGTTATTTCACTGAGTTCATATGAACCTAACCATTAGTAGCCCTATCCATTGCTAACTAGAGGGATTATATTATGGGATTTTAATGAGTACAAGTTATATTTCTTATCAATTTTAATTTCCCTTTCTATAGGATGAGTTTATTGGAGACACCACAGAAAGTTAAAGAGGAGTACTTTGAAAACAAATTGTCACTCCAGCTTTCCATAGGACAATATCAACTCCCTCAAATGAACCATTCAAAACCTACTGAGAGTTCCAGTAGGTCTGGCCAATTGCTGAGCACAGTGCCAATCCCAAGTCAAGGACAGCTCCTGACACCACAGGCTAAAACTGAAGAGAATAATCAGGTGCCCATGGGTCACCTCTTTGCCTTAAGACTGCTCATGTTGAACTAAACAAACCCAACATTTGTCACATCTTTCTCTACTACTTGGCTATTGAGAATAGAAGGGCAATTATCTGCCTTCAGCTCTTCCAAAGAAAAACATAATTCAATATCTTAATGAGCAAACTTCTAAAATGGGAGGCTATCTTTCAGTTAGAATTTATGTCAAAATTAAAGCTCACCGGTTGCTGAGCAATTATGCACATAAAGTGGATGGAAAACACCTCAAAATGAATAGTGTTGACTCTACACGATACTGAAAGCCATCCTAGAATATGGATCAGGCTGAAATCCAAAGAGTTGCTTCATGTGGTAGTAACCACAGTGACATGGAATTGATGCCTCACTTACTTTGTGAGGCTTAATCAATATACATAGGGAAAGCCAGGATGCTTCACTCTTCCCGGTTCTATTTCCTATGTTATAAGGAAAAGATAGTTCACAGGAGGATAAAATTTGTGAGACTAGGTTCCTCCAGGTAATCAATACGTTACTGTAAAAGTCAATTAATTCATTTGTTACTTGTCTGATCATTGATTTAGCATGATCTTTAAGACATTTTTGGGCATTACATGGTAAAACTCAAAATAATTCAAATTATTGTAGTTAAACTCTGAGAATGGTGTTATTTTATACCATCACACAACCCCCCCCCACATAGGCCACAGCTTTCAGCTCTCACACAGGCACATCACATACCTTTCAACAACCCCCAACTCATTGTCAGTACTTGACCAAGTGGCATTGTTAGCATTCACCTGGGGAAAGCTTAGAGCTTCATGGTTGATGTAAAATATCTAAATTGTAAAACTTATCACCCGTGTGGAAAATGAAGTCTGAAAAGTCATTTTGCTAAAAGATTCCACAGGCAGGTGACTTTACAATTCTTTTATTCGTCACTAGGTGACTATTTCAATCCTGATAGCAATTATTTCTGAATGTCTCACTCTCTTCAGGTTGCCAGCCACTGCCCTTCATCCTTCCTGCTTC
Organism: Orcinus orca; assembly: GCF_937001465.1. Lineage (NCBI taxonomy): Eukaryota > Metazoa > Chordata > Mammalia > Artiodactyla > Delphinidae > Orcinus > Orcinus orca. The sequence goes on along the minus strand of NC_064563.1, from coordinate 21,719,531 downwards.
TAAAGGACCTAAACTTCTCTCATTACTAAAATTACTCAGAGTAATTCCTTCAACTTCCCTGTTCTTGACCTTAAATATCACTACAGCTGTATTCTTTATGAGAACGGAGCTACCCTTCCCCCTTGAAGGTACCACCACATCCAAGGATGAACCTACCTTAACCTTTCTGGTTCTTTGCCATCAGCTTTCCCTCACAGACTAAGATAACTGACAGGGTTACCTACACAAGACCTGCTGTGGCCAAGGATGGAATTTGAACAACTTGATTTCTAAAGTTCATCCTCTCCTCTACCCCCCAAAATAATCTTCTCCAATATTGCTTTCCTCAGTTTATAGCACCACCACTTCCACAAGCTTCTCAGGGGAGAAGCCCAAAGTCCCTCCAATGTCTCTGAGTTGTGTGGTACTTTCTGTATATCAGACACTTTTCAAAGTATTTTACGTGTACTTGCCCATTGAATCCTTTCAACAGGAAAGGTACTATTTAGCATAATCTTTAAGAAATACGTACCTATTTGAATAGTACCTATTCAAATAGGTACTATTAATATACCAGTTAAACAGATGAGAAAAAAGGAGGCATGAAAATTACCTAAGTTTTCCAAGGTCATAAGCCCAGTAAGTCTATCTGATTTCGAAGACATTGCTTATAACTGCTAGAGTCACTTACTTCACGACTTTTTCCCTTCCTTTATCGCTCTAACCAACGATGAACTCCTGCTTGTTCTACCTCCATAGATCTGTTTTTTCGTCTCCATTCCTACTGACTTAGAGCAGGATTTCATTTCTAATCGCCTTCTAACTGATTTTTCTTCCTCTAGTTTTTTTCAGTTTCTCTTCCTTCTGGTCCGTTTCCAAAAGGCATGGCTCTGATGATTTCTCTGTGCCTCTCAGTAATATCCAAGAGCATCCCTTTCACTTCTGAATTAAACATACCTCTTCAGCCTGACAGTCATTGTCCTTTGTATTATTACCTCTCTATGTCTTTTTTGGGTTATTTCCCAAACTGGAGTACTGTATTCACTTCCCATGAGTTTTCAATCATATGCTCTATTTTTTCCTTACCATTGGCCCCATACCAACTGCGCAGAATATACTGTACTTCTAAAGCAGGCAGATTATATTATGCTTCTAAACCGCAGAATACACTGTGCTTCCCCTAAATCAAAGCCTAGTAATGGATGAAGATTTCAAATCTGGCTTCAAACAGAATTCCAGGCACCTATGGAGATGACTAATCTTCCTTTCCTTTGCCTAAAGCACCTCAAACTCAGAATACTGCTGACCAAGGAAGAGACCAGGAAGATCAGTAAATGTGTGCCCTCCCCTTCTTCCTATAAGCTCCCAGTTCCCAAGGGGGACAGTTCTGAAAGCCATTCTGATTTCCCCTGCCCTTCTCTGATTCAACACTTGAAACATCCAGTTTAACTCCTAATTCTCCTATTATATCTTTTTTAAACTACCCAACCCATACTCCTCTGATGTGAATCGCTTTGGACCACTAATACATTACTCAGACCGAGAATAAACTTTCACCTTGTCTTTTACTGTCTAAATATCCAGTAGGGAATTCCAGCTGGACTTGGCTTTCTCTTAGGTTTTACTAGTTCCCTCTCCCTCAAATCTGTCTTCCCTTTGCTCTCAAAGCATCACCCCGGTGGGTGGTCCAGGCCAATGATGGGCTAGGGATTAATGATGGCAACTCTGCATGAACATTGAGCATGAATATCTTCTACCCACCTGAGCTAGGTAAACCTGGTGATACTCTGCTATATTTCCAGGCCCATCTCATTCACCCTCTGTCTGGGGAAACCCTCAATTCAGATCATTTAATAAATCCCCCTTTATTTTAACTTTATGCCTCATGCTCTAAGCTATGTACTTTATGTGCAGTGCACATTTAATCTTTACAAAGAAAAGGTCATCATTATTGAGCCTACTTTTTTAGATATGGAAATTGAGGTCTAAGAAACTGTGGCACCATCAGGGTCGTACTGAGTTGGGATCAAACTTAGGTCCACCTGACTTTTAACTACTGTACAGTAATTTGATGAATGTTTTATTTCATGTAGTTGAGTACAGTAATTATTAAACCTCTTTATTTGGGGGCCAGATACCCTATCTTCCTCCATTTTGTATCCACCTGTAGCAGCTAGTGGAGTGTCTTAAACATATTAGGACCTCAGCAAATATTTACTGGATTGAACAATTGACAATAAATCATTTGAGACTTCTAAGGAAGAGGTTAGTCTTTACACTCATGTGAGTTTTCAGACTTTAGACTCTCCACGTACATAAAACAAAACAATGTGCACCGCCCTCCTCTGTCTATCAAAGACACTGGATTTAGAAGTTGGTTGTATTTGACAGTTGAAATGAGATGCACGAAGACAAGACTAGAGCTCCTGCATTTTTATGTCACTGATACCATTCGGCCAACTCAATTGGAACTCTCTCTCTCTCTCTCTCTCTCTCCCTCTCTCTCTCTCTCTCTCTCTCTCTCTATATATATATATATATATATATTTTGTGTGTGTGTGTGTGTGTGTGTGTAAATCTTTAGAGTAGAGGCAACAGAGGATGGGGATAAACTACAGAATAAATAGTCCAAATTCCCTTTGCCTAATTTAGAATTTGTGGGAATCCAGGGGGAGAGAAAAGCTAGGTTCGCTGTTTCTCTTTTTCCCTCTCAGTGGCAGGGAAAAAATAAGGCAAATGCAAGGACGATTAGGTTAACTGAGCAAATGAACAACACAAGGCACATTGAACAGAAACGTTTATCTGGCTACTTAAGAGAACGCATTGAATTCGTATACTTGGGGAGCATCTTTCCAAGTGCAACCGGCTAGTTAAAATTTAAGGAGAGCCTTGGGTTGTTGTGGCAATAGCCTGCTTTTCCAGTTACAAACAGTTTTCACCTGCTCATTAAAGCAGGGCTTCTATGCAACTCTTGGATTCAATTCAGTTCAATTGAATAAGTATTTATTGAGTGTCTGTGTTGTGCCAGACTGGAACCCTGTGTTCAGTGCTTAGTTCAATTACCTGCGTGTCCTAGACAAAAATAAAACTGTTGCTCCCAAAGATCCTGTAATTCAGATGTTCACACTCATCTTGCCTGGATTTCACATCAATGAACTTAAATTGATGTCATGTTATTCCGGAGCTTTGAGGAAGTGAGGTTAAGGAACTTGTGCACACTGGCGACAGAAACCAATGGACTGTTGACATTTCTGATGGGGAGAACAGCGCCCCCTTTCTCATTTGCCTTCTGGGCCTCTGTGGAAGTCTTAACTTGTTAGCACGTTGTTTGATTTTACACAAAGACACACGGCACCCCAGTGCGGCCGTCAGCTAAACCTGAGAATCAATAAAAAACAATCCAAGTGGTAATGTGGCATCGTGCCCAAATCCACTTATTTCATAATATATTAAATCTGGAGCTTAGATTTAACTGAAATCCCAGTGAAATGCTACCTATTAAAATAAGAGGATTTAATAGGTAGAGCTCTCAGAGAAACCTTAAGAAAAAAGAACCTTGAGTGTTCAGTTGCGTTCCTTTAAAAGAACACATTTTAGATAGGTCTACACTATGTCTTCACGTCAGCTGGGTCTGTGAGATTAAAGTACAAATAAACATGTAACTGGTTAACCATTTTCCAGGAAAATAACTAAGATCAGGTAATTTCCTCCTTCAAAGCTCAGAACGCTGAAAGTCTGCACAAATAGAATAACTTCGTAAAATCACTATTGTTATCACGTCTCTTCGGAACCATTGTGTGTAATTGCTATGGAAATGTAAAAATGCCTCTTTTTTTTTTTCCTCCTCTCAACTAGCACATGGTAACCCATTCAGTCTTTTGCAAGTTTGCTGCAAATGATGCCAGTCAAAGCATCCAATGAGACCCTCAGACATTAGTGTGTTAGACATTATCTCTAACACCTCTGGACCAAAATAACAAATAATATGCCTAGAGGTGCTGCCGTTTGTGACTGCTAGTTTCCCTGCATGGCATATGCCTGGAGAGTCTCAGATGAGAGGTGATTGCACAAAACTGTGATTGTGAGATGACTTAGCAGAACCCGTGATGATGTCCTAATGGCCTCCCGCTGAGGGGAACAGGAGTAATTGTTTGTCAGGGGAGGGAGCACATCTGTAACAAGGCATCTTCTGCAAACCAAGCAGCCATGTGGAAAGGGAAAGTGAGAACCGTAGAGGGAGACAGTAGAGAAAATGCACAGGTTGAGCCAAATACGGCAGTAGCTACAGGGGTAGGGATGGAGCCAGGGAGGAGCTCGGTGAGCGAGATTGAGGTTGCGTGCTTTGGAAAACAATGCAAACACTTATTTAAAAATGAAATGCCTACCTGCTAAAGTTACCAGTTTCTTCTGGCAACCTCGGATCATAATGAAGATGAGAGACAGTGAAATGCTAGGGAAGAAATTAGAGTACCAAACAGGGAGAAAGCTTTGCATAATTGTACATTCTCTAAGAGTGTTTTCAAAGCTTGGGCATTCTTTCAGCAGGAGTCCTTTCAATGTTATGTTTTACATCCGGTAGCTTCCTTTGTTCATTGCTTACCCTAGTGATCTAAACTGAACCACTGTTTTTAAAACCATACTTTTAAAATCAAGGCAAAGCTATTGAATTTACACACATTAGAAACATCAATGTCATATCGTACAATTGAAGGATACTCATAGCCCTGTATGCGGCTGCACTAAGCATCTTCCATTTATTTGATCAGAAATAAGCGAGGGCAAATAAGCTAATGAATGCTGCAAAATGCTAATTCCCTCCACCTTTTAGCCCGGGTCGAAATTATGATTTTATCTAATTTCTGAAGAACTGAAATGCTCATGCCAGTGAAGTCTGTCATTATTAAAATATAAATCAATGCACAAGAGCATACTGGCCTATGGGAAAGACTGTAAAAAAATTTAATGCCCTCCACAAACAGCTGTGCGCCTGACCCAGCGGTTTCTTTGTGTTGGCTTTCCTGACAGGCTACCAGATTGCATCTATTTTAGTACTTTTAGCACATCTGAAGGTGTCTCCAACAACTCAGATTTTAAAATATGAAATTTTATCCCGAAGTTGCTATTATTAAATTTTAGTCAAATAAACTTTCCCTCCCTCCCTTGCCTCTCAAGGCTACAAATCCAATCAGCTGTTAAATATCAGATTAAATACAACTGGACGCAGTTTTCAGTTTAAAGGTTTCGAAGAGTGTTAAGGAATATTTATATCAACGTGAGGCCCACGTTGGGAAGTGCTATATAAATGGAAATCTATGCGCAAAAATTACTTCTTGTTTCCGTTACCTGGCATTATTACTTGGGAGGCTTTCAACCATCAACAGCCATTTCAAATCAGAGGTATCAGTCATTATCATGGTGGCGCTGATGTGCCAGTGAATTCCACACAGGAAGGAAAATGGAGGAGGTGAAGCGAAGGAGGAAACAGACCTATGTTTGTGTCATTTAGGAATGTACACACTAAGATTTTGGGTGACCAATGAGGGTTTTTCCAGGATATGGGGCCTTCAGTGCTGAACTGAGAAAGTCCCAGGCCAGCTGGGACAAGCTGGTCACCCGAGGAATGGTAAAAATCCACATACGAGCCCATGTAATATGGACTATATGATGATTTGATCATTTGATGATTTTAAAATCATCAAGATGCAAGATGAGCTTTCATTGCCTTATAACTTCTCACACTTCAGAATCTCTGCTTTCAATAGTTTCCCTCTAACTAAAATTTCTTGTACCTTTGCTGATATCTACTCTCATATCCATACATTTCTTCACAGTATCACTCGTCTATTTTTTTCTGTATATTGATTCCATTAGAACTAATTCAATATCTATGCCCCAAGTTTCAAAATAACTTCTGATATTTTTCTACGTTAACCATCAGAAAGAATAATTCTTTTGTAAACCTGAATGGCCATGTTGTTTTGAATGCAGTTGCGGTCTGGACATCTAAGGGCAAGAGAGGTATGTCCTTACCATAGTGGTTCATTACAAACGGCTATTACCTTCAAAAAGAGACATGTCCATGCTCGCTGGCAGTGCAGATATTATACTGTTGATACTATTGATAACTAGATTGTATTTGCTTTATTGGGAATGAGTCTCAATTAAGGTGGATCATAATATATGTTTGAATTTGTTACAACATCTCCAACAAAAGCAATACTCTCATGTTTCTGTCACCATTTATCGACTTTTTCTTTATTATGATGTATTGTAAAATAAAAAGATTCTGCAAAAGTGAGATCTACAAAAGTGTGATGCTACGAAAGTGAGATTCTACAAAAGTGGGATCTGAGTCTACCAATAAGGTTTTTCTAATGTTCCTGTTAAACTGTGGCAATACTACTGTATGGTCCATTTTGAAACGGGTGTTTAGATTGAATAACTTACATGTTCAACAGCTGTAGAAGGCTAGGTTGAAGCACAAAGTCAGCATCTGAACCTGAAAGGTGAACCTGATCAATTCACAGGAGCATCCACACAGCCCCAGAGACTGTCAGATGATTCCAACATCTGACTTGAGACATCGATGCAAGTAAGGACGCATGTAAGGACTTGAAGAATCCATGAGAATAGAAATAACAACGTAAAATTCATTCTTGGTAGAAAAACATATACATACATACTTTAAAAAAAATAGCTTTGAAAGCACTGTGAAACATCATAAATAGGAAAGCATATAACCCACTTTTTCCAAGTTCAAAGCATTCCACGGCTCTCTCAGAACGAGCAACAGATGCTTCCTCACAAGTCTTGTTTTCATCTCTACTTTTGGCTGCTCTTAATCTAGATCAAGATCTTATCTTGGTATTATACTAGTGGCACGATGGATGACTTGTGACAGATCAACTGGCTCCAGCTCACATCAGCTGAGGACTTTACCACCAGATTGATGTCACTAAAATATTGTTTTCATCGTGTCCCTCCACAGACCAATATCTTCCGTGACTCTACACTGCACATGGAATGGGGTCCAGACTCACTGTGCTCACAGTCAAGCTGATCCCCAACTGCTTTCATTATTTTTGTCCTTTTAACTAATTTCCTTCTCTGTGAAAGCCTATGACCAAGTTGCAGAAATTCTGGAAAATAAACTTTGAGGAATTCTCATAGAATTAATATCTCACTTCTCTGAACAGCATGTGAATGGCCCTAAATTGATGGTTAAGTGTTCTGGATGTGTATGCTTTTGTCTTTCTGCTGATTTTCAGTCAATATAGATGGCAAAATTACGTAGTAAATGCTCAAGTTCTATCTTTATCCAACTGCCCATGTAATTCTTTTAACGAAGTTGTATTTAGTGTATGTCAATTGTCTCAAATTTTTATTTATGTCAAGTTTGTTGGGGGAATACAAATTCTGATCCTCTCAGGTCATCTCCTACAAGCATGCAAATAGGTTTTCTGGAAAAAACAACCCTTTCCCTCTTACTCTAAAAAGTTTTCCTATTCTTAGAATTCAGGACTTGATATATCCGATGAAGGCAAGAACTTTGAATAATTGTGAGAATTTCAATATCTTTGAGGATTGATTTATGTATATCCTCAGTTTATGAGCTATAGTATAATCTAATTAGAAATGGGAGATAATCTACAGTTTGGGGTGGTAGGAAAATGGTTGAAAAGTGATATTTTTATCCTAACTAACTATTAACATCATTAGTAGCAGGAAAATAAAGTACAAATGAATGACTTGAAATGAAATGTAAATAAAGCCCTCATATGCTACTCCCAAAACCTCCCCCCACATTCTTTTTAATTTTATTACCTAATTTGTTCTCCCCCGAAACTTAGAAGAACAAGGATTTTTAGCCCCATCAAAAGGAAGAAAACGAGGCTAGGAGGCATTCATCACTTGCCAATGATCACAAAGTTTATAAATAGTAGAACTGGGGGAATAAAACTAAGTGTACATTAACAAATAAATGTGTTAAATGAGCTATTTTTCATTTTACGGAGCGACACATACAGGGAAGGGTTTGAAGACAGTGACTCAGTGGCTATAGTGTGTGCTTTCTATTCATGCCTCAATCAATTCAACAAATATTTATGGACCACCTATCACAGGTCAGGCACTGTGACTGACATGGAGGAATCCATCAGTGGACATAACACTGTCCTTGCCTTCAAGTTGCCTACAACCTGGTGAAATCGACAAGTAAAGAGGCCAAGAGCGTGGAACGTCATCACTGCTCTGAAGCTGAAACACGTGCCTATAGGGCCACGTGACCCCACCTTAGGAAGTCAAGAAGGCTTCATTAAGCTTCTGCTATGGTCTTGATACTTTGTTGAAAAAAGGTATACAATGATGATAAATGATAATAATTACTTTGTAACTCCCAGTGAACAGCTGACAAATAATGCACACCCTGGAGTAGGTTTTTCACCTCTCGAGGCTGTTGATGTGCAAAGATGTATTTCATCTTCCATACCTCCTCTACATGTCTACATCCTTCCTCAGCTTACAAAGTTGTAGGTGTCTGTCATTCCCCCATCAGGCAATTTGTCTATAGTTTTAATGTCAACCCTCACTTTCAGAGCTCAATACCTAGGATCAAAATGGGAAAATAAGATAATCACAGTTCCTATACGGCCTCACCTCCGCTCATTTATTTCAGAAGCCACCTATTGAATGTTCTTCACCAACAGTTTGCATGCTTTGTAAGTTTCTAGCTGTTCACCAAGCTTTTGATCATTCTGTGGATCAATATCATGTTTTGGATGACTAATCCAAAGCAGAAGCTTTCAAGCCCTGGATTTAAGAGGTTTAAAAGGCAGCAAAGACAGAAGTACAGATAGCCTGTCATTCAACTTCATAGGCAGCCCTGCAAATGGAACATAGGGCCTCTCTCGCTATGGGAGTCAGCTCTCCTGCATTTAGTCTGAGAGCCACATGGCTTGGCAGCCAGAAACCTTGCCCAGCACATCCGGCAGTTGCAAAAGCAACTTTGCTGCACAGTTGCAGGATCGACTGTTTATTTATACTTGCAAAGGAAATTGTCTGCTGCAGGCCAAGTATAGGTACTGTTCACAGGCACTTGCCAGTTTCTCAGAGAAGACCAGGACCTACAGGGGCACCAGAGATGCTCTAATCTCAGTTCACATGGCCAGAAGCCCTATCACATGTATATGCTTCCTTGCCAGGCTCTGAAACTCAGTTCTTATCATTTGGGTGGGCTCTATCCAGTAAGCGCCCCTCGCCTCAGGTAGTCACGGGAAACACATATCCTATGTGTCACCATCTCTGAGGTATCTAGATTCTGAGAACTGCCTCCACCCACTCCTTATTTTGGCTTCTGTGTAATTCCAGGTGAGGCATTCCGCTGGTACCACTAAGGCTGCCTCCATGGAGCGACCTCCTGGCTCTTTGCATGTGAATGTTATGGTCAAATTTCAATCTCAGAGAGATAAGTGAAGCATTACCATTTATTAATCATGACTAACTAGAATGACCAAAACCCCAAAGTAACTGCAGGCCAGAGACAGACCTTGCAAGTGGGGTTTAACTTTTAATTTAAAAGGGCTGGCTCCTGGTACTCATAACAACTTGGATGAATCTCAAAGGCCTTAGACCAAGAGAAGAATGTCATTCTTGAAAGGTTATGTCCTGTAGGATTCCATTCCTTAGAAGGTGGAATGCTTAGAAGGTGGAATGGGGGGAAGGGTGACTCTAAATTGATAGAAGGAGTTTGGGGAGTGATGGAACTCTTCTGAATCCTGACGATTGTAGTAGTTGCATGAACCTATGTGCATGCAAAAATTTCATAGGACTATACACACCAAAACAACCACAGTAACAAACCAATGAGTGTGTGAAAATTGATGAAATTTTAATAACTTCTGCAGTTCAGTTAATCATGTTTTAGTAATAACAATTTCCTTATTTTGATAATTATAGTATTTTCTCAGGTAATATCATGGGCAAAAGCTGGATGAAAGACACACGAAAATCCTCTGTACTATTTTTGCAACATCTATGAAAGCCTAAAAGTATTTCAAAATGAAAAGCTTTTTAAAAAGTAAGAAATAGGGCTTCCCTGGTGGCGCAGTGGTTGAGAGTCTGCCTGCCGATGCAGGGGACACGGGTTCGTGGCCCGGTCCAGGAAGATCCCACATGCCGCGGAGCGGCTGGGCCCGTGAGCCATGGCCGCTGAGCCTGCGCGTCCAGAGCCTGTGCTCTGCAGCGGGAGAGGCCACAACAGTGAGAGGCCCGCGTACCGCAAAAAAAAAAAAAAAAAAAAAATTAAGAAATAGTATATTAGCGAAAGCCTCATTTTCAGTGATCAGATACTTGCGGTCTTATTTTTTAAATGAAGATATGATCAATACAACTTAATAAAAAAAGTGAAGGCTGACGACATAGTTAACCTGTAGAATTGCAACAAATTATCTTCTGACTTTACCTACATTCTTTGAGCTGGTCTTTGAGACAGAGCCTTTACTACAATAGCTTAGTGTAATACATACAATTATCATTTCTGCCTGTGGTTTGAACTTTTTCCATTACCTAGCTGAATTCCTATGCCTGAGTGTCAGACTTAAAGATCCAGTGGTCTACTAAATACTCACCCCTTAAAGTCAACCAGGTGAAAACATCCCCAATTACTATTCCTCTCCAAACCATCTCTTGCCCCTGCTTTCCACCACCACAATTGTATTTTTCTACTGCTTTTTCCTACCTCAGTTGGTAGGGCAAAGACATAAGACAGAGTCCTGTGAGTCACCCTCAAAACTCTTTTATTCCCAACATCCATTTTAAGCTAAGTCCCTCTGACTGTATCTCTTAGATACCTGCTGGGTTCTCCCTTTTCATCCCAATTGCCACTGTCAAGGCATTTCCTCAATGGTCCTGTTTTAATAGACTGACTAGGATCCTTAATTCCAATTCTATAACATGCAAGGGCATCAGCGTGATCTTAGAACATGCAGGTCTGATTCCACTCTTCAGAACCCTATTCTGAACAGGGTTAAGCCTGGTTAAACTGAACAAGCCTTAACCAGCTTGGTATGTAAGTTTAACCAGCCTTGTATGTAAGATGGACCCTCAAAAAAAATATATCTGGCCCTCACCTACCTTTGTAGCCTAACAGCTCATCACTTCCCTTTTGAAATGTATGCTTCAGAAACACTCAACTACTTATAGTGCCCAAAAGGAAAATTGTAATTCCCTCTTACAAACTGTTCCCTCTGCCCCAAATTCTCTTCTTATCCTCTTCTTCTTGCAGAACCCATATTCATTTCCCAAATTGTAGCACGGTCACAGCTTTCTCTGAAATCCCACCAGAAAAGTCAAATATACTTTCATTACTTTGTATTCATATTACTAAACATATTTTTTTTACATATCTGCCTCTTGGTCTCTTTGTGGTTTCTGAACCTAACCATGGCTTATTCAACTTTGTATTGCTAGTACCTAGTATAGTAAGTCTCAGTAGATGGACTGTTAAATAAACAAGTGAATGATTAATAAATAAATCAATGTTTACATGTCTCTTTAAAGCTATGTATTTAACAATGATATAAATAAAAGCTGTATAATAAAGTGCTTAATATCTAATGCACTCCAATCTAGAGAACTTGTTTATCTAATGCTTTTATAACTAAACATGTAAATAATAAGATAAGCCAGATTACTTTATAGTTGTTAAACTGGAGCTGTTCAACTCTACAGTTCTCCTCTAGAGAAAAGAAATACTTTCTGTGTTTTATGTAGTGAAAGGACCTTACCCTGAAAAAGAACATTAGTTACCCAACTTGGAGGTTCATTGTGTTGCGTCTGTTTGGAAATCACATTTGCCTTCAACCCATGCCTGCTGCTGGGAAATGAAACACGATGTGCTGATAATGAATCAATAATATGTTGATACTGTGCACAGGGATTAATCAAGAGCCCTCATTCCCTGTCAGGACAATTTCAAGCTGCCAGTAATCAACAGAGGCATGCGAGCTGGAGAGCAAGCCAAGCACACACTTGACTGTGACAATCAAGCTGTACATACCAATTTCCATGGTGAAATTCAAGAGAGGGTCTTCCAGCCCCAAGGCTAGAAATGCACACAATCTCAGGTTAAATACCAATCCCCTCATTCTCTCTTTGGGTCAACTATACACATTCAAATTACTTAACCTTGAGTTGCTTCCTTTGTAATGGAGACTCTAACTTACCTTTTCCTTTATTTCTTTTTAGTTATTTCTGAGATATACATTTTAAAGTAATAAGTAGAATTATGACTTATAACATTATACCATAACATATAGACCTTTTCCTTTATACTTGAGAGGAATATCTAATTAAAATAAAGATTTTCCCCTCCATTTGGATATAAATGCTTCATTCTTGCAGCTGACCATTTTTATCACTTCTTGCCTCCTCATTCTATAGAGAGTAAATATCAACTTCATAGAGTAAAGTAGACCATTACAGCTCTGATTAAAGTGACCCTAACAATCTGGTGTTGATAGCCTCCTTCAGGGAGAATTCATTGATAAATAATAATAGGAGGATAGAAAAAATGCTGTTTTAGCTGCTCTTCTGAAAAACAATTCTTTGAAGTAAGTCAATATAAAAACTGCTGAAAAAGTGTGATCCGGTTTTTATTTTCCCACTTAAAATTATATGAAGATAAAACATTCATTCTATTACGACTGTCTAATTTTACACACAAAGAAATGTAAAACTAGACAAGTTAAATGGATTATCCCACTCCCCCCTAGTTAATTATTTCCAGAATGTTAATTCAGTTCAACCACCTGTGTTCAAAAACACCTACCTGCATCTCCCTGACTTTACTGACTGCTACCTTCCAGACCTTATTCCTTATTTGGACAGAAATGCTCTCACTCAATACTAAATGTTCTCTTGGTCCGAACCATGGATCACACAAACCTCTGATCCCAGGCAGAAAAGACTTCCGGACTTGGCTTCTCCAATCTAGCAGGTAGCTTCCCTGCTGAATATTTACCAGATGTGCAGGACATCTTCTGTGTTATCTTATAGCTCCATCTTTGCCCTACCCTGTGCCCCAGGAGGCTGACAAATATGGGCTACATCAATGTGCAACTTTATCTTCTGGTTTCTGGTTGGATTTAGCCAATTTGGAGAACCCCCAGGAGATGGAGAAAGGAGGAGAGCAAAGTCATGCTATTCATTCCCACAGTCCCCTCCCTCAGGGTCAACTAACTCCCTCAGCCCAAAGTTCCAGCACCTATTGGGTGCCCTCTCACTGGGTAACAGACACCCACTGTTACAGGTTTCAGCATCACTTGTGCTTTCTTTATATCATGTTCACACCTTTATAAGCAGTTTCTTTACAACTAATTCTCCTCCAACTACACACTTTCTTTCTTGTTTGGACCCAGACAAATACGTGAAAGGAAGAAGAAGAAGAAGTGGAATATAAAGCACCGGAAAAATAAAATAATATTTGCTCTGCTCATCACTATCTCATCTCTACTTCATCTTCCAAAATCATGTTTACTGGCAACGCAAACGCTAAGAATAGCTTATCATATTTCCATTAAGCTGTTCTTCTTATTAAAGTGTTGTTTAAAAAAATAGACCACTTAACCTAAGCAGTATATCATCACTTAAATCAAGTCATACCTTACATTTGCAGAGCACATAAAAGTAAAATGGTTTTTCTTAGCTCATTTGTGACAATCCCTATCTCCTAAAGTATTGAAATGTGGAATTGCTCTTAAGAGAAACTTTTGATATGTTACTGCCTAATTGAACACATTCTTATGAAGATGCTGACACTTACTATACGTGTACAACAACGCTCTCATCGGTTACAAAACTGATTAGTAGCACAGAGTTGGATCAGTCTACTGCGGAAGGACATTATCTCCTTCCCAACTTTGAAAGGTATATTTCAAAAACCTTCACGTGAGAATGAGCTCATGATTGAGGGGTTAAAGCATAATTTCCAAAATATTCAAAACATGACTCTCATGTAAATATAAAATGAACATTAGCAAAGATTTTATTAATTCATTAGTGAAGGAACAGGTCAGATGGAAAGCCTAGTTCAAAGGAGATTTTGAGAAACAGAGGCATATAAGACAGAGACTCCCTCTTTGATCTAATTCTAGTCAGCCTCCTCTAAGACCTCTAGGCCTTGACCCTGCACTTTAGTTTAGTCAGGCCTGCAGCACCCAGTTGTAGCAAGAATTCTGCTAAGTCAGCTTAGAAGGAACTGCCACGCTCAGCATCTGATCACCCTCAATATCTGAGCAAATTCCTTGAGTCCATCCCCCCACCTCCATCTAGTAAGATCTGATCACCCTCTTCTGACCAGCATGAACCCTGTTTAGTCAGTTTAGCAAGAATCCCCCCTAGCCTTGATATCTCCTTGATTAATTTTCTATTCACCAACTCTCCCACCCTCCTCCTTGGCTATAAATTCCCACTTTTCCTTGTATTCAGTATTGAGCCCAATCACTCTCTCAGCTATTGCAAAACCTCACTGCAGTAGTCTCTTGAATAAAATCTTCCTTACCATTCTGTAACAAGTGTCAGCATAATTTTTTAACATTAATCACTCAGTTAAAGAAATGCTGAAATAGATTTGCTAATAGATACAAAACCGTGTAATGTCCTGTAGAGAAATAAGGCTATAACATTTGACGTCTTTTCTACCCGCCAGAAGCACACAAGTTAACATGTAAGTGGAAAAGAGTGAAAAACCCTTGAGCAGCAAATAGTTAAGTCAACACAGGTGCATTCCCCAATAAAATTAAATAGTTCTTGGGTGAGTCTGTTAAACAATGGCATTGCAAAGTCATTCAGGCAACCTCTGGTTTATTTACCAGTTTTGGATAACTCTTCTTAATAAAAGATATTAACGCTTTATGGAATATGAAGTTGAATGGATTAAGTTATTAGTAAGCCTATGCCAATCCCCCAATTTTTTATTTGCTGGTATCAACATGAAGACAAAATCCTACGGAAGCATATCACAGTAAAATCTCCACTGATAGTTTATTAAAAATAAAGAAAAATCTATCTGTGGCTTAGGATTCCTTCTGCTTTTCTACTCTGTATCTACTCCAGGTCAAAATAGGCAATATATATGAAGTTCATGAGATTCTTCCTTTTCTATCTAACTTTAATAATTTTCTTTTTGATATAGCGCTTTTCTTCCATCTGTGCTGACTCTGCAACTTTTCTCACAAGTGGCAAAATAAATTTTTTGAAAATTGATTTCACGAGACACAGACTTTAAAACGACCCCCTGCTTGTAGAAAGAGTTTTAAGGTTTTTTTTTCTTACTCAGACTATTCTTAAAAGTTCCCAAATATTTTCTCCTTTGAAATCATTTTGAACACTTTTTAACATAATATGACAAATCAGTTTATGAATACAGGATTCTCTCTCAAAAATAAAGTAATAAAACTCAAGAAAATGTGAATAAACAAAGTTACAGGGGTGAAAAATAAGAGAAAATATTCCATAGGAAAAAAAAGTAATAGCTGCAATAAATACCATATGTCAAGAATGAAAAGTGGCCCATTATATACCATAATAGTTTGTCTTCAAACGAATTATACACCCTGTGGCTCCATGAGGTAAAAAGTAGCAAACCCAAACTCCTACAGCTAAAAAGTATGCATCAGGATGTGAACCTCTACAGATTGCTTTTCTCTACACCAGGCTGCCTTTCTAACAAATGATATATTTTACACTTTATAGCTATGAATTATAGTGGCACTAAAACAAAGCAACCAATCAGTTTATTAATATCCATTGATTCTCAAGTGTAACACCTTCTTTGCCTTGTTGATTCTGGAAATAATTTCCTCATAAAAATAAAATGAGAATAGGATATATTTCATTACCATTAAAAAAGCTTAGTAGCTCAATCTTCCATATCTTTTTGAATTTTTACAAATACTTCATTAAAAATGTGATAACAAAAACAACAAACTTAAAACACCCTTCCTTGCAAAAAAGGAAGCTCTTTGTTTCTTCCAAAATTTTGATGTCAGATCTAAAATGTTTTGCTTTCCTGCAAAAGCATGCTTTTCTCGGTTTTCACCTGCTGTGAGAATTATTCCTACATTATAATTAGTTCAGATAAATGAATGGCAAGATTGCTCTTCAGATTTTACTTTTTAAAGCTCATTTACATGATGGTCTATGATGACATGGTTATTAACAGTTTTTGGGCAATTAATTAGGGTAGCTGGTAGAGTTGTTAGCACAAAATGAAACTAAGAGGTTATTTTAGTAAAGCTCTCTGCTCAGGAGACAGGATAGTAGCCATTAATCCACACTGACTGAATGAATACTGCTGTTACTCCTCTCACAGTACTTCATTTGGTAAGCACTATGTTATTTGGTAGTTTGTTTTTTTTTTTTTAACTTCAAAGTGTGAAGTTTTGGCATCCTTCAAACCACTGCCATATCCGTCTTCCCTTTCCTCTCCAAGCTATGGAGCACAGAATATGCACTGGCTTCTTTCCATTTCTCAAGAAACTCTTTTCATCTCATTACAGGCTTCATCCTACAGAAGGATGTCATAGTAAAATGTCCTGCGATAGCTTATGAGAATAAAGAAATACCTTCCAGTGGCTTAGGATTTCTCTACTTCCTTATACAGTCTCCTCCCCTTTTCCAGATATCCATCTAGGATTTCCCAATATCAGTTCTTATTTCCTTCCTGGGCCCCAGCCTTATAGCAGCTCTTTTGCCCCTTTCCTATTTGCCCATTTCTGTTCCCCTCTCACCTTAAAAGAACCTAATTATAGGAATGAGATCAGTAGGCAATTTAACCTGACTCCTGACTTATGCTCTCCTGAACACACACCATGCCTTGCCTAACCTGTTGACTCTTCTCCTAGATAAAAAGAAGTAAGAATGAAGAATGAAGTAGTTAAAAAAATGACTAGCTCTCTTCCCCCAGTAGCCCCCTTGGCAACCCAGCAGGTGGATCACACAGGCAAGATAACATCTAGAGAGAGAGTTAGCCAGTCTGCACGCCATGGAGAATGATGCAGAACGCAGCCTCCTGCCTCGATGATTCACTGAGATTCTTCCCCCATTTTTCCCTTTAAAAACTGTCATGGCTGAACAGAATCTTTGGTGTTGATCTCTGTACATGAACCCACCTTCTCCCCAGCTTGGCCACTTTTCTGATTAAAGCATCTTTCCTTTCTACTGACACTTGCCTCTTGAATTATTGGCTTTTGAGAAGTGAGCAGCTGAACCTGAGTTCTGTAACAAGACTACGGCTGTTGGGTGGGACCTGAGGCTAATGATTCTGCAGTCCTGTACAATACATGAGTTTGCAGTGACATACAGACTTTCAGGTTGAGCCAGTAAAAGCTTCTGCTCAGTTTTCTACTCTCTCTCCCCCTGCCACAGGAGGATAGTCATCCCAGTGTCACCCAGACTCACAGAGAAATACATTTTTGCCTTAGTGGAAAATAAATTTTGCTGTGTAAAGCCACCAAGATTTCTTAACATTGCAGCACAATGTAGCTTACCCCACTAATACACCTTGGAAAGAACTTGAAGTAAGGAGTTCTGAGACTGGCGTCTTCTAGGCTGATTTATTCAGCAGCCCCTTAGCCTTTTATATTTCTAACACTCAAAGAACCATACATGCTCCCTTAAAGATTTATCGCAATTCAGAGAAATGCCAGAAAAACATTTTTCAGCTCTGTTGAGGGATAACTGACAAAATTGTAAGATATTTAAAGTGTATATGGTGATGATTTGATATACTGGCAACCAATTTTTTTAACCAAGACTTATAGGTAGCAAATTTAGAGAAACTGTATTATTCTAAAAGCTGGCTGTGGTTTGACCTGGCTGTACCAATAGAGCAGAGGATAAAGAAAGAATAGCTTTTGTTTGAAAATAAACAACTTCATGGGCCTTTCTGTAAATGAAAGGCATGTTCCCACTCCCAAACTCTCTCAAGCAAACACATAGCATTTGGATAGAAGGTGTCTAAATTACTTTGCTTAAAAAGTGATTGGAATTTTGAATGTCCCTTCAATAGGACCTTGGTATTGGGGAAAGGGGTGGGGGGAAGAGCTTTAGTGAATGGCATAGAAATAAGTACAGTGAGAAGAGTGAAGGCCACAAGAAATTCCAGGTGGAGACAAGGGATGAGAAACATTAGAATAGTCACTTCAGCAGGACAGATTCTGTTTAAGTTGTTGCCTATTCTGTGCTGGAGTGTGACCCCCTTGGTGGTCCAAAAACTTCAGGAGGACTCTGTATTAAAACATTGGGTCTAGCTTTTAAAAACCTAATACCCATAGAAAGTTTCCATGACTTAACATGATTTCATTGGCAGTGGACAGTTACAGTTTGTGCCTGTCCATCTGCCATCTCTATTTTCTGAGAGGTGTACAAACTAGAATACCTTAGATGAGTTTTTAATGGATTACCTATAAAAAATAAGCAAAGAGGTACTGACAACTATAGCCACTCTGACCCTCTTAACCTTCCCATTCCAGCTCTCCAGAGGTTTATGAATGAATAATTTTTAATTAATTAATTACTCAATCAGTGAACCTTCCAACAATCAATTCTGAGTAATTTTCCTTCCACTAAACTGAAAAAGAAAGGAAGGAAGGAAGGAAGGAAGGAAGGAAGAAAGAAAGAAAGAAAGAAGGAAGGAAGGAAGGAAGGAAGAAAGAAAGAAAGAAAGAAAGAAAGAAAGAAAGAAAGAAAGAAGAAAGAAGAAAGAAAGAAAGAAAGAAAAAGAAAGAAAAAGAACCTTGTCACCACTATAGGTAAATTAATGAAACATCAGGAAATATTACAGACCAAGAAAGGGGAAAACAGGCTTAAAACAGATTGGCTTTCCTCTGGGAAAATGATTATGACTGAATTCTTCCCTGCTCTCTCAAAGTCTGCGCATCACACTGTTACAAGATCTCAAGATAGGTCAAAATTAAATCACTAATGTTGAAGTGCACGCCCTCTGTCACATATAGGAGTTAACCTTCCCCATATCCTTAATTCTCTTTCAAAATCTTTAACAGACTGTTCGTCAGAGGCAACACAGGAAAAAGAGAACAGAAAAAAACAAAAAAGCATCTTAGTAAGAATAAGAACACTGTGTGGTTAGAAATTTTTGCCTTGTAGTGGACATACCTAAGTAACATACAGTATAGATCAGCCAAACATTTTTGGCCTAAAAACTTTATAGCATTTCAAGATCCTTCCCAGGAAAGCTTTGCTTTGGACAGTTTAGTTGCGTCATGGCACCCTATCGTACTGTAGTTGAGCAACACAGCATGAACAGTCACTTATTTTTGCATTTAAGATATATTCCAAGTATCTTTAATTCACACCTATCCCATGACATTTCATAAAATCAGGTATATGTTGAAAATATTGCACATTAATATTTATTTTCAACTGCATAATATTCAAGCATCAATAGTAAATAAAAGCAATAATAAGTCTTTACAAAAGGGTAATATGGGGGCTTCCCTGGTGGCACAGTGGTTGAGAGTCTGCCTGCTGATGCAGGGGATACAGGTTCGTGCCCCGGTCTGGGAAGATCCCACATGCCGCGGAGCGGCTGGGCCCGTGAGCCATGGCCGCTGAGCCTGCGCGTCTGGAGCCTGTGCTCCGCAGCGGGAGAGGCCACAACAGTGAGAGGCCCGCGTACCGCCAAAAAAAAAAAAAAAAAAAAAAAAAAAAAAGGTAATCTGTACAACATGAAGGCTTTCTTTTACAATGAAATTCTTATTTAGATGTATAGAAAAAAGTATACCTTATAAAATATGACATCACCTCCTCCCAAACCAGGTCAGTTCATAAAATCCCTCTCTTTCTACAGGCATTTCTATTCAAGTATACACACAAGCATTTACATGCATTTATTTTACATGGAAATTATTTTAAATCATGAATTATTGACACAATATACTTGCAATTTATGCGAGGTGTTTTCACTAGAGAAAAAATATTTTTGGTTATACTACACAAAAATTGAATTTTTTTCAACTCCCAGTCACGTTTTACTCTTTTGAATTTCATCACTTTAGTATGTGGCATTTCTGTGGCCTAAAAAGACTAGAATCATTTAAGATTTAATGAAGAGCTATTTACCTCCTAAATCTTCTTCCCTTGAGTAATGAAATAATTACCCTCCCATAATCATGAAAATGTGAAACTTGAATCTCAAATTGAGCTGTTGGAAGAAGGGTTAGTGATGCTGCATAGGTGATCACCATGGTAACATTTGGAAATGGAACTGATGTCAAGCCAAGAGCACAGTATTTCTATTCCCACAAGATCCCGACCAGGGACTGGAGATGAACTCTTGCATGGTCTTAGGAAAATGACTGAAAGCTAACATTTGCTGGGTCTCCCACTGGAGTATACACATCACCATTTTATATCATTCTCAGAGGAAGATGATTTTAAAATACAACAAAACAACATATTCTCAATAGTTTTAATTAAAATTGCTTTGCAACATTACATTACTATGATGTATGTGTGTGTGTGTGTGTGTGTGTGTGTGTGTGTGTGTATGAAGGAACTTGCTGTACATTCAAATGAGGCTTAGCCCTAAGGAAGACCATGATGATGCTAGAAAGGGAATTCACCAAAGCTTTATTCACATAACAGAGATAATTAAATAATTAGACAACCACTATAAGATAAGAGCAAGTTAATACATTTTTAATGGCATGGATGAGGAAGGTGATTCCATAAATCCTAAGGAGAATATGATTTACTTGGAACTGGAGAGAAATAATTAGTGTCACTCTGGCCCTGGCATTGTGTGTGTGTGTGTGTGTGTATGTGTGTGTGTGTAAAACACATTCTATTCTAATTTCATGGTATACAGGAAAAGTTAAATTGGACTTAATGTGAAAAAGATAAGCCAACATAAATTAAAAACTAATATAAAATATGTATACAAAATTTAGCATCATAATTTTCAAGTACATATAGTGACTTAAATTTGAGATTACTTATAGTTCTTCTAAGACAAAGAGTTCATAAAATAAGTATGTAATTAATAATTATAATTAGTATACTAAATGTTTGTATGCAACTGAGTGCTGGTACAGTGCTATGAAAACAGTTTGTTCACCTAAGTAGATAAACAGCACCCTTGTAATCTTGCTTATGTTTTATTTAACAATATTAAATATTTTAACAATGTATAATAATTTATATATTTATAATATAACATGTATGTAAGTATATAGCAATTTATAACAAATACAATAACAAATATTTTCTACAGCCATTGAAAAGGTAAACTTCAGCCCATCTCACCAATTCATTTCTTCATTTCATCAATCAATCAATCAATCAATCACTATTGAGCACCTACCATCAAGTACTAGGCTAAGAGTTGCAGAAATAAAGAACAAAAATAGACACAGTCAGTCTTGGAGTTGTAGGTCCACTGGTGAAGGCAATAATCAAATATTCACACAAAAATAATGTAAAATCACAACTGTAGCAAGTTTTTATCAAAGGAAAGTACATGGTGGTCCACAAACCAAATCTCTACAATAGTAGAGATATGACCCGTAAGGAAAGATCAGAACAAGCTTCCCTAAGCAAGTGAAACAATTGGCAAAGGAAATATATGTGCTATGTAAATAAAATAAATTAAATAAATGTGCCCTATTCTATTTTCTATGTTGTGGAGTAAAATTTCTGAACCCTACGTTAATGATATTAATATACATATATTTTTCACTAGTGAGGTTGAACCTTTTCCTTTCTTAATGGGTTGAACCTCGTCAATTATTTTGTTATTTTTCTGGTGCTGTCCTTTTCCCATTCATCTACCCCAGCCAATACTTCTTTTGTAGACTTAGTAGAAATGCATAAAGATCAGTATTTATCAAAACTCCATGCTTGTTGATTATTCCACAAATATTTGTCATTTATGTACAATTATAGGTTGAATTATGTGCCCTCAGAAAGGTATGTTGAAGTCCTAAGCCCCAATACCTCAGAATGTGACTTTATTTGGAAATAGGGTCATTAGTTAAGATGAAATCATACTAGTTTACAGTATGACTGGTGTCCTTATAAGAAGACAGCCATGTGAAGACAAAAAACACAAAAGGAGAATGTCATATGACAAGGAAGGTGGAAATTGGCGTCATGCATCTTCAAATCACTAGAAGCTGGGAGGAGGTGAGGAAGCACCTGCCAGCAGGTATTGAAGGGAGCTCAGTCCTGCCGATACCTTGATTCTGGACTTCTCTCCTCCAGAACTATGAGACAATATACTTGTTGCTTTAAGCCACCCAGTTTGTAGTCCTTCCTTATAGCAACGCTAAAGAACTAATAGTACCAGGCACTATTCTAGGCACTTATTAGATGGACACTACAAAAAATGCGATGACATAAGAACTATGGTCCTTGTCTCACAAGAGCTTCCAATAGATATGTATATGAAATAACTTGAAGATGATGAAGAATATATTACTTCTGGATGAACATGTGGTAGAAATTACAAATAGTTACATAACAAATTAAGAAAACACATTGGAGATATTTGAATTTAAAAGGAGTAGAGGGACCGTATGGGCAATGCATCTTCAAATCTGTTAATCTAAACAAGAACTCAAATGATGCCCTAAATATAACGTAGTCTCCCTCATGAGAAATGAATAGAATTAAAGCAGAATTTCTGACCACGTCAATACCAAGAAAATATCACGTACAATTAAAGGAGTCCATATACACTTAGAGATTTAGTCAATTACAAATCCCCCTGCTTCTAGAGACTGAGGTCAAGCACTTTAAGTTGTATAAATAATGGTGTAGTAATTTAATTTCTAATTCCATTTTCACATATTATATTAAAATAATAGACTATAATGGAAATGGTATGGGAGTAGACATAATAAAATGTGGTAATTTATAATTAAATAAATGCAGCGAGTGACATACACAGTGGGTCAAATTCTGCTCTTGAATGAACACACAACGGTCCTGTTATCTTTAGAATTAACTGTGTTCACTCATATGCATAAGATGATTCTCAAAAGTAGTCTTTTTTCCTGAATGAACTGATAGAGATTTGTATATTTTCATATAAATCAGATGAAAAGTATATTCACCAATGAAGCTTACATTCTAGTGGGGGGTACAGACAGTCAACACACAATTAAATCTGCAAAATTATATCAGAGAGTGGTGAATGCTTAGCAGAAAATGAAAGCAGGGTGGTGATATAAAGTAACTACGGGGCTGCTCTAGATTAGGTAGTGCTGGAAGACCTCTGGGAGCAGGGAACCCTTCAGCTAAGATCTGAAAACTAAGAAGGGACCAGGAATGGAAAGATCAGTTGTGAGAGCATTCTAAGCATAGGAACAGCCAATGCAAAGGCTCTAACTCGGAAATGATTCTGGTGTATTCGTTTACTAGGGTTGGTAAGAAATTACTAAAAACAGTAGTTAACAGGAATTTATTCGACTATAGTTCTGGAGGCTAGAAGTCCAAGATAAGGTGCCAGCAGGGTTGCACCCTTCTGAGGATTGTGAGAGAGAATCTGTTCCATGCCTCTCTCCAAGCTTCTGGTGATTTTCTAGCAACATTTGGCATTTCTAGGACTGTGGAAACATCACCCGGATCTCTTCCTTCATCTTCACAGGGCATATGTACATGTCTGGGTCCAGATTTCCCCTCTTTATAAGGACACCAGTCATAATTGATTAGGGGCCCATTCTACTCCAGATGACTTTATCTTAGCCAAACTAATTACATCTGCAATGACCCTGTTTCCAAATAAGATCACATCTAAGGTGCTAGAGGTTAGGACTTCAACATATGAATTTCAAGGGGACCTAACTCAGCACATAACTGAGTGTTTGAAGAATGGTAAGAAGGCCAAAGAGACAAGAGTGGTGTGGCTGAGACTTCTCATCTGGTAATTTCATGCTTACTGAACCAGTTATGATGCTTTCAACTACAGAGGCAAAAAAATAGATCTCAAATTGGTTTAAGCAATAAGACTTCTAATCGACTTGTATATCTGGAAGTATGAGGTTGGATGCAATTCCAGTGGGTTTCCTCAGAATTATAAATGGTAATCTTTCCTCAGGGTATTATCTTTATCCCCAGGCTTAAGATAAGAGGATAAATGGCTTTAATAGAAATAAGTGCAGAGGGAGAGAGAAAATTAGCTTTGAAGACTACCCTGAATAATGCAGAAAATCTCTCTTCTCCAATTTCAGTGGTTCCAAATGCATCTCAAGGCCATTCCTGAATCAATGACTGGCAAAGAAATAGATTAACATAGCTATATACATCCCTGTAGCTGGGAGTACCAGGCATGGGCGTGCATAGATAAGGAATGGAGATCTGATTAGAGAGGAAGAAGGAAACTTGATGCTAAATAGACAACACACAGTACCCATTACAGTCACCAAGCAACATTTTGGTCTCACAAACATGAAGACCAGTTTCTGGATGCACAGGTGTCTCCCCAATTTATGACATTCTGTGAGTACTAACCTGACCCCAGGCATCTTTCATATTTAATGCTTTCTTTATATGATCAGTTTCAGTTTCCAACTTAAATGTTTCTGAGAACTACTATCAAACAAACAGATACTAGAAATACAAAGATGAACCAGACACAGTCCCTGAATTTGAGGAACTCACAGTTTAATGTGGGAAGCTGACACATAAACAGATAAATATAATACAGTGCAGTGAGTCCACAAGAGGGATGTATGATGAAAGCCAAGGAAATGGTCACTGACACAATATGGGAATTAAGGGAATCCTTCTTAGAAGAGATGAAAGCATAGCTATGTCTAAAAAACTAATTAAGATTAAAACAGGCAATGTACCAATGTAAATTTGTACAGCCACTATGGAGAACAGTATGGAGGTTCCTTAAAAAACTAAAAATAGAGCTACCATATGATCCAGCAACCCCACTCCTGGACATATACCCAGAGAAAACCATAATTCAAAAAGATAAATTCACCCCAATATTCATTGCAGCACTATTTACAATAGCCACGACATGGAAGCAACCTAAATGTCCATTGACAGATGAATGGATAAAGAAGATGTGGCACATACAATGGAATATTACTCAGCCATAAAAAAGAATGAAATAATGCCATTTGCAGCAACATGGATGAACTTAGAGATTATCATACTAAGGGAAGTAAGTCAGACAGAGAAAGACAAATATCATATATCACTTATATGTGGAATCTAAAAAAAAGATACAAACGAACTTATTTACAAAACAGAAACAGACTTACAGACTTAGAAAATAAACTTATGGTTACCAAAGGGGAAAGGCGAGGGGACAGAGGGATAAATTAGGAGGTTGAGATTAACATATACACGCTACTATATATAAAATAGATAATCAACAAGGAACTACTGTATAGCACAGGGAACTCTACTCAATACTCTGTAATGACCTATATGGGAAAAAGAATGAATATATGTATATTATAACTGAATCACTTTGCTGTACACCTGAAACTAACACAACATTGTAAATCAACTATACTCCAATATAAAGTAAAAATTTAAAGATAAACAGACAAAGACAGTGGGAGTGGGACAGAAGAAGGGCACATCAAACAGAGAGGAGAGCAGGAGTTGTTCACTGGTGAATTGAAAATAATTTGGAATTAATAGAGAGCAAATTCAAGGAAGTAAGAAGCTGCAGATGAGATTAGAGAAGAAAATATTGGCAGGGAGAGTTGTGTGGCTTGTATACCAAGTTAAGAGGGCTGAGCCTGGGGAGCTATTTAGGTATTAGGGGGAATAATGTCCAGGATTACAAAGGAGTGAGAAGTAGAGACAAAAACAATTCTAGTAGGAATATAAAGAAGTGGACAGATTAAAGAAAAAAATTAAGTAAAAAAATATAGAAATCAATTGGCTGGAGACAGAGGGGGTAGAAATCCAGGATTCTTCTCAATGTAGGGGAGGCAAAATTTTTCTTCTACCGTCTTATGTTGTGTTCCTGGGGACTTCAAATTAATTGACAAAAGATATATCAACAGAAGAAAAAGCATGCACATTTTATTTTTAATTTTATGTGTATGGGGGGTTTCCACAGAAAAGAAGTGAAAACTCAAAGAGGCAGTTAGACCCCAGGGGCTTATATACTATTTTAACAAAGGGCAATAAATTGCGAAGTGACTAGACAGAGGAAAGGGGGGAGGGTTGTAGGTAAACTGTGGGGAGTAAATTGTGGGAAGGTGACTAGGAAATGTATGATAGATAAGGATTGTTTTTTAATGTTTGTTATGCAAATTCATCTTTCTCAGGTGATGACAGTTGACTCCAATGATTAAGAGTCTAAGGTTTGGAGGCTTCCAGGAAGATGGCGGAAGAGTGAGACGCGGAGATCACCTTCCTCCCCACAGATACACCAGAAATACATCTACAAGCAGAACAACTCCTACAGAACACCTACTGAACACTGGCAGAAGACCTCAGACCTCCCAAAAGGCAAGAAACTCCCCACGTACCTGGGTAGGGCAAAAGAAAAAAGAATAAACAGAGACAAAAGAATAGGGACGGGACCTGCACCAGTGGGAGGGAGTTGTGAAGGAGGAAAGGCTTCCACACACTAGGAAGCCCCTTCACGGGCAGAGACTGCGGGTGGCGGAGGGGGAAGCTTCGGAGCTGTGGAGAAGAGCACAGCAACAGGGGTGCGGAGGGAAAAGCGGAGAGATTCCTGCACAGAGGATCGGCGCCGACAGGCACTCACCAGCCCGAGAGGCTTGTCTGCTCACTCACCAGGTCGGGCGGGGCTGGGAGCTGAGGCTCCGGCTTCAGTCACAGTGCAGGGAGAGGACTGGGGTTGGCGGCGTGAACACAGCCTGCAGGGTGTTAGTGCGCCACGGCTAGCCGGGAGGGAGTCCGGGAAAAGTCTGGACCTGCTGAAGAGGCAAGAGACTTTTTCTTCCCTCTGTTTCCTGGTGCACGAGGAGAGGGGATTAAGCGCACTGCTTAAAGGAACTCCAGAGACGGGCGCGAGCCGTGGATAAAAGCGCGGACCTCAGAGACGGGCATGAGATGCTAAGGCTGCTGCTGCCACCACCAAGAAGCCTGTGTGCGAGCACAGGTCACTATCCACACCTCCCTTCCAGGGAGTCTGTGCAGCCCGCCACTGCCAGGGTCCCGGGATCCAGAGACAACTTCCCCGGGAGAATGCAGGGCGTGCCTCAGGCTGGTGCAACGTCACGCCGGCCTCTGCCGCTGCAGGCCTGCCCCGCACTCCGTGTCCCTCCCTCCCCCCCGGCCTGAGTGAGCCAGAGCCCACGAATCAGTGGCTCCTTTAACCCCATCCTGTCTGAGCAAAGAACAGATGCCCTCCAGCGACCTACACGCAGAGGCTGGGCCAAATCCAAAGCTGAGCCCCTGGGAGCTGTGAGAACAAAGAGAAAGGGAAATCTCTCCCAGCAGCCTCAGAAGCAGCGGATTAAAGCTCCACAATCAACTTGATATACCCTGCATCTGTGGAATACCTGAATAGACAACTAATCATCCCAAATTGAGGAGGTGGACTTTGAGAGCAAGATTTATGATTTTTTCCACTTTTTGTCTTTTTGTGAGTGTGTATGTGTATGCTTCTGTGTGAGATATTGTCTGTATAGCTTTGCTTCCACCATTTGTCCTAGGGTTCTATCCGTCCTTTTGTTTTTTTTCTTAATAATTATTTTTTATTTTAATAACTTTATTTTATTTTATCTTACTTTATTTTATTTTACTTTATCTTCTTTCTTTCTTTTTTCCTTCCTTTCCTCCTTCCTCCCTCCCTCCTTTCTTTCTTTCTTTCTTTCTTTCTTTCTTTCTTTCTTTCTTTTTCTTTCCTTCTTTTTCTTTCTTTCTTTCTTTCTTTCTTTCTTTCTTTCTTTCTTTCTTTCTTTCTTTCTTTCTTCTACTACTAATTCTTTCTTTCTACTTTTTCTCCCTTTTATTCTGAGCCGTGTGGATGAAAGGCTGTAGGTGCTACAGCTAGGAGTCAGTGCTGTGCCTCTGAGGTGGGAGAGCCAACTTCAGGAGACAGGCCCACAAGAGACCTCCCAGCTCCACATAATATCAAATGGTGAATATCTCCCAGAGATCTCCATCTCAACACCAGCACCCAGCTTCATTCAATGACCAGCAAGCTACAGTGCTGGACACCCTATGCCAAACAACTAGCAAGACAGGAACACAAACCCACCTATTAGCAGAGAGGCTGCCTAAAATCATAATAAGTCCACAGACACCCCAAAACACATCAACAGACGTGGACTTGCACACCAGAAAGAAAAGATCCAGCCTCATCCACCAGAACACAGGCACTAGTCCCCTCCACCAGGAAGCCTACACAATCCACTGAACCAAACTTAGCCACTGGGGACAGACACGAAAAACAACAGGAACTACGAACCTGCAGCCTGCAAAAAGGAGACCCCATGCACAGTAAGATAAGCAAAATGAGAAGACAGAAAAACACACATCAGTTGAAAGAGCAAGATAAAAACCCACCAGACCTAACAAATGAAGAGGAAATAGGCAGTCTACCTGAAAAAGAATTCAGAATAATGATAGTAAAGATGATCCCAAATCTTGGAAATAGAATAGAAAAAAATGCAAGAAACATTTAACAAGGAACTAGAAGAACTAAAGATGAAACAAGCAACGATGAACAACATAATAAATGAAATTAAAAATACCCTAGATGGGATCAATAGCAGAATAACTGAGGCAGAAGAACAGATAAGTGACCTGGAATATAAAATAGTGGAAATAAATACTGCAGAGCAGAAAAAAGAATGAAAAGAACTGAGGACAGTCTCAGAGACCTCTGGGAAAACATTAAACGCACCAACATTCGAATTATAGGGGTTCCAAAAGAAGAAGAGAAAAAGAAAGGGACTGAGAAAATATTTAAATAGATTATAGTTGAAAAGTTCCCTAATATGGGAAAGGAAATAGTTAATCAAGTCCAGGAAGCACAGAGAGTCCCATACAGGATAAATCCAAGGAGAAATATGCCAAGACACATATTAATCAAACTGTCAAAAATTAAATACAAAGAAAGCATATTAAAAGCAGCAAGGGAAAAACAACAAATAACACACAAGGGAATGCCCATAAGGTTAACAGCTGATCTTTCAGCAGAAACTCTGCAAGCCAGAAGGGACTGGCAGGACACATTTAAAGTGATGAAAGAGAAAAACCTGCAACCAAGGTTACTCTACCCAGCAAGGATATCATTCAGATTTGATGGAGAAATTAAAACCTTTACAGACAAGCAAAAGCAGAGAGAGTTCAGCACCACCAAACCAGCTTTACAACAAATACTAAAGGAACTTCTCTAGGAAAGAAACACAAGAGAAGGAAAAGACCTACAATAACGAACCCAAAACAATTAAGAAAATGGGAATAGGAACATACATATCGATAATTACCTTAAATGTAAATGGATTAAATGCTCCCACCAAAAGACACAGATTGGCTGAATGGATACAAAAACAAGACCCATATATATGCTGTCTACAAGAGACCCACTTCAGACCTAGAGACAAATACAGACTGAAAGTAAGGGGATAGAAAAAGATATTTCATGCAAAGGAAACCAAAAGAAAGCTGGAGTAGCAATTCTCATATCAGACAAAATAGACTTTAAAATAAAGACTATTAGAAAACACAAAGAAGGACACTACATAATGATCAAGGGATCGATCCAAGAAGAAGATAAAACAATTGTAAATATTTATGCACCCAACATAGGAGCACCTCAATACATAAGGCAAATACTAACAGCCATAAAAGGGGAAATCCACAGTAACACATTCATAGTAGGGGACTTAAACACCCCACTTTCACCAATGGACAGATCATCCAAAATGAAAATAAATAAGGAAACACAAGCTTTAAATGATACATTAAACAAGATGGACTTAATTGATATTTATAGGACATTCCATCCAGAACAACAGAATACACATTCTTCTCAAGTGCTCATGGAACATTCTCCAGGATGATCATATCTTGGGTTACAAATCAAGCCTTGGTAAATTGAAGAAAATTGAAATTGTATCAAGTATCTTTTCCGACAACAATGCTATGAGACTAGATATCAATTACAGGAAAAGATCTGTAAAAAATACAAACACATGGAGGCTAAACAATACACTACTTAATAACGAAGTGATCACTGAAGAAATCAAAGAGGAAATAAAAAAATACCTGGAAACAAATGACAATGGAGACACGAAGACCCAAAACCTAGGGGATGCAGCAAAAGCAGTTCTAAGAGGGAAGTTTATAGCTATACAATCCTACCTTAAGAAACAGGAAACATCTCGAATAAACAACCTAACCTTGCACCTAAAGCAATTAGAGAAAGAAGAACAAAAAAACCCCCAAAGTTAGCAGAAGGAAAGAAATCATAAAAATCAGATCAGAAATAAATGAAAAAGAAATGAAGTAAACGATAGCAAAGATCAATAAAACTAAAAGCTGGTTCTTTGAGAAGATAAACAAAATTGATAAACCATTACCCAGAATCATCAAGAAAAAAAGGGAGAAGACTCAAAACAATAGAATTAGAAATGAAAAAGGAGAGGTAACAACTGACACTGCAGAATACAAAAGATCATGAGAGATTACTACACTCAACTCTATGCCAATAAAATGGACAACCTGGAAGAAATGGACAAATTCTTAGAAATGCACAACCTGCCAAGACTGAATCAGGAAGAAATAGAAAATATGAACAGACCAATCACAAGCACTGAAATTGAAACTGTGATTAAAAATCTTCCAACAAACAAAAGCCCACAACCAGATGGATTCACAGGCAAATTCTATCAAATATTTAGAGAAGAGCTAACACCTATCCTTCTCAAACTCTTCCAAAATATAGCAGAGGGAGGAACACTCCCAAATTCCTTCTACAAGGCCACCATCACCTTGATACCAAAACCAGACAAGGATGTCACAAAGAAAGAAAACTACAGGCCAATATCACTGATGAACATAGATGCAAAAATCCTCAACAAAATACTAGCAAACAGAATCCAACAGCACATTAAAAGAATCATACACCATGATCAAGTGGGGTTTATTCCAGGAATGCAAGGATTCTACAATATACGCAAATCAATCAACATGATAAACCGTATTAACAAATTGAAGGAGAAAAACCATGTGATCATCTCAATAGATGCAGAGAAAGCTTTTGACAAAATTCAACACCCATTTATGATAAAAACCCTCCAGAAAGTAGGCATAGAGGGAACTTTCCTCAACATAATAAAGGCCATATATGACAAGCCCACAGAAAACATTGTCCTCAATGGTGAAAAACTGAAACCATTTCCACTAAGATCAGGAACAAGACAAGGTTGCCCACTCTCACTGCTCTTATTCAACATAGTTTTGGAAGCTTTAGCCACAGCAATCAGAGAAGAAAAGGAAATAAAAGGAATCCAAATTGGAAAAGAAGAAGTAAAGCTGTCACTGTTTGCAGATGACATGATACTATACATAGAGAATGCTAAAGATGCTACCAGAAAACTACTAGAGCTAATCAATGAATTTGGTAAAGTAACAGGATACAAAATTAATGTACCGAAATCTCATGCATTCCTATAAACTAATGATGAAAAACTGAAAGTGAAATCAAGAAAACACTCCCATTTACCATTGCAGCAAAAAGAATGAAATATCTAGGAATAAACCTACCTAAGGAGACAAAAGACCTGTATGCAGAAAATTATAAGACACTGATGAAAGAAATTAAAGATTATACAAATAGATGGAGAGATATACCATGTTCTTGGATTGGAAGGATCAACATTGTGAAAATGACTCTACTACCCAAAGCAATCTACAGATTCAATGCAATCCCTATCAAACTACCACTGGCATTTTTCACAGAACTAGAACAAAAAAATTCACAATTTATATGGAAACACAAAAGACCCCGAATAGCCAAAGCAATCTTGAGAATGAAAAACGGAGCTGGAGGAATCAGGCTCCCTGACTTCAGACTATACTACAAAGCTATAGTAATCAAGACAGTATGGTACTGGCACAAAAACAGAAAGATAGATCAATGGAACAGGATAGAAAGCCCAGAGATAAACCCACGCACATATGGTCATCTTATCTTTGATAAAGGAGGAAGGAATGTACAGTGGAGAAAGGACAGCCTCTTCAATAAGTGGTGCTGGGAAAACTGTACAGGTACATGGAAAAGTATGATATTAGATCACTCCCTAACACCATACACAAAAATAAGCTCAAAATGGATTAAAGGCCTAAATATAAGGCCAGAAACTGTCAAACTCTTAGCAGAAAACATAGGCAGAACACTCTATGACATAAATCACAGCAAGATCCTTTTTGACCCACTTCCTAGAGAAATGGAAGTAAAAACAAAAATAAACAAATGGGACCTAATGAAAGTTCAAAGCTTTTGCACAGCAAAGGAAACCATAAACAAGACCAATAGACAACCCTCAGAATGGGAGAAAATATTTGCAAATGAAGCAACTGACAAAGGATTAATCTCAAAAATTTATAAGCAGCTCATGCAGCTCAATAACAAAAAAACAAACAACCCAATCCAAAAATGGGCAGAAGACCTAAATAGACATTTCTCCAAAGAAGATATACAGACTGCCAACAAACACATGAAAGAATGCTCAACATCATTAATCATTAGAGAAATGCAAATCAAAACTACAATGAGATATCATCTCACACTGGTCAGAATGGCCATCATCAAAATATTTACAAACAATAAATACTGGAGAGGGTGTGGAGAAAAGGGAAACCTCATACACTGTTGGTGGGAATGTGAATTGATACAGCCACTGTGGAGAACAGTATGGAGGTTCCTTAAAAAACTACAAATAGAACTACCATATGACCCACCAATCCCACTACTGGGCATATATCCTGAGAAAACCATAATTCAAAAAGAGTCATGTACCAAAATGTTCATTGCAGCTCTATTTACAATAGCCCGGAGATGGAAACAACCTAAGTGCCTGTCATAGGATGAATGGATAAAGAAGATGTGGCACATATATACAACGGAATATTACTCAGCCATAAAAAAAAACAAAACTGAGCTATTTGTAATGAGCTGGATAGACCTAGAGTCTGTCATACAGAGTGAAGTAAGTCAGAAAGAGAAAGACAAGTACACTATGCTAACACATATATATGGAATTTAAGGGAAAAAAGTCATGAAGAACCTAGGGGTAAGACAGGAATAAAGACACAGACCTAGTAGAGAATGGACTTGAGGATATGGGGAGCAGGAAGGGTAAGCTGTGACAAAGCGAGAGAGAGGCATGTACATATATACACTACCAAACATAAGGTAGTTAGCTAGTGGGAAGCAGTCGACTAGCACAGGGAGATCAGCTCGGTGCTTTGTGACCGCCTAGAGGGGTGGGATAGGGAGGGTGAGAGGGAGGGAGACGCAAGAGAGAAGAGATATGGGAACATATGTATATGTATAACTGATTCACTTTGTTATGAAGCAGAAATAACACACAATTGTATTGCAATTATACTCCAATAAAGATGTAAAAAAAAAAAAGAGTCTAAGGTTTGAGTCATTCTCCTCCTCCTGGAACGAGAGGGGAGGACACCTTTACAAATGGAAATTTGCTTTACAAAAGGGAGATTTATTCCACAGAATTCTTTCTGTGTCTGCTGTTCCTCAATTGCATTCAGCTCAAAATAATCTTACGCTAATGTGGCATATTATGGGGTGGCATATTCTGATCCCCTTCATTAGGCTCCTGTCTGTGTCCTTAATAGATGGTGCTGCCCCCAACAGAAAGGGGACCTGGGGAGAGTACCCAAATTTAGGTGGGAGATGATGAATTCATTTTGGGTCATGTTGGCTAAATGTGCCTGTGGGGTCTTCAGTGGAGATGTACTGAGAAGAGAAAAATGAGGTTGAGCTCAAGGGAGAGATCTGAATTAGAGCCATAGATTGGGAAGGAAGTGTTTTTAGGTAGCAATTAAAATCATGATATGGTTATGATCACAAATGGAGTTTTATTTTCAGTGATGTAAAAACAGCAATGAGGCAAATAAGTAAATAAAGAAACCTAGGAAGAATTTTTTAAAAGAAAGATGAAACAATTAAAGAGTCAGAAAAATAAGACTATACTAACGATAATAATACCCAAACTTAAAAAAAAATTACAATGTGTCTCAGACTATTCTAAACACTTTGAAGATATTAACCCACT
Source organism: Orcinus orca (assembly GCF_937001465.1). Taxonomy (NCBI): domain Eukaryota; kingdom Metazoa; phylum Chordata; class Mammalia; order Artiodactyla; family Delphinidae; genus Orcinus; species Orcinus orca. The sequence continues at coordinate 21,685,269 of NC_064563.1, read as the reverse complement.
TAATACAACAACTCTATGAGGTAGTAGTTGTAATATTATCATCATCCCCATTTTGCAGATGAGGAGAATGAGGCAGTACAGGTAGTAAGTAGAAGAGCCATGATGCAAATCCAGGCAGTTTTGTCTGAGTCTATCCTCTTAACTGCCTTTAACAGACAGCTTATCTGACAATTAACAAAACAGGAAGCACAAATTTCTAATGAAATTCTGGAACAGTATGCCCTCACTAGCAATCAAATAAGGTACAATGAAATAAGACACTTTTTTATTTTAATATTTGGCATAGTTACTCTATAATAATGATGTCTAGAGTTTGAAAGACTTCCTTGAAAAATGAATTAACACACTCTATTCTTGGGAAACTTTCATATAATAATTCACTTCTGTTGATATATATAGCTTGGAAATATCTGGAATAAAAGAATGCTCATTGCAATATTATTCAGAGTAGAAAAATTGGAAACAATCTAAATTTCCAACAAAGGGTGAATTAGTAAGAAAATCTTGGTACATGAAATACAATACAATTATTAAAATCTTGAATATGCAATGCTTTTAGTAACAGGGGAATTGCTTATGTGATAATGATAAGTTGAAAAAGGAGAGTGTGAAATTGTATATTTATTAAGGTTTAAACAATGAAAAATATACAGAGAAGAAAGGCAGGAAGGATGTCAAAACATTAACATGTCTACCTCTGGGTGGTAAGATTAGGGATGACTTTTTTTAAAAACCTTGACTCTATTTTATTGTTATTTCTCCAAAAATACAGAGATCCTTTGGTTTCCTCTCTAGTATAAAGCACTAGAATTCCAGAAAGTATTAGAAGCTTCCTCTGTAATGGAGCAGAATTGAGGAGAGCTGGCCCAGGGGAGTTCCCCTGTGACCTTGGGACAGTAACTTGACTGAGTCCTAGACTGGTTGGATCAGTAAAATGCAAGCCCAGAGCAGGTCCCCTCTCTTCCTAACTTGCTGGTCTGCTTCACAGATGGGAGCTATAGAGATGTCTCAACCTCCAAGTTCCGGGCCTCAGACAGCACATGGTTCCAGGCTCCATCACTGGTAGAAGCAGCCCCTGTTCCTCTGAATCCCATTCCTTATGCCACATGTTCCCAGGAATAAGGTAACTAATTAATTAATTAATTAGTGCTTCAAAAAGGAGGGAAGGCAAAGGGGTCAAGGGTATTAGGAAGTCATCAATTCCCCATGACTGTTCTCTAGGTTGAGGACTGTGACATTTGAAGGGACTGAGCATCAGGAACTCCGTTCACCTGGGAAAGGGGTTCTCTGCATGCTCTGCCTGATAGTGTTAGGGTTGAGCTGCTGAGATTGTTCTCCACTTTAAGTCTAAAACCATCTGCCTAATTTCACCAGTCATTAACCCATTCTCTATCAAGACCCTTTGGAATGTCTTTCCTTTAGAGAAGCACTTCCTCCTCTAGGGTACAGCCCTGGTCACTTGCCAGCCTGGGGTTACACTCAGTTACATCCTACAACCTTCTAACCTTGAGGAACATTCAACAGTCTCATGACTTATCTTCGACAGAACCACAGCATTGCCTGCCAGGGCCCATCACTGAAGGCCTAGCTAACAGTCAGGACTGGAACACACCAGACACTGAAGAAATTCCAAGCCCCGCTCACTACTGCCCTCTAGCCACTCCTGCTTTCCCTGGATACTACGAGTCAGGCAGGCTTAAGGCCTCTGGCCAGTCAGGAGCTTCCCTATTCTGGGATTTAAGGGCAAAGTTCATCCTGCGCACAGAAGAACTAGAGCCTGAAAACCTACTGGAGTTAAACAAGGGAAGGACGGAATTGTCTATACAATGTCTTAAGTCAGTGTAGTCCATCTCATTTGAACACTAGGGAGAGGGGATGTGCCTGGGGGGGCGGGCGGCGAGGGGAGGCTCTAGCTATGGTCTGAAGAGGCTGTCAGAGTACACTCACTCACTAGAGCCTTGGGCTTGAAAAGCCAGTTCATCTTCCCATGCAGGAAGGAGCCCTTGTCACCCTCCTCAGTCACATCTCATTTGCTTGGTAGTCATCCATACACAGGTATACCTCCAAGATACTGTGGGTTTGATTTCAGACCATCACAATATTGCAAGTATTGCAATAAAGCAAGTCACCTAAATGTTTTGGTTTTTCAGTGCATATGAAAGTTACGTTTACACTATACTATAGTCTATTAAGTGTGCAATAGCATTATGTCTAAAAAACCTCAGTGTACACACCCTAATTTAAAAACACTTTATTTCCAAAAAATGCTAACCATCATCTTAGCCGTCGGGAAGTCGTAATTTTTTTGTTGGTGGAGGGTCTTGCCTTGATGTTGATGCTGCCGACTGATCAGGGTGGTGGTTCCTGAGGGCTGGGAGGGCTGCAGCAATTTGTTAAAATAAGATGATAGTGAAGTTTGCCTCATCTATTAATTCTTCTTTTCATGAATGATTTCTCTGCAGCATGCAATGCTGTTTGATAGCATTTTACCCACAGTAGAACTGCTTTCAAAATTGGAGTCAAACCTCTCAAACTCTCCCACTGCTTTATCAACTAAGTTTATGTACTATCCTAAATACTTTCTTGTCATTTCAACAGTCTTCACAGCATCTTCACCAGGAGTAGATTCCACCTCAAGAAAGCCCTTTCTTTGCTCATCTGTAAGTAGCAATTCCTCATCCGTGAAAGTTTTATCATGAGATTGCAGCAATTCAGTCGCATCTTCAGACCCCACTTCTAATTCTAGTATTCTTGCTATTTCCACCACATCTGCAATTACTTCCTCCACTGAAGTCTTGATCCCTCAAAATCATCCATGAAATTTGGAATCAACTACTTCCAAACTCCTGTTAATGTTGATATTTTGACCTCTTCTCATCAAAAATGTTCTTAATGGCATCTACAGTTGTGAGTCCTTTCCAGAAGGTTTTCAATTGATTTTGCCAGACCCATCAGAAGAATCATTATCAATAGCCCCTATAGCCTTATGAAATATATTTCTTAAATAATAAGACTTAAAAGTCAAAATTATCCCTTGCCACAAACTTTCAATTTGTGAAAAACTCAATAAAGCAAAATGTAATAAAACAAAGTATGCCTGATACATAGGTGTTAATTTTACAGTAGATAATTAGAATATATTTCCTCAATAGAATATGAACTCCTCTAGGAGAATGTAATCTCTCTACTTTAATTATTATTATTATTATTATTTTTACAGTATGCGGGCCTCTCACTGTTGTGGCCTCTCCCGTTGCGGAGCACAGGCTCCGGACGCGCAGGCTCAGTGGTCATGGCTCACGGGCCCAGTCGCTCCGCTGCATGTGGGATCTTCCCGGACCGGGGCACGAACCCGTGTCCCCTGCATCAGCAGGCGGACTCTCAACCACTGCACCACCAGGCAAGCCCTCTTACTTTAATTTTAACTATATGAGGACAGAGATTTTTGTCTGTTTTATTTACTGTTGTATCCTCAATGCCTAGAACAGTGTTTAGTATATAAGAGTACTCAATAATTATTTAGGAAATGAATGATTAAAAGGAACTGTTTTTCAAAAAGAAGTTACTTAGAATGATGTTAACCTATAGCCCACATTAAAAAAAAATAAGAAGAATTTAATAAAAGAATTTAGGGCTTCCCTAAATTCCTTCCCTAAAAAGGGACAGAGTACGTGATTAAATAGTTAATCCCACTAGGGAATCACAAGTAGACAGAAAACTAGGGGAGACCCTTATAAGTTAATGATCACTCAGGAAAGCAGTCTTTCTTAACAACAAACCAAGCAGGCTTGACTAGCAACAAAACAATGCAATAGGAGCATGAGACATGCCCCAAAACAATAAAACAATGATGGAATAAGACCTACATCCACCCGATGAAGTCAGCAAGTTAATTATCCTTGAGAAGGGGCTTTCTTTGCACATTCTAAGAGCAGAAATATAGGGGAAAGGTGACATTATACTGAAACCTGAGATGATGTACCCTATTTTAGTATATGTTTTTTGCCCATTTCCATAGCACCATGACAGCCCCGATTGGGCCATAGAGGGTCAAAAACTCCCTTGCCCGACGTGTAGGAGGAGTTAATGATGGAAGACTCGAAGAATGAGGAAGAAGGTGGTCTTTCCCTCCTTCCCACTTCTCCTTTGTTTATAAGAATGTAACCCTTTAAGTGCTCGGGGTGGCATTCCCTTTCCTGCCCGCGTGTATCTCTCACAAGTATGCTCTACTATTAAATCCAATTCTTACCTATCACTTTGCTTCTTGCTGAATTCTTTCTGTGCCAAGTCAAAAGAACCTGTGCTTCAGTAAGTCCTGAGATCAGGTGTGCAGTTTCAATCAGAAGACTGGGGGTTAGAGTCCTCTCCTAAACTAGGGTTTGTGGGTTCAAGTCCCATCTGAAATGCAGCTGGGTTAGAAACCCATCCAAGGAGTGTGGTTTTAGCACTGAAGGACCAAGTTAACACAGGGTCTGTATCCTCACTAGGATAGTCAGAAATGCCTTGTGGCATCATAAACCATCATCTGGTAGAACATCTGGTGCTGATTGCAGCCTAGAGAAATATACAGATGTGGTGGCCAGCAACTCACATGGCAATTGCTTCAATTATTCAACCACATATGGATAGAGTGCCTTGTGCTGCTTTTCAAATGCATTACTTGAACACCTATGTGCATATAAAAAGGGTAGCCTTGTGCATGCTGTGATAACCACCGAAGCATATCACCCTTAGTCACAGAGGAAAAGATATTATCATGTGTTATACTCATCTGATTAGTAGTACATGTCAATTACATTGGTGTTTTGCCTCAAAGTCAGGATGAAATTTTATGCTTGCTGTGGAGTGGCAGACATATTTTCCCTTGGGTGACCACAGGAAATGTGCCAAGAAGTGCATTTTGATTAGTATGCTGTATTCACGGACAAACTTTCCAAGGCTTTCACTTCTTTTAAGCGAGCTGGCATATGGAAACCTTGCAAAGACCAAGATTCTGTAGAAAGTTCTTTTGCTGATTCCATGGAGGGTGATTGCAGGCATTGGAAGAGGTGAAATCACACTTGAATTTTGTATTAAAAACATCTTAGATAAGTATGTTTTTGCACTACCAATATTATTATGCTTGGCTGTGTTTATGTTCAAAGACTTCATTTCCTGTTTAACCTTTAATTTAGGACAAAGATGAGTATGTTCAATCTAAAGTGACTGAGAGAGGAAAGAAAGAATTGAACCCAATTAATAACATATAAACTAATGACTTCAAGCTTATGTAAAACAATGCTCAATCCTTTGCCAAAAGTGAGTTTTCTTTAGCTCTCTCTAAAATGATAGTGACCCAATTCCTAATACATAGGTTTGAAACTTGTTGTCCATTCATTCAACATTTATTAAATGGTCATTATTAAATGGTCATTTATTAAATGGTCATGCAAGATACTGGATTCAAAGGTGAAGAAAACAGCACTCTAAAAGAGCATACAATTCTGTGGGAGGTAAGAAAATGCTTCTACCTAGAGAACTACAGTAAAAGCCCAGTTATCCCACAAAATCTAGCCCTGTGTTTATTTGGTTATTTGAAATTCAGTGAAATAAATCTTAAAATATTTTACTTTAATTAAAAGGTAACAAATGTACCTTTATTCACCAACGCTTTGAATTAGAACCCTAGTCTTTCCTCTGAGTATAAGTTTGGTGATCAGACTGTTTTCTTTAACAACTTTAACACACATTTAAAGTAATTGCTTGAAAATGCTTATAAAGAACTCTGAGCACAGAATCCTTTTAGATTTTTGTAATCCCTGTACCCTCCCCTCAACAAAAAATCTTGTCTTAAATATATCTTAATCCAAAGAAAAATTCATATTTATGAAATCTTTCCAGGGTATTCTGATTAGTTTTCATAGAAACAAGTGTTTTGATGTGTACTTTTAATTTCTTTAATGTTTAATTATATTTTGTAATTATTAAAAAATATACACGTTTGGAAACTAACACATATGCCTCACACTCAATTAGTAGGGGAAGAAATGCAGGTGCAGTTTGAGAGCAACCTATTAGAACACAGAGACATTGGTTAATCTGTCTTATAGAGGGAATAGAGAGCATGGCTCAGGCTGCCAATTTGCTAAGTTATTTTCCAAGAAAACAAAGAATCAGATAGAGGAGAATAATGTTTCTTTTCATCTTTATCCATAAAAAGGCATAATTTTTATATTGGTAAGAGCTAGGGATAACTTGGAAATCTCTCCAGTCTTTCTAAAAAGACTCTAGAAGCAAAATCAATACTGAAACAAACGTGGACCGAGCCATAGCGCTAATGGCTTTGTCAAACAGCTACAAGATATAATGTTGTACCTTCAAAACAATGGAAATATCGGATTTTCAGATATACAAGACACAAACTACAAGGTAATTTTACACTGGTAGAAAAACATTCCTTTTAAGAGAACAAAATACAGTTGACCCTCAAACAACATGGATGTTAAGGGCACTAACCCTCCGAGCAGAAAAACATCCAAGTATAACGTATAGTTGGCCCTCCATATATGCGGTTCCTCCACATCTGCAGTTCTGCATCCACGGATTCAACCAACCATGGATCGTATAGTACTGCAGTATTTACTATTGAAAAAAAAATCTGCTTATAAGTGGACCCGTGCCATTCAAACACATGCTTTACAAAAGTTAACTTATATCTGCTGTGGCAGCTAAATCTCATAGTTGGAGAATATTAGAATCACAGAAAGAAATTTGGTGACCAACTTTGGAATAATGTGAACGTACTAAAGAGCATTACCATGATATCTCAGAGTGAAGTTGTCTCTCAGGCATTCAATATGCCATTACCCTACCCTGGTCTTGATGAAGATCACAAGAGACATTTGCCACACAGCCATAAACAGTTTACTGTCTGGATGAAATGCTTCAGAAGAAGTTAAACAGGGGTGAATCAGTAGCAGGGTGCTGTTTACGACACCTAAAGTGTTTGGTGGTTATCTGAGTGAGATAGATTTTTTTACATGTAAATAGTCATCTATTGGAGTCTCACTGATACGATGCTCTGCTGGACCTTTTAAAACAAAGAGAGCTCAGTTTTTTGGTTTATCCATAAATTATTACGACCTTCATTTTTCATTATGATGGTGATCTGTTCCTCAGTTTTCTAAGTTTTCCTCACTCCTGATCTGTTTTCTTTCATTCACATAGATGAGATGGTCAGTGTGCTTTGTATAAGATTCTGGTGGCTCACGTTGTTCCAGAAGTGGCCTGTCTTTTGGTACTTCATTCAATTTAAGATCTCTCAGGCTGCAGAAATGGGAGTGAAATCTTGGCATTATTCCACCTTAGAGAACTATGGTTTGATAGTGGAGAAATTTCTGATGCCCTTTCTGGCTTGGTGTCAGTGTGAGAGATGATCTTAATGGAGATCACTGCATAAGCTTTCTGGTTATCCAATTAAGCAAATGTGGTCATCTAGTAGGAGCTGATTTGTTTCATACATCCATTTCAATATCCATAAACATTTCTATCTTCAGCTCAGCTGGTCATGTTCTCTTCATGGACTTATACGCTAGATAAGCAGACCTGCTAGATGTGGAATAACCTTTAATTGACGTGCTCTGTTTTGTCATTCAAAGACCAGTCAGGAAAACAGAAACCACTCTAAATATTAAAAATAAGTACTTTAACATTAAGGATTGTTAACATAGGCTGACAGCAACCCAGAAGTTAGTAACAGCAGAAAGTCACTACAACCCCTAGGGCTGGAGGGCAATGGGAAGGAATGGTGTTGTCAGCATGCAGAGGCCAGCTAATGGAGGCCTGCTAGGCCTGGGAGTGGGAGGGCCTGTCTGACGGGAGATAGAACTTGGGAGGTAGACACTTCCCAACAGTATCTACAGGCACAGAGAGAACTTAGCCGTTGCAGGAACACCAAAGGAAGCAGAAAGAGGGGGAGAAATATCTTGACTTCTCTCACCTTCCTATGGCCAAGACTATCTTGTAAGTCTTGGAGCCTCAGAAGGGACCTTGCAAGTATATTTCAATGTGGTAAAGAAAAGAAAGAAAGGGCAGGTAATGAATCTAAGTATAAAAAAACTGATGACTGACACACTTGCATTTTAGTGGTTTCTAAGTAAGGTGCAGAACCAAAGTGTATAACAGATGATCCATTGGGATGCAGGAAGAAAATACGAGACCTTCTTTTATTATTTATTTTTATCTAGGAGAAGAAAGAAATTAAACATTATTATTTAATATTTAAATTTTAAAATATTAAATTATTTTTTATAAATTTTATTTAAATTATTTAAATTTTAAAATATTAAATTATTTAATATTTGGATTGACCCTGACACTGTCACTCAATTGCTATATCAGATGGCCATGTATCTTTTATACAATGTGATAAATGAGTGTGAGGCAAACGGAACGCTTGGAGTAGGTTGATGTCGGGTAGGAAGGTTTATTCATTTGTCTGCTTTTAGCACATTGCATCATTCCACAGTGTGTTTTGCCTGAATATGTGGACTTATGAGTTATAGGAGCTAATTTGGACTACGCTCACTCACACAATAGCAGACACCACACTAAAGAATTGACAGTAATACTAATAATGTAAGCACAGACTAACAGTAGGAAATGGCAGCCTTCACTGGCCATTTTACAAGGTAAACAATGGTGGTTGAAACAGAATGGATACGAAACTAGCCCCAAAGTTCAAAATTATATAAAAGATTATTTGAAATACAGATTTGCTTCAATTATTTATAAAAATGAATTTTGCCCTAAGTACATATGGTATGTTGCAAATTATGATATTATAGAGGCAGATCATAACCCTTGCAGATTTGTTTTATAAAAATTCTAATCTCTATACTGCAGTATTCCTTTTGTTGTTAGAATTTTGTTTCTGTTAGTCATATGAATGCTTTAGTACTGGCTACTAAATCCTTATTGAAGTGAGAGATTGTGAGCTTGTGTTTAATAGTGTTTGTGAAAAGTGGTATTTTTTTTCTTGTGATAAAGTTTTACTCAGAAATTCTGTTTTTAAACAGTACTACAATTTAACAGCTTTTATGATGAAACCTAAAGCTGAGATTTACTTCAAGATATTTGATTTAAATGAAAACTTATATTTCAGAACAAATGAGAATAAAAATTTCTGTTACTAGATAAATAAGTAGGGAAATAAATAAATAAAATCCAGACCCACCTTTCCAATAGTGACTCAGTTTTCAGATTTACACTTGTATTCTGTCTTATATCCCAGCAGTTTTTATCCCCTATGTTCATTTAAATGCCTTTCGATGTTCTTCATAAAGATTTTGTGTACAGACATGGACTCCAAAGTTTAATGTTATTTCCTGTGGATTGTACCTATCAACTTCAAGCCCAATTAATTGCCATGTAAAACTTCATTGGTTATTGCGTCAATGTTAAAAACAGTGAAGAGTCTAAGATTTTTATTCTACTTGCAACCTAAGACGTTGGCCTGCCAAAGTTTCACAGATGCTGGCAGTAGACTTGAGACTCCTGGTTCAGAGAGAAAGAACTTTAAAAAGACTTTTAAGATACAACAGGCAGGGCAGTGTGAGCTTTGGGTTTGCATCAGTTCTTCCTCTCTCTCTAAGTCTCAAGGAGGCAAAGCTGAGCAGGGAGAGACTACATATTCCGCGGGTTTGTATCACAGTTGAGGAACCTCAGCCTTTTATAATGGACTACAAGCAAAATCTCCCAACCTTTGGCCTAGAGGTAAACATTATCTTTATTATACTAGGCAGCAACAAACCTGCCTCTGCTCCAGAAACACTATCTCTATCTTCCAAGGTGACACACTATACAAATATCCTTGAAAAGACCATCCAGAACAAAAGGCAGTCAGTGCCTCTGCTCATACAATGTGCAAAACATGGGAGACCCATGGAGAATGGTCTCCCCAACACTCAGTAGCTCAGACATGTAAGTTCCTTATTTGGGGGATAGAGAGAATGAGGGCAAAAAGATTATTAGGTTCATTCCGTGTGTCTGATTTTGTTCAAAGGATTCTGAACATTCAAATTCTTAAGTATATATTATTAATTACATTTAGTGAGAGTAGTGCATGCTAATATAAATATAAACTAATTTAAAAATATACACATATATGTTAAGGATGTATTACCCTGACAAAAAAAAAATGAAGTTTTACTAATAGAAGTGTAAGATTAATGAAAGTTTGAAGATACCTATTATTTTAACCAACTATTAAGTTGAAAAACAATTCAGAAGAAAATGGCTAAGGTCCCTGTCAATGAGGAGGACAGTAAAACAGGGGACCTATGCTTTGGAATTAAGTAGATCTGGATTCCATCCCTGGTCCTCCTCTGCAACAAAAGCAGGCAAACTAATTTCTCTATGTCTCAGTTATCTTAAGTTCTGAAAAAAATATAATTTTTTTTAATGAAGAACATCTACTACTGCTGTTAAAACAAGGTAGAAAATTAGTATTTTTGGATCATACAACAAATTGCTATTGTAGACAGAAAATAAAATTATTAGAAAAAGATTCGTTGCAGTTTTAATCTTATTTTATATAATACTGGTTTAATTAAAAGAAAAAGAATACAGGTCATATACTCTGTTATGTCTGTGATTTCTAAAAGTAGCAAAAGGGCAATTCTAAAAGAGGCAAAGGGAAAGTATAAATGTCCTAGAATATAAGGAAGACTTTTAAAACTTTAAACATAATGGAAGAAGGATGTTTTAGTTGAAGCCATATTTGATGGTTAAATGTGTGAGTATAATCCAAAATTTTTAATAAATGGTTAACAAACTTCCAGGTTACAAAAATATAATTTATAAAAGACTGAGCAGAAACCATTGCTTCCACTTTCGTTGTAGAAAAAGCGTCTTTGAGAAAGACTGATGAATTGTTTCCTTTTGCCTTTCCCACTCTCCTCTTCAAACATTGGAATTTACATGGCACTTTTTTTTCAACCTTAATTTCTAGTTCCTGATTGTCAGTCTCATATGCCCCATGCTTGTGACATAACAAATCTCTTCCCATGGAGATAGTGGTTTGTGATGTCTTAATTAAATGCACTGTGAGGTTTGAACATTTCAAGAATAAATAATCATTCTAGGAGCCAATCTAAATACAAGTGAAAAATAAAATATACAGTGCGTAAATGAATAAATTATAGACAAAAATGAGAGATAACATGTAAAGGACAGATAATACCATCACTTTTCTGATGACTAGTGTTCCTGCAACCATATTTATAATAACATTTCATATGAACAAGTTTAAATGCATTATGTACTATTGTGTACCTGTGGACCCAATGAACATTTATTCCACTTATAAATTCTTAATTCACTCATGTTCTCAGGACTTGGTTTTGGAAATATCAGTTATTTAGGTTTCTTTTGAAAAATCTGTACAGGAGTACTTTTTGTTTGCAAAGGGAGATATAATAAGTATTACATGAAAATTTTGTCAATCAATATGGTTAAATCATCCTGTACCTGTTCGACAATTCCTTTTTAAGTTTTGCACTTTTAACGTAAATATACTAGTTATAACCAGAAAGTCAAACAGTGGTTCCCTGCAGCTAAGTCACAAAAAAACCACTACATGAGTCAACCTGTCTAATGGACTGTTAAGCAAAAGCACTGAAATTTTGCAAAACATTCATTTTCATTTGAGATTCATATATATACACACACATATATATATTATATTCACACATACAATGTTCCCTTTTGATAATTATAAATAAAATGAGCCTGAGTTTAAAACAAGTTATTTGCTAAAGTGCCTTTTTTACAAACTTGGGATTCTAGGAAGTTCTGAGGACTGACATGTAGTCATTCATTTTGCTGTTCTTTTATTAAGCCTCAGTTCCCTGTATCTGTATACAGTCTGAAAGGCTCCAGATCTAAAGATAATCAAGATCACATGACTGAAGAATGGGCCAATTGTATGCAGATCCAGGATCCATTCAGTGGAAAGCTAATGACCTCCTTGTTGAAAGCATATAATCATTTTGAAGTATCTTCTTTGGTTTTTTTTTTGTTTTTTTTTTTAAGAGGATGTCAAAAAAGCAGAGTCTAATTTTATGTGCCTGGGAGTAGCTATCTAAGCTTCAGGCAATACAAACGCTGCTATTACTGGGGAGTAAAGCCTTGCATAATTAACAAACATCATCAGCCTTACAGTTCCTGCAGAATGCGGTAAGTTCCTTGCCGGAAGGCTGCTCTCAACCTAGTAAGTCTGTTTACCCTGTCCAAGATTAGATTAGTTTAATTATTATGAAAAAGACTGCTAAGATCTTACAGCCTAATTATGCAAATGTTTCTAAATGTTCACAAAAGTAATTTATTTATTTGGAGATAAATGAATCTGTTTTGTCATAAAACAGATTGCAGTCCTGGCAATGCACAAGCAGGGTTATGTAGCCTTGGGCTAATCTTTCACCACAAATATCAGTGGGATCCCTAGATTACAACATTTAAAAATACATAAATGTTTTTAGTAGGTTTTTATTGTTTTTGTGAATTATAGTAATCCCAGAAAGAACTATCACAGGTTTAATACTCACCAACCTTGTTATGAAAACATGGTTTCTCAGCAGAAGCATTTAAAAGATGCTAACAGTTAAAACATTCCTGGTAGACCTATTAAGGTACACCTGTTTTATTATGTTTAGAGCAGATATCTTCACAATACTGTTTTTCCCCCCTCTTTCTTGTAGTATCATAGTTGAAGTAGCTCTTAAAAGAAAATACTGGAAACAGCAGGATATATGTATAGATGATATTACCTATATTCATTTTACCTGTAAAAATAGTATTGCATTTTATTTTTTTTAATTTATTTCTTTTTGGCTGCACTGGGTCTTTGTTGCTACGCACGGGCTTTTTCTAGTTGCGGTGAGCGTGGGCTTCTCATTGAGGTGACTTCCCTTGTTGTGGAGCATGGGCTCTAGGCGCACAGGTTTTAGTACTTGTGGCATGTGGGCTCAGTAGTTGTGGCGCATGGGCTTAGTTGCTCTGCGGCATGTGATATCTTCCTGGACCAGGGCTCAAACCTCTGTTCCCTGCATTGGCAGGCGATTCTTAACCACTGCACCACCAGGGAAGCCCAGTATTGCATTTTAAATAAGTTAAACCAATGCCTCTATCTAAAAGTGACTTCTAAATCATGTTTTAAATAACAATACTTTGATACATAATTTAGTTGAAGCTTGCAAACTTGGAAACACACACTTAATTCTACCAAGTCTCTGAATCTAATAATTTTATAGTATTATCAACATCATTAATATCCCTAAACAGTCATGTCTTAAAATAACCCAACTGAGGTCAGTTATCCAGAGCTTCACACTTTGACATCAGGAAACTTTTACAATTTGCACAAGCTTAAGGATCTTTAGCAATAAATTCATTTATTCATTCAAGGAGTGGGTCAGGTAGTTGATAAGGGAATTGTAGTGCATATATGTTGTTCTTGCTTGCCTGACATTTGTTATTCCTTCTTCTGGAAATAGAGCCCATTTAGCCTGGGTCAACCCCTTCTCTAGGCTTGATTGAGAGGGACTGTGACTCCTCCTCCCTTCCCTCCTAATACAGGGTGATCACATGACCTAAGTCAAGCCAATCCCAGGATTTACCTACCAAAAGTTATCAGGGAACGATGATGATGATGATGATAGAATAATAATGAGTGGCATCATTTATTGAGTACTTTCTATATGCTGAACACTATGATCAACTCCTTATATGCATAATCTCGTTTAATTTTCTACTACTTTCCTACTGAAGCTGTAAAGCTATTAGAATGTGATATTTGGGGTATCAACAGCACACCATATGGGGAGAGTCTGTCAAAGAGATGGAGCTTTGAGGACAAAGACAGCATACTCTTGGACTTGTCACTTGCAGTTAGGAATCTTGGTGTCATAATTGTTGGGTTGCAAGAAGTAGACTCTAAAATAGGGACTGGATCATTGCCATGGTTGACCATACCATGAGGAGCCATGTCCTGACCAGAGGACAAATGCAAATAAACTAGAGAATCTTGAACTTGGAAATAGATGCAGAATTTGAAGACCAGAGAAGAGGTGGATATATTTCAGAGTCTATATGGTAGTTGCTATGTATTATGTTTTTAAAAGTAGATATATAAGAAAGAAGGTAGGGGTGCATATATGTTAGACAGTCCACAGTGAAATGCAAGGGAACGTGTTGCTATGAGGAGCCCAGCAACATTTTCCACTTATTTTGGTAAAAAAGAAACCTGTTTCATGTGGAGTATGGATCCCATGTTTAGGTTCAAAAGAGACTGTCCCATTTTCCTGCACTTGTGCATAGAGACAGGCACACAACCCAATTTAGACCAATCGTATTCTCCACTAGGAATTCTCTGGCAGATCAAATAGGGAGGAAACCATTTTTCAGCTGAGGTTGTTAAGCTGGTTTGATGTGGGTCTTTGGGGTGACTGGTGGGGTACGCTGTGACTATCTTGTCCCATTTATGACAGAGCCTGTCTGGAAGAGAAGCAAGTGGCAGAGGTAAGTGTTGAGCCCTTGGGTCTAGCCATGGCTAAAATCAGACCTCACCCTTGACTTTTCAGATATTTGAGTCAATAATTTCCCTCTTCTGCTTAAGCTAGTTGGAGTTTGATTCCTCTCACTTGTAGACAGAGTCCTTCAGAGAACAGAAGTCTGAACTTCAAATGGAATGAGCTAGAAACCAACATCATTTTTTCCCTATATTTGTGTTTGTAACCATTGTTTTTAGATTTAGTTTGTTTTTAGAGATGTGAGTCATGTTCATCTCAACTAAAGGTCCTAAACACAGCAAATCAAAATTTTGTTAACTTTGCTTATATCCACTAGCTTCTTTTCCTTTTGGAACCTGGGGCACATGATGGCAGACACCTAACCAAGTACTTCCAGTCTTCTGCATTTCTTGTGTCTTTAACCACTGATAATGCGGTACGTTTGGGGGATAAATGTCAACAGCAAAAGACGATACCTATATAAATATACCAAAGTGTTTCTTTCAGCCAGGGTTTTAATAGGAGACTATAGTTTATTAGAAAGAGGTGTGTTAGAAATAACAGAGTTTGACTTTTGTGTGTGTGTTTAAATTAACTGCTATTTAAATAAGCAGAACGATAGGTCTACAGGGGGATTCCACCTGAAGTTCTCTTGTGTATTAAATGGATGGTATGAACGATGAGCTTAACAGACTCTCTGATGTCACCATTATCTTAGTTATTGAAGCCATTAGAAGCTGTGTGCTGTCAGTTAAATGATCATATCTCAAGTGCACCTGCTTTATAATTATTCATTTGGTGCAAGATCACTAACATATTCCTTAAGTCATGTACAATTTGACTTAACATTAACAATTTTTTTTGCTCTTTAGAACAAATTAATGAGGTATATAAGTATATGGGTGCACAGAAATCCTATACAATTCAATTAATTAGGCTACAAAAGATCTACAATTTGTGTGACTTGTTTATCTGTATACAAGAGATAGCTGAGACTCATGAGCAGATATGATATTTAAGAAATTTCTGAAATAATGCAAAAATAATTGCAGTGGACAAACTAATGCAGATTTCTCATTCAATTGAGTAATCAACAGAGTACTTCAAACAACTGAAGATATTTATTATAAGACGGTGATGACACCTAATTAATAGAATTCCAAGGATTAAATGAAATTACAGCTTTTAGCACACTGCATATAGTAAGCACTCAGTTCATGATTATAATATTAACAATAATATGCTCAGTGCTGTGCACATATAGAAATATAAAATATAACCTTTGTCGTCTAAGAATTTATAAGCTAGTAGAGAAAATATAACCAAAAGAATTCGATAATATAGATAATTTAGGTAAACAGCGCCAATGTGCTTCCCTGTTCTGTAGTTGGTTCTTCTTATGTGCCACACATTGTCCTAAGTGTTTCACTTGGGTGTATTAATC
Organism: Orcinus orca; assembly: GCF_937001465.1. Classification (NCBI taxonomy): domain Eukaryota; kingdom Metazoa; phylum Chordata; class Mammalia; order Artiodactyla; family Delphinidae; genus Orcinus; species Orcinus orca. Next base: position 21,669,279 of record NC_064563.1, on the reverse strand, counting down.
AGTTTAATCTTCATAATACACACCTACAAGGTTAGTACTATTTTTTTTAAATCCTCAGAGTTCATTTTTATCTTTAAGATAGGTATCTATTTTATTTTATTTATTTCACTACTATTATGTTTTTGGCTCCAGGACATGCGAGATCTTAGCCCCCCAACCAGGGATCGAACCTGAGCCCCCTCAGTGGAAGTGCGGAGTCCTAACCACTGGACTGCCAGGGAGTTCCCAAGTTAGTACTATTAATATCTTCAGTTCACACATAAGGAAAATGAGAAGTTAAGTAACTTAGTTTCAGTCACACAGCTAGGAAGCAGCAAAACCGAGGTCTGATTTGAGGCAGCTGGCTCAAGCCATTTTTTTTTTTAACCACTGCCTCAGAAGGGATAGAGGCCACCTACCTGAGGCAGTGGTTCTAACTATAACTGAGCATCCAAATCATGTGGAAGATTTGTTAAAACACAGATGGAAGAGCCAGTGAGTCTGGGTCGAGGCTGAAAATTTGCATCTCCAACCAGATCCTTGTTGATGCTGGCTCTGGAACTATACTTTATGAACCACTGGCCTAAGCTATGCTGCAAGAGAAGAGGAAACAGAAGCCCATTAGCAAGGGGCTTGGAACTTCCTTAAGTGCAGATTAAGCTACTGAAAACCTGGACTAGTGAGACCTTGGTTGGTACAGGAGAGTCTTTGGAAAAGTCAATCTCTCCTGCTTCCTAGGCACTGTTATTTTTACTTCTTTCCAGACTTTAATGCCTATTCTAAGAGTTACAGCAAAATAAAAAGTCTGGGGCTTCTCTGGTGGCACAGTGGTTGGGGGTCCGCCTGCCGATGCAGGGGACACGGGTTCGTGCCCCGGTCCGGGAAGATTCCCACATGCTGCGGAGCGGCTGGGTCCGTGAGCCATGGCCTCTGAGCCTGCGCGTCCGGAGCCTGTGCTCCGCAACGGGAGAGGTCACAACAGTGAGAGGCCCGCGTACCGCAAAAAAAAAAAAAAAAAAAAAAGTCTGGCTAGTTTGAGATGACTTATTTGGGAAGAGATAGCTTTTACAATTATGATACATACAGGATCACATGCAAAAATGGGTTTATGTAAGGGATGAAATAGGTAATTGGTAGGTTTGGTGATTGGTAAGAGATCATTACCAAGGAAGAATTCATACATTTATTCATTCATTGATTCAACAGATATTGATTAAGATCTACCATGTATTGGGTTTAAAACAGTTAACAAAACATAGTAGCTGCTCCCATGGAATTTATATTCTAGGAGGGAGAAACTGGCAACAAATATAATTTATAATATGTTAGTGATGATAAGTACTATGAAGCAAAATAAATAAATCAGGGAGTGGGAGTGTATTAAACAGCAAATCAGAGAAAGTTTTTCTTATAATATTGGGAGAAACCTGAATAAAGTGAAGGAGGGAGTAACACAGAGAGCAAGGGATAAGAGCTTTCAAAGTAAGAACATCCCTAAGGCAGGATCATTGCCTCCTAGAGAGTAAGTAAGGAGGCTAAAGTGAAATGGAGGAGAGAAGACCAGGGAATCAGCCAGAAAACGAGCATCGTGTCTTGTAGACCAAGGTAAAGACTTTGAGTTTTATTCTCAGTGAGATGGGAAATCATTGGTATGTTTTGAGCAGATCAGGATTGCTCTGTCTTTGGCATGGAGGAAGAAAACTGTAAAAAAGCAGGGGCAGAAGCAGAGAGACCAACTAGGGAGCAACTGCGAAAATCCAGGCAAGAGGTGATGATGACCTGGACCAGGATGGTAGCTAAGAAAGTGATAAGAAGTGTTTTAATCGTGAAAATATTTTTATGCTAGAGCCAACACAATTTATTGAGGGATTGTACATCAGGCATTAAGAAAAATTATGCAAAACTTGGAAATAAGGAAAAAAGTGGATGGTGTATGATTTCAATGTTTTTTGGAGGCAAAGCCCCAACTAAATGTTATCTCGATGTATGTACTTTGTTTGCATTAAAGATCTCAGGCTCACTGAAGTTACAAGTTAACTTGTAGATTTCTGTCCAGTGGAGATGCACATAATCCTGTCTAGTGGAAAAGATAACCTCAAACATTATAGTTTATTTTTCTGTGGGATAATAATCAGTTTTATATCTAAACCAGCAACCTCTTCCTAATATTTCTTAGTGTGCTTACAAATACATCTTACTGGTTCCCTCATCCATATGCCTCTGACACATGCTCGTTTGATACTTGGATGAGAGTCATGCATTTTACATTGGAAAATTACACTTTTAACACGAGTAAGAGAAAAACTCAAGGATGACACCACAGTTGTTGTCTTAGCATTTAAAAGGATGTAGTGATCATTTTCTGAGTTGAAAAAGTATGACAATGGAGCAGGATTGGTGGGGAGGGGCTGGTGCAGGGGAATGAGAGTTTGAGTTGAGGCATTTAAATGCCTAGAGTGGAGTCATTCAATAGACAGAGTCAGATATTCAGGTGAGAAGTCCAGGCTGAAGAAATAAAGTTGGGGGAGCTCATATAGATGAAACTCAAAAGACTGCACGAGATTACCTAAGCATGAGTGTAAACAGAAGAAAAAAAGTCCAAGGACTGATTTCTGGGGCACTCCACCACTGAAAGATTTAGAATATGAGGCGGAGCCAGCAAAGGGCATTGCTAATGAACAGCACAAGGGTAGAAGAAAATTTGATACAGTGATAGCCCAAAAGGCAGGCAAAGAAATTGTTCCAAGAAGGAGATTGATAAATTGTGTCAAGTGATGCCAGTAAGATCCAGGATGGAAACTGATCATTGGCTTTTTGTATCCTGAAGACCTTGAACAGAGCAGTTTGGGGCCATAATGATGACTAAAGCCAGACTGATGCAGTGGCATAGAGAGAGACAGTCAACCACAGAAATATAAATGGTAGAATGAATAAAGTGGAATATAGTTATACAATAAGATATCAGGAATACAAATGAATAAACTAAAGGTACAAACAAGAACACAGATGCACCTTATAAACATAATACTGAGCAAAAAAGCAAGACATAGAGTACCTACTACATGATTTCATGTATTAAATGTTCAAAACTGAGTAGAACAAAGTAATACTATTTATGGACTCCTACACTGGTTGTCAAACTATAAAACTATAAATAAAAGCAAGAAAATGATTACCATAAAAGTCAACTTAGTGGTTCCCTCTTGGGAAGAGAAAAAGGAATGTGACTTAGAAAGGATACATGGGATGCTGACCACGTTCTATTTCTTCAGTGATGATTATAGGAGTGGTTTCCTTATAAGTATTCATATACATTATTCATCTACATTATGTTTTCTGCAGTGTTTTACATGTGTGCTTATCTCACAATAAAATATTTTTTTAATAATTAAAAATTTTTTTTAATAAAGGGAAAGAGGCAGAGAAATGGGGCATTTGAACTCAGATGTGAGTTCAGTGGGAGATAGTGCCACATGTTTGGCATCAGAGGGAAATTATCCTATAGTGAGGGAAAATTGATGACTTAGGAGAGAGGAGGAACAATGCAGAAGTGAAATCTTTGAGTACGTAAGAGGAAAACACAAGTGGGAGTTGGCTCTAGATAAAAGAACTAGTAGTTCATATGTATAACAAAAGAGAAGGTGTTCATGGGTGTAGATGCTGGATGTTTGGCAAACTAAATGACGGCAGCAGATAGGTTTTTTGATTGCTTCTGTTTCCTCAGTCTAATAAAAAATGTCATCGTCTGATATTGTAGAGGAGGAAGTGTTGAAGGTTTGAAGAAAGGAGAGGTGTGAGATCATTATCTAAGGGGCAATGGAAAATAAGCTAAGGAAATGTCTAATAGGATTGTCTGTCAGGCAGCAAGCACTAAGGTCTCACTTGAAGTTAGTGGTCAAGAATTTAATGTAAAATGGTCAGTGACGTTACGTGGTTTTCTCCAGTGACACTCAGTTCTGTAGATACAAGTGTTAAGTAGTTTAATAATTGGATTTAACTAGAGTTGGGATTTTGCTAGGCAGATATTGTTTGGAAGAAACTAGCAAGGAAGTCCATGCAAAGAAACGTTTATAATGGTAGCTTATAGAATCCAAGGTTCGGAAAAGGGTGAGTGATAGTGAAAAGGCTGCTGAGTCAGTGAATTAAGGGTACTGGTAGCGTTGAAGAATGATGAATCATATGAAGCAAAGAATGTATATAGCTACAATACTGAGTTAATATTTGTGGCCAAATACTGACTTAGGAATATAAAAATTAGAGTACAGCTTTGTACACTTTCTCATGAGTTCCTTTATCCTCTTCAAACCTCCTTTCTCTTTTTCCATACATACCTTTCTGAAGCAGAATGAACTGAATAGGAAGGAAAATGTATGTGGGTGGGAGCAGGTGCATTGCGCGTAAAAGAAAGAAACATAGAAGGAAAAAGATCTCCCATGGAGAAAAGGAGATTCCTTTGTCCCCATGGAGTCAGACTAAATAAATTCATCCTGTGGGGACATAAGAAGAGCTATTTGTCTCAGGCAGCATTTGAGCCATGACCATTGTCCCTTCTTGGGTGGGCAATGAGACTTTCTTCCTTGTGACTCCTCACAGCACCTAGCACACTGCTCGTTATCATTTCTAGCTTAATAACCAACAAAGCAGAATGCAGAGGGGAAAAGTTTGGGCAAGATCATTTCTTATTAAAGAAAAATTGTACTCCTGCAATTTGTTAAAACAAGAGCCAGAAATGGGGTCTAAAAATTTCCAATTACAGCACAAGCTCACTCCTCTAGACTCTGTATTCTCACACAATTTCTTTAGAAACTGATATCTTAGAGATAAGAAAACGAGGTGTATATATTTGTCCTATTAAATTAAATAATGTAAGCACTACATATAGGTGTTCCACGAAATCCTTTCCAATATTCCTATTCAAAAAAATGGACTGCAGGCTAATATTTTAAACCTTATACTTTACAGATCACAGAATATCACTATTTGGGAGATCATGTGAAAGTTCTTCATGTATTAGGCAATGAAAATATTCATAAAGTCAGAGGTATAATTAGCCTATACATGGTTATGTGTGAAGATGATTCTTTAAGAGACAAGTTTATCTCTAAGGGAAAATATGCCTCCATACTTGATGTCTTAAATTTTAACTTATTTTTCTTTTTTTTTAAATTGAAGTATAGTTGATGTACTATATTATATGTTACAGGTGTACAATATAGTGATTCACAATTTTTAAATGGTTATAAACTCCATTTATAACTATCACAAAAATACTGGCTATATTCCCTGTGTTGCACAATATATCCTTGGAGCTTATTTTATGCATAGTAGTTTGTAACTCTCAATCTCCTACCCCGATGTTGCCCCTCCCCCTCCCCTCTCCCCACTGGTAACCACTAGTTTGTTCTCTATATCTGTGAGTCTGTTTCCTTTTTGTTATATTCACTAGTTTGTTGTATTTTTTAGATTCCACATATAAGTGATATCATACGGCATTTGTCTTTCTCCATCTGACTTATTTCACTTAGCATAATACCTTCCAAGTCCATCCCTGTTGTTGCAAATGGCAAGATTTCATTCTTTTTTATGGCTCAGTAGTATTCCATTGTGTGTGTGTGTGTGTACGTGTGTACCACATCTTCTTTATCCATTCATCTGTTGATGTACCCTTAGGTTGTTTCCATATCTTGGCTATTGTAAATAGTGTTGCTATGAATATTGGGGTGTAGGTATCTTTTTGGATTAGTGTTTTTGTTACTTCTACATTAGTTGTTTTTCTTACTTCTACAGAGCAATACTGTCTAAATGGGAATAGTATATCAATAGTAGAACAAACGAGCTGGCACAGTGACCCCACTCTTCTCCAGGTGGATCCACATCACTTGATAAGATGTCACAAGGTGTGTTCAGGCCTGATGGTCCGCGCCCCTGACTATTCTTTTTACACTGAGTTATACTGTAGCCCATTTCTGGAGACTCTCTGGGGTCAGATTTTGCCTCATAGATGTGGCGGGGGGGACCTGGATAAATTGCTCTTTTCCCAAGGACTCTCTGTCTCACACCACCTGAAAAATATGACCACCCACACTGCCAGAGTGCATCTTAAGCAGAAGCTCTGAGAGTTGAGAGTCAAGTCACTGACAAAGCATAAAGATTAAAGTCCAAATGCTGAGGACCACGTCACGAGCCCAGGATGCTTGACAGCACACAAGCAAGCAAGGGTCCAAAGCTGAGCTGCAACCAGCCAACAAACGTTTCAGAGGAGCTTAGAGCTCACCAAAGGATCTTGCTAGACCTTAAGTCATAGTCAGCATATGGGAAAAGAAACATGTTATAAAATGATAAAAGAATGAGGGTTTTCTTTTAATAATGTAATTCTAAAAATTCAGAGAATTGCATTTTATTCTTAGAAAAATATGGAAGTAAAATTAGAAGGTAGCAAAAATAAAGAGGAAAAATAATTTCATAACCTGCCACAAAAGATATATGTGTATTTTTTTAACAAAATGGAGTTAACAGCAATATTTCATCCTGTTTTTGTCACTTAATAGATTTAGAATAGTATTTTAAGGTATTCTTATCTAGAAAGGCATCCTACAAAAAGGAATAAATATTTGCAAGCCACCTATCTGATAAGGGGTTAATATCCAAAATGTATAAGGAATTCATACAAATCAATAGCAAAAAATAATATGATTAAAAATGGACCAATACTTGAATAGACATTTTTCCAAAGAAGACATATAAATGGCCACCAGCTACATGAAAAGATCCTCAACATCACTAATTATCAGGGAACTGCAAATCACAATCACAATGGGATATCACTTCATACCTCGTAGAATGGCTATCATCAAAAAGACGAGATAACAAGTGTTGGTGATAATGTGGAGAAAATGGAATACTCGTGCACTGTTGGTAGAAATGTAAATTTGAGCAGCAACTATGGAAAATACCATGGATGTTCCTCAAAAAAATTAAAACTAAAACTACCGTATGTTCCAGCAATCCCACTTCTGGGTAGATATCAGAAAGAAATGAAATCACTATCTTGAAGCAATAATTGCACACCCATGTTCACTGCAGCATTATTCACAATAGCCAAGACATGGAAACACCTTAAAGATCCATCATCAACAGATGAATGGATAAAGAAGATGTAGAATGTAAAAACATAAACATAATGGAATATTCCATCAAAACAGTGGAATATTCAGCCACAGAAAGAAGGAAATCCTGCCTTTTGTGACAACATGGATGAATCTTGAAGGCATTATGCTAAGTGAAACAGGTAAAACAGAGAAAGACAAATATGGTATGATAATCACTTACATGTGGAATATAAAAAAGCCAAATTCAAAAAATAAATAAATGAACAGTAGAACAGTAGTGGTTGCCAGGGGCTGGGGTGGGGAAAATGGGGAGATGCTGGTCAAAAAACACAAAGTTCCAGCTATAAGATGAATAAGTTCTAATCTAATGCACAGCATGGTGACTATAATTAACAATATTGTATTATGTATTTAAAAATCGTTGAGACAGTAAACCTTAAAAGTTATCACCACAAAAAATAAATCGTAATTATGGGAGGGATGGAGATGTTAACTAACCTTATCGTGGTAGTCATTTTACAGTATATGTGTGCATCAAATCATTATTTTGTACACTTTAAACTTACATATGTTACATCAATATTGTCTCAATAAAGCTGGAAGAGAAAGTACAATATTATGGACCACCTTAATGCTGAATGAAATAAGGTATTCCACCTATTTCATTAATACCCTATTGTTAAGTATTTAGATGGCTTCATTGTTGTTGTATACATCTGTGATGCCTTCTGTCACCAACAATCTGAGTTAGGCCAAAGTCCTCCACAAGAATGCCCTCACTTCTGAAACCAGCCATAAGTTCAGGGTTCTCCACGCCACCCCACTTCTGAGCAGCTGGCTACCAATTTGGGAGCCCCCACTAACCCCTCAGTTCCATAATTTCCTAGAATGACTTACAGAACTCAACAAAGAGCTACACTTATTACACCTTTATTATAGCAAAAGAATACACATCAGAACCAGCCAAAGGGGAATGATGCATAAAGACAAGTGTGGGAAGGTACCAAACAAGAAGCTTCCATCATCCTTAGGGACGCATTACCCTCCAGGCACAACAATGTGCGACAACACACAGAGTATTGCTGACCAGGGAAGTTTACCTGAGTTTTATCAGGATTTTGTTATGTGGACATGATTGCTTGAATGATTAGTCATGGAGTTAAACTCCATCTCCAGCCACCCTCCCGTCCCAGAAGGTCAGGCTCATGTCACAAGGCTTGAAGTCCTAACCCTTTAATCATATGGTTGATCTTTCTGCCGTGGCCAACCCTCATCCTGAGTCATCTCATCAGCAGAAACATCAGCATATGCTATGAATAACATACACTCCTGTCACTTGGGAGATTCCAAGAATTTAGAGGTTAGCTTCCAGGAACCAGGGATAACGACCGAATTCTTTATTACACAGCCCCTAAAGTAGAAAATCAAGCTGATTACACTCCTCCATTCATAGCTCATTGTCCCAACCAGGGTCTGCAAATCTCTTCTCTTTTGTTTCTTTATATTTATTTATTTATTATTTATTAACTTAAGTATTTATTTGGCTGCATCGGGTCTTAGTTGTGGCACATGGGATCTTCACTGCAGCCTGCGGGATCTTTCATTGCGGCATGTAGGCTCTTCATTGTGGTGCGTAGGCTTCTCTCTAGTTGTGGCTCACAGGCTCTAGAGCGTGTGGGCTCAGTAGTTGCGGTGTGCGGGCTTAGTTGCCCCGTGGCATGTGGGACCTTAGTTCCCCAACCAGGGATTGAACCCACATCCCCTGCATTGGAAGGTGGATTCTTAACCACTGGACCACCAGGGAAGTCCCTGATATATTTATTTATTTTTCTTTTATACCTAATTCTATTTCTATCCCCCTTTTCCGCTTTACTCAATCTAATAGGTTTGTTATATATACTAAGATATATCTTCATCATTTTAAAATATATAGTAATTAAGTTACATAAATGGCATAGTGTTAAGAGTCTCTTCTTGATGCTTAATATCGTTTTACAGTTGTGTATGTAGCTGCGTGTGTATCTAGTTTTAATGGCTTCTAATTACTGTGTAGTATTCTATAAGATTCACCCATCTCTATTTATCTATTCCTGGAGTCATAGATACTCTAGGTTGGCTCTAATTCCTTTTTTCCACAAACAGTGCTGGGCTGAACATATTCCTATGTGTCCCTTTAAGGATTTATACCAGAGTATCTCTGGAGTATATACCCATGAATGGGATTGTAGATTAAAGACTGTTGCAGTACCACTAAATCTAACCAGATTGTGCTCCACAACAGCTGAGTCAGTGGTGTAGGGAGGTCTCTATTTCACAATATAATTGATAATCCTTAATGTTATCCAGTTTTCTAAGTTCTATAATTTGATAGGTGCAAAGTGGTATTTCACCACTGTTGTAATTTGTATGCTTTGATTACTGATGAATTGAAACATCTCTTATTCCTGTTAGCCATTTAGTTTCCCCAATTTGTGAACTGCCAATTCATATTCTTTGCCCATTCTTGGACTGAGTTTACTGTCTTCTTGACTTTCAGACAATTCTTTGTATATTTTATGTACTTACCTCTTGTTATTCTTAGACAATACGAATACCTTTTCCCTATTTACAACCATCTGTTACTTTTGTTTAAGGTGTCTTTCACTGAAATACACCTTTAATTTGATACAATTAAATCAACTATTTTTTTTCTCTTTATGATTTGTACTTTTGCAGTCTTCTCTATGAAGTCATTCCTCACTTCAAGGTGGCTAGGGTATTCTCCGACATTTTCTTCTATTAATTTATAATTTTCTTCTTTCATATTTAAGTCTTTAATCCATATGGAGTACACCCTTGTATATGATACAAGAAAGGGATTCAAACTTTCCATCCCATATAGTGCACCAGTTTTCCCAACAACTTCTAAATAATTTATTCTTTCCCCATTAATTTGTGTTGCCAAATTTACATATCAATTCCCATATAAACAGGTCTATTTCTGAATCCTTTATTATCTTTCTTGGTCTATTTTGTCCAGTATTATGCTTGTACTATAACTGTAGTATGTTTTGTTATCTGAGGGTGAATCACAATATGTTTATATTTCTTTAAATCATTTCCCATAAATGTTTGACTCATTTTGCAATTGTATTATTTTGCTGTCGTAAATGACGTATCATTGTCTCCTGTATTTTCTAGCTAGTTATTATTATTGCCATAGAAGAAGGCTATTGATTTTTGTTAGCTGATCTTGTCTTCAGCAAGCCTGGTCAATTTTCTCATTAGAACTAATAACCTGCCTGTTGATCTCCTGGGTTATCTACACAGCTGAACATATCACCAGCAAATAATGACAGTTTCATCTCTTCCCTTTCAATATTTATGCCTGTCATTTTTCCTTTCCAATTTTATATTACTGGCATTTCTATAATAAACATCCCGAAAGCTAAACGCTTAAGCACAATTATTTTTTAAATAGGATATATTCGTAGGAGTGGATTTTCTGGTCAGAGAGTTTTTTATGTTTAAGGCTTCTAAATTATATTTTTATAATTTATAGAATAAATTTAGATCAAAACATTGTCCCATTAACAGTGTAATAAAGTGATCATATTTTGGAATCCTCATCGATATCTGGGATTACCCATTTTTAATTTTTCTAATTTGAAAATATTAAAAGATATCTCCTTTTAATTTGCTTTTTTATTATTAAAAATATTGAATTTATATTCAGGTATCAGGTATAGAATAAGTGAAGTGAGGTAGTTAAGAAACTACATTTGTTTTTCATCTGTCAGAATTTTATTAAGACACTGAATAAAACAATTAACATATTTGAATGCTCTCTGGCTTACACTCAATTTTCCATTCTCTAAATGCATAAACCATTCTTCATCCATATCTTCTATTTATAGAATATTTGCTTTGTATAAGCCATATGGTACTAGGTATAGTCAGGGATCAAACAGCTTAAAAATCATGAGTCTTGTTCTTAAGGAGCTTCCATTCCAGCAGGAAAAACAAGAGACAGGAATAGTTATAACAGATGGTATAAAGTGATATTTGTCATAGGAGTCTCATGACTCTATGACAAATGTCATGGGATGTTAGACAATGAAATGAGAGGATTTTAAAGAATTCAATAGGCAGTGGAGGACAGTGGAGGTTTTTGAGTAGGAAAAGGAAGAGGTCGCAGTCACATTTAAAAGACCTTGATCTATTGGTGGCATTTGGGATGGACTGGGGAAGGTCAAAAAAGTGGCCTAAAGACTGATCAAGTGGTTGACAAAATATTTAGGCCAGGTTGGCGGAATGAGCAACTTAACCAGGAAATTAATAACAGATGGAAAAGAGGGAGATTGAGAGATAGGTAAAATTGACGAGATTTGGCTTTGGTTGGATTTAGGGGCCTAAATAATAGAGAATGGTTTCTAATTTTTTAGCTTCAGCTACTGGGAACATAGAGGAGCCATTAACACAAATGGGTCAGAAATCTAGAAAAAGACTGATCTGGCCTGGGGAGCTGGAAAATTAATATATTTGATATGTAGCCAGAAGAGCTGGAAGTATATTTGTGTGTGTGTGTGTGTGTGTGTCTAGTTCAGAATGGAACTAAAGATACTGATTTCAGCATTATGTATATAAAACTGAAAATGAAAATCCTTTGGCCAAACCTACCAGTGAAAGAAAGAGAGCAAGAAGATAAAAGAGAGTTAAGATAGTGATTTCTTACAGATTTCAAGTACAGGATTGGCAGAGAATTCAGTAAAAGAGAAGAGGACCCACCAGAGAGGCAGGAGAAGAACTCCAAGTTGTGGGGTCATGAAAGCCAAGAAGTAGGGAAGTAGGGTTTAATCAAAAGGATCGAATGCCACAAACACTTCATGGAGGGCGAGGACCAAGAACAGACTTAGATCTGGGGCTTAATAAGCATCAGTGACCTCCAGAGGAGCAAATCCAGGGAGTGCCAGGTCTTAAAGCCAGAAGGAATTCATCAGCTCCATGAAAGAGCAAGCAGTGACGGTCAGCATTCTATCTAGAAGCATGGTGATGAAAACACAGTGAGACATAAGATAGTACCTCAAGAGGATTGTGGAAAAAGGCTTATTAGGGAAAGGGAAGCCTGACATGTTTATAGGTAGAATCAATGCAACCTGTGAAGAGGAAAACGTTAAAGATGCAAAAGGAAGAGCATAATTAATGGAACAAAGCTGATAAGGATGTAGGCCATTTGGAATAAAGATGCAAGGGAAGGATTAATTTCAAAAAGGAGGAGGGGAAAATTTTATTCAGCTAGCAGAGACATTTTCTGTGAATAAGTCATTTTTCACAAATAGGGCTAACACCTTTTTTAATGTATAAAAGAGATCAACTAAATTGTAACCTGCAGAATTTAGGATCGAGTTCATCCTCCTCTCAGAATAATAGTTTTGAAAAGTGTCAGTGGCAAAAGATGCCTTTCTGATAATAGAATGGTAACTTGCTCTTCTATTAGAACCATTTGCATTTATAATGTTTAATTTTGCTACAGATTTGAGTCAAGGGAATTCAGGATATCTTCTCGCATAGTCCCAGGTTATAAACCAAGTCCAAAAGGCTTTTTGGCAGGCTCTGAAATACACTTTCACCAATGACTTCCTACATTGTAAATTGCCTCTGATTGCAGAACTAGCCACCACATCCTGCTGTTCCCTGAGGCTCTTTCTTTTGCTGTAGTCCATCCATCATTTGTTGTAACCTGTAATCCTGAAGGATCAATATTTGACCTCATACTCTGTATCAGTGAGTGATCTTTCCAGTTGTGACACCAAAGATTGGCAAAGTTACGTGACCACGCTATGCTGTTTTTCTCCTCTATTACACACAAAATACTATACTTTGTAGAAGGTGAAGGGTATAGCTGGTCGACCCACATTCAGTGGGAAGAGTTAGTTCACTTGCTAGTGTCACTGAAGGCGGGGTGCGTGAAGGCAACTGGAGCACTAACACGGTTGGCAGACTCCTCTCTGGGGCTCTGGGGATTCAGGGCTAGCAAGTGAGATGATTCCTGCATAATGCCCTGATCCTGCGAGATCCCAGGACGTGTAAGGAAGGACTAGCCGACTACCATAGACAAAATGAAACCGCTGAGACTCAAACCATCTAATGAAACTCTTGATTAGGAGTTTGTCATAAAGTTGGAGTCTATTTTCAGTCTTTGTAAAAGATGTGCTTTCACCTACCTAAGTTGATAAACTCTAAGCTTGGTTGGAAAATAAAATCAGGTAACAATTTACTAGGCCTGTGGTCAGTAAATTAAAAATACTCAACACTGTAATAGAATAGTATAACCCCCTTTAAAATGTAATGAGATTTTGTGCTTTTCTTTAACTTAGGATTTACATGCTCTCAGACATTTCATAGTCACAAGATAAAGCTTCCTGTTTGTCACCTGGGTACATCTGGCCTAAGAGCACATGGTACCATACCTTCTCCTACTTTTAAACTCTTGCTTGATTTATAACATGAAACATGTCTTAGCTTTAAATGCTGCTACTTCTTATGGACTCCCTTCTGCTTCTTTAAGTTTCTATCTCTTGTTGCCCTGCACTGCACTGTGAATGTTCAAGCTTGTGATTCAATGAGACAATTGCAAAATGTAGAAGACAGAAATTTTGTAAGAATTATAACAAAACGTTACCAGAGTTATTCCTATATTGTGGGATTATTGGTGAGTTACTTTCTTCTTTACAGTACTTCCATATACTTCCTTCTTTATAATACTTATTTAATAATTCCTGAAATATTCACAAAATACTGTATTATTCTTATAATAAGAAAAATAATACTAGTTACATTTTGATAAATGTGATTAATTGTAAACTGTTCGTGACTGAATCATTTATTTTCTTCATGATGCCATGAAAGCAGTTTTGAATAAAGGTAGAATAAGCTGAAACCTTTATTTCCCACTTTTAAGATTCATAAAACATTGCCTCACTCTTGCAATTAATTTAAATACATGTATGTGTGTGATTACACAAACACGTGTTTCTAAATTTCCTGATTCCAAATGGAATTGGAGGTAAAGAAAACCAAATTTTGCTGACTCTTATGATTTAAGAAAAACAATTTTGCTTACATGAAGCAAACTGATTTCCAAACCATTCATTTCCACACACATTAATCTTTATATAATCCAATCCGTTAACCTTCTTTTGATTTTATTTTTCTGGAGCAGGAAGTATTGTGGTCAGTATTCTGATTTCATGAAAAAAGAAGAGGCATTCAGTCAGAGCAACATAGCTCTTAGTCTAACTCAAACTACTGCTGTTTTTCTTACTGTAAAATTTACTTTAATTTTAAAAACACATTTAAATAACAGTAAATACATTCTGTGAAGGACTGAGGATCTTGAGTTCTTCTCTCCTTACCATTTATAAATTCAGTGGAACCATAATCTCTAAGAACTAGATGGTGTTAATTTAGAAAATTCCTTTCATGGCAACATATCCCACTTCTTGCCAAGTCCATACAATTGGGGTATTTCTTGTTCTTGTAATAGTCAACTCTTCCCAGAGATCTAGCTTACAGGCTTTATTCCTTATGTTGTATTTTAAGAGTAACGTGTATATCAATGTTACGGCACACTGAGAAGTAACCTAAGGGGGAAACTAGCCTAAGGGGATGAATGTTCATTTCCAGGAAAGTCTCTGTCTTTTAAGAAAAAGAATGGCTCAAAGGAGTCAAGTTGGCAGAGAAAGAGTATCTGATGATAAATCAATTATATATTATATATTATCCCCTGGAAAGCAATGACTCTGACCACCTCACCAACCACCTCATAAGATTATTGTGAAGATGAAATGAGAATTTAGGTGAAAGCCTTTTGTAAACTCTTAAAGACCATGCAAATATGATTGTTCTTCTTGAATCACTTATATCTGCGCTGTGTCTGGAGCAGTGTAAAAATAGACCTGACAACCCAAGTTAAATGTTTTCTTAAGCTGAGTAAATTAGTCACAATTAGAAAGACACTGGTTTGTAAAATTCTTTCATTATTTTAAAATTAGAATTCAAGCAATGCATCACAAATGAGATGATAAAGAGATATTAACCTGAATTTTTCTATCAGGAAATTGTGCAGTTTAGAGGAAACCATCATGTGATAATATGACTAATTTCCAGCACTCTTCCATCTTACCACTGTAGGCTGTTCCAGCTCACCACAGATCCTAATGGAGTTTTGTTTGTTTGTTTATTTTCTACCATTCGTATTTGGGATTTGTTATTCAGATTATATTTTTAATCATCATATTGCATTCACAGTTGAAAGACTTAGTAATATAGTTATCCATTATTTTATTTTAATATTAGCATTACAATACTTGTGCTTAAATTGAAAGCAACACATGCAATTTTCCAGGTACAAAGTTTTAGGGATGTAGAACTGTTTACAACGTCTATGGACAACAGCAGTGCTGATTACAGATCATTCAAACAAATGTTCTTTGATTTGGCTCTTACAACCACATCTGTCTCTGCTAAGGGGGTGGGGGAAATAAAACAAGTGATATAATTCCCTATGTGTTGAAACCTTTTAGCTGGGAACAGCTTTTTAATGGCTTTCTTTGCAGTCAGCAAGAAATGTACATTTATTCAACTGAAAGCAACAATGATGATAAGGAGGAAAAAAAATGTTTCCAACTCTTGTTTCACGCCATGATTTTCAAGATGGTTTTGTGAAGTTTCATTTACAGTCTCTAACAAAGCAAATCAAGAGATACATATATTATCAGTGTATAAAACACAATAAAAGTATAAAGAGAAATAAAATGACTACATCAGATGATATGGCAGTGTATCTGCTCAGACAGGGCCTATTTTATTCCCAATCATAAAGAATTGGCTGGTAAATGTTAGGTATTTATTCACCTTTGGGAAAAAAAAATCTTCCCAGTTCATTTCAGTATAATGTCTCCTAATGTTCACAGCCTTTGAAACAAAAGAATAGAGGAGAATATTGCCTCACTCATCTGCAAGATGGCTTCTCTCTAATTAGATGGCTGTAAGAATCTAAAATGAGGTCACTTCTCCATCACCAACATTGAGGCGTGATAGAATGCAGTGTGCTGATTGTCAAGTGTAGGCATATCCAGAGACTATTTTGATATTAGCTATAATAGGATTTAACTTCTTTTCTTGACTGTGTACTCTACAAAAGGTCTGAAATTGAGCATGTACAACCCATTTATAGTGCAGTTATATTTATAGAGGAATTGGGTTCTAACATAGGCAAGTAAGACAACAATTGGGTAGAGTCAACATTACCAGTGAAAAGCCATTATGTTGCCCTTTAACCCCTAGGACTTAGATCCTTACAAAGTCAAAGGCCAAGAATTATTTCCTTCTGTTTCCCTTTGCGTTTTACTTGTAGCCTTCCTTGGAATAGTGGAGATTAGTGTAATTCGAATCAGGGAAAATCCCCTCTCCCTTTCTGTTTTTGCAGAGCCTAGGTAATCGAATTCATGGAATTTAAATGAATGAAATACTACTGCACGCTCCTGAACCTTACTATGATATGCTGAATATTTAACTATATTATTTCTACTTTAATCTTCAAAACAACATTTTGTGATAGGTATTAAAAGACACCATTTTTATGTGAGGAAACTGAAACTAACAGAAGTTATGTAACTTGCAGGTACTTGGCAGAATTTGAATTCAAACCGCATTGAATCTGTAGCTGGTGCCCTTTATACTATACTATTACCAACTGCCAGAAATATAGGGAGGTATTTAAAGTATTCCAATAATTATATTAGTAATGCAGCTGAACCTGGCTGGATCATTTGCCTAATTTTTAGAATGTTACATTAAAGGTTTCCATTAAATAAAAAACAGAATGGCAGGGTTAGGAACTATATTAGTGGTTTGGTGTTCTCTAGTCTAGGTTATCTAACCCCCTTAATTGTTCTCCTCAGCCAGTCCTCTTTAGCTCCTACTTAGAGGATAGCTGATATACCCTTGTTCATTTATTATTCACCCCAGCTCCCCCTTCTTTAAACCAATATGCAAAATATTTCTATAAGAATCCTCCTAAAAAACCTTTTTCATCACACCATTGCCTCCCTTAAAAACTTTCAATAGTTTCTTATATTCAATCGCATCAAGCTAAGCTCCTAACCTTGAGTTTCAGGGTACTCTGTCATTAGAAAGCATCTACCCATTCAAATTCATTCCCTATTTCAACTTCTCATACGCTTCCTCCACTGTGGTGAAAATTTCTCATTTGTTTCTTCCCCCACCAATTTTTGCCTAAAATTGTCAATAGAAAAGTGAAAATATTTAAGTTTATTTTTCACACACCCCACCCCTGCATCAAACCTCCTACCCAGAAGACATAGGTTTAATAGTAACTTTATATCAGTTGCAGTAAACAAGGAAATTACAAATACTTTGCAATTACTGGGTTGGCCAGAAAGTTCATTTGGGTTTTCCATATCATTGAATGGAAAACGCCAAACGAACTTTTTGGCCAACCCAATATATCTGTGTTTTAACTTTCTGTCTCCTTTATACTTCTGTTCAGTGCTCTCTTCACACTCTGTATTTACTCAAAATCTCCATCCACCATTGAAGATTTATCCATCATTAAAGTCTCATCTCAAGTCCATATTCCTCCATGAAGCCTCCTATGACCACACTAGTCTTCTTATATTTCTCTTTAATGATCTCCTACATGGCTGCCTCTTGTCACATCACAAACTTGGATGTGTCCGATACTTCTCTCCCTAACATCACCTAGAAAAAGTCTGAGCATTTGAATACCACCAACTGATTAAAACCTATGAAGAAAAATTTCCCATGAAAACAATAAACAAAAGATTTTAAATATTTAATCTTATGAAAATAAAAATGTTACTAGAACACACTAAAAATAAACATGCAGGCCAGAGCTGTCCAACAGAAATATAATACAAGCCACCTAGGCAATTTAAAAGTTCATAGTGGCTGAATTTTAAAAAGTAAGAAGTTGTATTAGTTTCCTATTGCTGCTGTAACAAATTAGCACGTATTTAGTGGCTTAAAACAACACACACTTACTCTCCTACAGTTCTGGGGGTCAGAAATCTGAATTGAGTTTTACAGGGCTAAAATCAAGGTTTGACAGGGCTGGATCCTTCTGGAAGTTCTAAGGGGGAAAACTCTTTCCTTGCCTTTCCAGCTGCTAAGGGCCCTGTGCATTCCTTGGCTCATGGCCCCATTTTCACATCACTCCAACTTTTTGCTTCCATGGTCACATCTCCTACTACTCACTGTGAACTCCTGCTGCCTTATCATATGGACCCTTGAGATTACATTAGGCCCATTATTAGGAATAATCCAGGATAATACAGCCATCTCAAGATCCTTAACTTAATCACATTGGCAAAGCCCCTTTTGTCATATAAGGTAATGTTCGCATGTCCCTGAGATTAGGACCTAGACATCTTTGGGGGTCATTACTTAGCCTACCACAGAAACAAATGAACTTAATTTTAATAATATATTTTATTTAACCCAGTATATACAAAATAGTGTCATTTCAATATGCAATCAATATCAAACAATTTATACTTCATTTGTTTTTAAATTTAAGTTGATTAAAATTGAATAAAATTTAAAGTTCACTTCCTCAGTGACATCCATATTCGAGTGGTCAATAGTCATGTGTGACTAACAGCTACCCTGTATAGATGATCATCACCCTCTCTCTGTGCAGGTTAGGGGACTGTGAAGTTAGAGGGAGCACGGTCCACACAGGACAGCCTTCACTTTTGATGCCAACAGAATGTTTGAGGGCCCTCAAAACCAATCTGACTTTCAATAATTCACCAAAAGAACTCACAGAACTCACTGAACCTTGTGATACTCATGGTTGTGGCTTATTGTAGAGAAAATACACAGATTTATAAGAGACAAGGGAAGGAGCACATAGGGCAGAGTCTGGGGAAGTACCAAATACAGAGCTTCCATTGTCTTCTCCCTGTAAAGTCATGGATAGTGGCAATTTCCCAGAATCCATGTGTGACAATACACACGGAGTATTGCCACCCAGGGAAGTTCAACCAAGCCTCGGTGTACAGACATTTTATTGGGGCGCCATCATATAGGTATAATTGCCCACATGTCTGATTTTAGTCTTCAGTCCTTCTAGAGGTCAACTGATACCTCATGACCCCAAGCCACCACCCTATATCACGTTGTTACTAGCTGGTTGGCCCAAGACTCCCGGGCAAATGAAGATACTCCTAGGAGTCAGGACATTCCAAAGATTTAGTGATTACCCCTTAGAAGCCTAGGGCAAAGACCAAGCCCCTATTTGGGCTGGTTTAAATTCTTCACTACATACTCTCCAACAACTAATTTGGTGAAATTTTATTTACTGAATTGACTATTTTGACATCATATAGACACAGCCAATGAACATCTGTCATCTGTTATTTCAACAGATAGCCAAGTATCAAATGGATACTTTCACTTCACAGTTACCTAATAAAATATTTTAATACAAATACTAAAGAACCTTTCCTTTAAGTAACTTAGGAATATCCTTAGTAACTTAGGGATAGCTAAGTAAACCTACCTGTTACCCTGAGTCATTTCTTTGCTTCTGTTTGCCAAAGTGGCTGATTCACACCCCAAAGACATAAAATAGCCCTTTTGGGCTAATTAACAAATCAGTGTTCCATTTTGGACTTATGACCTCTATATTCAATTCAAGTCAGAGATAAAAACACGACATTGCTGATACCTAACTGTAATTACCCAAATGGTCCCTGAATGACTGAAAGTCTCTCATAAATCAGGATTTTCAACAAAAGTATCTCTGGAGTCTTTGTATCAAAAGGACCCTTTTGTCACAGCTGACCACCTGGAGGGGTGGAATAGGGAGGGTGGGAGGGAGGGAGACGCAAGAGGGAAGAGATATGGGAACATATGTATATGTATAGCTGATTCACTTTGTTATAAAGCAGAAACTAACACACCATTGTAAAGCAATTATACTCCAATAAAGATGTAAAAAAAAAAAAAAGGACCCTTTTGAAATAATTCACAAGGAAATTCCAAATTTCATAAAATTTCAGAGCTAGAAGAAAGCTGAAGTTCATTTATAGATAATTAAATTGAGATGTAAAGTTGTGGCATGATTTGTCCAAGGTGATATGAAGAGTAAGTGGCAGGAATACAACTTTACCCTTAGTCTTCTAATTCCCCATCCATTGTGTGGTGTGTGTGTGTGTGTGTGTGTGTGTGCGCGCGCGCGCATGGGGGTGGGGGGATTGTTTCTTTGTGCTATATCATGACTCCTTCTGAATATATGTTACTAAGTGGATACTAGTAAACGTATAGACATCAACTTCTACGCCAATTTGTAGATGATGCCTGAAACACTGTTGAGAACGATTCTTTGGCTGCCTTTTGCCTCAGCAGCAGAGTATTATAATTAATGAGCAAGCCATGGGACTGGTGAGGGTAAGGAGTGGCCAAGTATTTGCCACACTTGCCATCCTCAACGTAATCATTATAACTCAAAGGTAGTAGGAAAACATCAGTTATTACCACAATTTGCCTCTGACTTGGGAAATTAGTTCTGTCTTTCTAGGCCTCAGACTTCTTTTTTTTAAAATTAATTAATTAATTAATTAATTTATTTTTGGCTGTGTTGGGTCTTCATTGCCGCACGCTGGCTTTCTCTCGTTGTGGCAAGTGGGGGCTACTCTTCATTGTGGTGCATGGGCTTCTTATTGCGGTGGCTTCTCTTGTTGCAGAGCATTGGCTCTAGGCATGCGGGTTTCAGTAGTTGTGGCACTCAGGCTCAGTAGTAGTGGCGCACGGGCTTAGTTGCTCCGCGGCATGTGGGATCTTCACGGACCAGGGCTTGAACCCGTGTCCCCTGCATTGGCAGGCAGATTCTTAACCACTGAGCCCTACTAGGAAGTCCCTAGGCCTCAGACTTCTTATATAAGGAGGGAAACTACAATAATTACTGTTTCACCTGGTTTAAGATGTGGAAATAATCACCTTGTCCATGGGACAAAATGAAAATCATGTTTTTATGGATTTAAATTTCAAGGAAGAGAGGATAAAGTAATTGTATTTCGTTTTTCCATTAACAATAATAATGCCATCTTACAAGTAACACATTCTTTTAAAAATACCTTTTACTATAGCTATAGCCACCATTTACTGAGTGAGTCACATATTACATAAAAGTCAACTCTTTCAATAATCATAATAACTTTATGAAGAATGTGAGAATTTATTTCCAAGATGGCCACCACCAAATCTTTCCCTCTGTGTATGCTTATGATATTACTTCATTGAGAAGAAGAGTCTATTTTCTCCCTTTGAGTCTGGGCTGACCTGGAAGACTTGATTGAACAACAGAAGGTGGTAGAAGTGACATCTGGAAACTTCCAAGGCTGGAATCATAATAAGCCTTGTAGCTTTTACCAGAGCCTCATGAAAGGCTCCCCCTGGAGTGAGTCAGTCACCACTGAATAAATCTGACTACCTCCTAGGGACTGCCATGCTGTAAGAAATCACAAGCAAACCATGTGGAGAGGCCACGCGGAGAGAGTGGCCCAGGCCCCAGTTCTAGCTGTACTAGCCCAAGCGCCAGACATTTGAGTGAAGTCATCTGATGTCCACCCCCAGCAAATGTAACATGAAGAACAACAAAGAAGCTCAGGGAACGGCCAGAACAAAGGCCCCAGATATATGCCATGTCATGCCACCCTAGCCACCCTCAGCCATTCAAGTTTCCATAGGTATTGCCCTAGTCATCACGGAGCTTAATTTCTGCCTAAATTCCTAAACCACAAACTAGTACAATGAAGTGATTGTTGTTTTACACTACTAAGCATTAGGTTGATTTGCTATACAGCAATACGTACATTAACCAGAACAAAGATTAGATTAGAACTGAGACTCCAAGAGGCTAATTTATTTCCCCAAGGATGCAAAACCAATAAGTAGTAGAGTTGGGATTTAAAACTATATCTAGACTAGTTTCAAGGCCTATGCTCTTAACTACTACACCAACCTTTCTCTGGTTTCAGTTAAAACGTAAAAAAATACCTGTGAAGGAGTAGAATCTATTTTTCATGGGAGTGATTTGAAGTTCCAAAAGTTTAAAAGGCTTACCTAGAAATTGGATATCATTGGTGGCAGAGCCAGAGCTACACCCTGGGTCTCCCACTCCAAGCTCAGTAGATTTTCTTTTTTTTCTCTCCTTTTTTTCTACAATAAAATATCTGACTGTCTTGCCAGGTAACCACATATATACACCATCTTTTCTGCATGCAACCATTAAAAATTTACTCAGTCTGACCTGATATCCCACAAAATTCATCCATTTTAAATATAGAAAAGCACTAGTCTCAAAGCCAGTGTTTGCAGAAGCAATAGGAGATGAACATTTAAAATAGGTAATAATTCTGCCTTAATTAAAGACTTATAACTGAAATGTTTGCAGTGCTAGACAGAAGGGAATTATACTAATCCAGATGAGATGAATTTATTTTAAAAAGCAAAAATGGTAAAGTCTAGCCATGTCTGAAGCAATTAGAAGGCATTGATAAACAAAAATATAGGGTACTTTTTTCAAATGGCAATTGAAATTAAGCAGCATTCTGTTACAAATGCACAACAGTTTCCCATTAGGTAGATCTATATATTTATTAAGTTTAATTTAAACCCTATTTGTATTGCATAGAATTAAAATTGCTTACAAAGAAGGAATTCTCTGGTTTTGAGAGAAACTTTGTATAAAGATCTCAAACAGTGCTTGTAATATAGTAGGCAGTCCTTGTACATATTTGTGGAATGAATGATATCAGTGGAGTTTAATTGAAATACTATAGATTAGAAGAGTTTGAATTGTTCCCCGGAAAGAATTAAGTAAGAAGTAAGGTTTTCACACAAAGGAAACTGTCCTTTTAAATATGTTGAGCAGAATTTGTGTCTAATTCATATTTGGTCCATCAACCCACAGAGCCCCCTTGGGAAGGAGACACTGGGAATCACAGACTCTTCCCATGGGTTCTTCTGTTCTCTTCACAGTGTCGACTGAAAAAGAAAGGACAACCTAAAAGTTGAGAATTATGTTTTATTCAGCAGACGTTCTGAGGACTTAAGCTTGGGACATAGCATATCAGATAATGCTGAAAGACTGCTCCCAAGAGGCAAGGGTGGAAGCCAGGATATATAGGAGTTTTTGCTACAAAAGCCTAGGTAGTTGGAACATCAAAACGATTACTGTGAATAAAAGAAAACGAGATATCTCAAGTTAAGGAATTTAGCACTTCTCTACGTATGGGAAGATGCAAGATATGGGGCTCACCGAAATCATTCCTTTGTTGTGTACCTGAACTATCTGGAGCCAGCATCCTGTGTTTTCTCATCCTGAATCTCCTCAGGGTGCACCATAAGGGGTGGCTGCAGCAGTTGACCGCTAGGTGGCAGGCGTCCTGTTTCTATCCTGAGTTCTCTCAGGGCTTACTGTCAGAGTGGCTATCATGTGGTGGCTTGATGGCTGTGACATCCTTTGTTAACTGATATGGCAGACAACATTTTAGTTCATGACATCAACAACACTGGACCTACTTTCATTTCTGGAACATACCAACCAGTGTCGTGACCCCACTGCATCCCTAATCACTCTCTTAGAGACGCAGCTTTCTGCTCAAATGTCTCCTCCTCAGAGAGGTCTCCACAATTACCTGAAAATGCAACCACCCACTCCCTTACTTTGCCTGATTTTTCTCAACAATCCTTGCCCATTCCTGCAACTATGTTACATATTAATTTTTCTATTTATTGTCCATCTCTCCCACTGGGATTAAGTTCCATAAAGGTATGAACATTGGTGTTCAGCTCACTGCTATATAATGGAACACCTAGAACAATTCCTGGCACACAGAAGTCATCTTTAATATTGGTTAAATGGCTAAATGTATTCCATTAGGAAGGATTTAGAGGAGATGGTATGGAAAGGCAAATCAACATTCCTGACAAAAATCTTCAATGAATCCCTATATATAGAATCTTCCCTGTTTAGACAAGAAAGATGGTACTCTGAGATGTTCAGATTTACTGTAAAGAATTTACATTCCAGTAAAAAGAGCCTGCTCTGGCATTCATTTAAATAGAAAATCAATCTTCTGCATAGGAATTTCATCCAATTCCCTTTGCATTATTTGCAAAACAATCAGGTGACAATCAAGTCATTTCAAATAAACTAAACTAAACTAAATCAAATATAAATTAAATGCAAACATCAATACACTGTTAAATTTAAAATACTGTTAAAACTGAAAAGAACGGAAATAGCTTAAAATTAGCATGAAAATTAAGCAAAAACAGCTATACTGAGTTGTTAAACAGGGCCATTAAGGATATAAAGTAGCACTCAGGCTATTTTCTAACCAAATAACAATTTGTTAATATAAGCACATGGGCTGCAAATTAATTCCTTATAATGTAAAATGGGCACTATTTTCATTCTCTTCACTGATGCAAACATCTACCCTCTAAAAGCTAGCTTAAAGGAAAACAGGTTAAAGAGAAATGCAATTTTTGTTGTGGGAATCCTCAGTTGAGACTTAATATTACAAATTATGATGGTTTTGTTTTTGTTGTTTTGTAAAATCAAGTGGATCTTATCACAGAGGGGAAAAACATCTCAGGGGTCACAGTTTGCTCCTCTGTATTATTGTGGGTTTGACCTTGTTATTTTGGCCATAAATAGCAATCTGTATTTCATCTAATCTACTCTTGAGTATTCCTAGTGATGGGACCTTAGCAACATTTTCCCAGCAAATTATTCCAAAATCTAATCAACCTTACATTTAAAAATACTTTCTTAATGCCTAACCTAATGGTCTAGTTTCAGGTTGTTGCACCTCCTTATACTACCCTTAACAACTTTAAAGATTTTCTTTTCCTGATGGGTATTATCACCTCCCAAGTATCTATGCTCCATCATGACCATTTGTACAGTTTATTCTCTAAATAGAACTGGGCAAATAATGTTCCCTTAACCTCACTGCAAAGACCAAGTCCTGCAAATCCCCTATCACCCTTATAACTGTGGTCTAGATTCCAGCCCTCTGAAGAACCAGAGTGATTGCATTTTATGTTTCCTTTCTGGTATTGTACAAAGCTGTCCCCTAAATTTGGTCATCTTCAGGATGGAAATGAATCTACAAATGTGATAACAATAGTAATGGTAGGCAACCAAGATGGCCTGAATGTTCCTCTCAGCGACTAAATTTTACTCCGGTTTCTTCCTCACTATAGGCCCTAGACCTCCCTTTTCTTAGGGCATTTACTTTAGGAAACATGCAGTTATAAATTCTTTCTCTGCCTTTTTAAGATGTGAATCTTCTACAGCCCAGGAATGTCTTTTGAAAGGAACTGGGAGCCATCTCTTTAAAACATAATCAAGAAAAGCAACACCCAGATCTCCCAGTCACTATGGGAGGGTGGGAGCCTAATTTCATTGTGTCAATTACCAAACACAGATGGCCTAATCACATCAACGAACCTCCCCCCAACACACTCTCATACTTTCCACTAGCTCCCCTCAGTGCTTAAAAACTCTCCTACCTTTTGTTTCAACGGAGTTGAGTTCAACTTCTCCCCTCTATTGTCATAATCTTGAATAAAGTTTCCCTTGCCTACTTAACTGGTCCAGTGCAATTTTTCTTTTACATAAGTAAGAACAGAGGCAGTCTCAGCCACTATAAAACACTGAAGGATTTGGGTCATGGTAAAAGTTAAACAAAAGGTGCTTTCTCAGTATAATATTATGTACGAACAGGGATGTCAACTTTGTGAAAATTCATTGAGCTGTACATTTATATTTGTGCAGGGTTTTTTTGTATGTTAAATTTCAATCAATAACTTTACTTAGAAATACAGTTTGAATTCTAGCTCTGTCATTTATAATGTAAGAACATTGGGACTGGTACTTAAGCTCTCTGAACCTCAGTTTCTTTATAGGTTAAATGGGGAGAATAATACATACTGTACTGTGTAAGTGAGATTTAAATTAATGAAATGTTATAAAGTTCCTGGTAGAGTACCCAGTCTCTAGTAGTAATTAGGTGTTGCTGTCACTACTGTTCATCGTTAGTTTTGAAGCAATCTTTTGTAGTAATTGGTGAAAAGTCACAAGAATGAAAAATAAGTCCCTTATTTCAGCAGCCTTCCAATTGGTCAAGATATTCATTCTACCTTCCTCTACTGCTTTTTAGGTAATTGATTTTAATGCATTTGCCTATGAAGAGCAATGAATCCTACATGCCTTATAAGACAAAAACATCTAAATACAAGCTAGTTTTTTTCAGTCCTATTAAAAATCTAGTTTTTAAATTAGTTTTACAAGTTTACTAATTAATTTCCTACCTTAAACTTTAATCCAGCCTTAACCAATTAACCCTAACCACTGGCCCCATCCCCACCCAATACATCTTATATATTTTAGTATTACTGATCACTCATCAATTCAATCAATCTATATATATATATATTTAAAATAAATTTATTTATTTTATTTTTGGCCGCATTGGGTCTTTGTTGCTGCGCGTGGGCTTTCTCTGGTTGCGGTGAGCGGAGGATACTCTTCGTTGCGGACTATACATTGCATTTATGTACACATAGCCAAAACTTCAGTTTTATCTCATTTTTTTGCTTCAAAAATTCCTTTACTTTAACAGTAGCCTTTCATCCTTAGCACCTACTAAGGACTAAGCACTGCACAGTGTTTTAAAATAAAGCCCATTGCCTCTAATTATTATTTTAACCCCAAAATAAATATTTTCAATAATTACTTTACTAAAACCAAGGTAAAAATAAATGTTTAGAGTGGTATTAATAGGTTTAAAGTGGAATTGAACTATCAATAAATGAATTGGAATTGTGCATCATTTCAATTCTTTCTTGCGTTAGGTTTTACTCAGACATCTTTTGGGGAAGTATTTAGAACACAAAGTGTAATTGACTTTTTTTTTTTTTTTTTTTTTTGCAGTATGCGGGCCTCTCACTGTTGTGGCCTCTCCCGCCGTGGAGCACAGGGTCCGGACGCGCAGGCTCAGCGGCCATGGCTCACGGGCCCAGCCGCTCCGCGGTGTGTGGGATCTTCCCGGACTGGGGCACGAACCCGTGTCCCCTGCATCGGCAGGTGGACTCCCAACCACTGCACCACCAGGGAAGCCCGAAATTGACTTTTTATACCAGTTGAGAAAGAACAACAGGAGTCTCATATCTAAATTAAAATACATCTCACTCAGGTCTATAAAATAATCAACGGTGCATTCAGTTGTGGGAAGCTCTGGGTTTTGGAAAGAGAAATTGGGAAACTCAGATTCTGGAAAGCAGGGCTGCTTCAGCCAGGTGAAACAGCTACAGCCCTCTAAGAAAGACAACTGTTTTATCACCTGCATTCATTTCCTAGGGCTACTGTAACAAAATGTCACAAATTGGGTGGCTTAAAACAACAGAAATTTACTCTCCTAGTTCCAGGGGCTAGAAAAGTCTGAAATCAAAGTGTTGGAAGGGCTATACTCTCTCTGAAGCCTCTAGGAGAAGATACTTCCTTGCCTCTTCTAGCTTTTGATAGTCCCAGGCATTCCTCAGCATGTGACAGCATAACTCTAATCTCTGTTTCCATCTTCACATGGCCATATCTCCATTGTGGCTCTTTCTTCTTATAAGGACACCAGTCATATTGGATTAGGGCCCACCCACATCCAGTACTACCTCATCTTAACTTGATTACATCTGCAAAGACCCTATTGCCAAATAGTCACATTCACAGGTACTAAGTGTTATGACTTCAAGTATCTTTTTGGGAGGTACAATTCAACCCATAATATCACTCTCCTTCAAGATTATGAAAATCAGTATAGCTCCGATTCTTGAATTCTCACCTTGCGTAATTAGTAAGTACTGGGGGCAAATAAGGAGAATCACTATTTATAAGGTTGATTTGTAGCATTTATATATATATAGTAATTAACCCCTACCAAAAAAGCCACCTGTTTTAACACTGGAACAAGAAAGGGCAAAATGATACAAATTATTCAGTAGGTCTGAACTTTATTTTTTTAATCTATGAAGGTAGATTTATCTATTTTATCCAGATAATGCTGTCCCATGGATATGTAAGAGAAGCAGAAGGAATGACCCACATAAAGGCAATCTAAGACCACCCTTCCCCTAAGATTGTCCCATACATGATCGCTCATCCTTCAGCTACGTTTATCAGGGACTCACATAATCACTTCATTCAACTACTCTTATCAGGGGAGAGTCATGTTTTGTTTATTTGGTTGATCGGTTGGTTCTGTTTTTCTAAAACACTTCTCTCTATTCAAGTTAAGTTCTCACTTTATTGCTCTAAACACATTGTAGGGGAAGAAAAGTAATTTTCCCTCTACCATTCTGAGTTCTTAGCTGAAACTACTACAATAAACAACAGATTAACAAGAGGGAAGCAAACAGAAGTTTATCAACATGTAAACCTCACGTATACATGGGGGATGCCCAGGGAAAAAATGAGTAACTCTCTGAGGTAGCTTAGAATTCAGACTTAAATACCATCTTAATAGAGAAAGGAGAGGGAGGGTTGTGGGTCTCCTAGGGAAGAGTAAATAATTTTTAGGAAAGATGAATGGGGGAGGTGTGATAGTTCATGACAAAGTTTGTCTGGGTGTGGTGTGGACTTCTACCTAACTACCACTTCCTGTGGTAAGAGTCAATCTCCCCTGGCTGAGGAAAGTCCTCAAGAGGGGGTGTATGACAATTGAGTTCCTGTGGGAGGATCTGTCTTTAGGCAGATAAGGAGAGTTTAGAGAAATCTTCTCCTTGTATTTGCTGTTTTTCAAGTCACTACAGCTCAACATAACTAATAAGCCAAAGTGGCATATTTTGGGGTGGCGTATTCCGCTACCTTCAACACCTGAGGACTCCTTATAGGCACTTCTTCATGTCACCAGGATCCTTGGTCATGGTTTACTCCAATCTCCTTCTGCCTTAAACTCATTCACTGTCATTGGTATTGTGAGGACCCACACAGGACCTCAGAATTGGTATGAAGATTATTTTATGTTTTTTTAATATACGATTTTTATCGGGGGCTGATAGTGGTGGTATGGGACATCATATAAGAAGTCCTCGGCACAGGGGCAGAAGTGTGGGGAATTTTAGAGCCCCCTCCTTAGACACAGCTGAAGAGGCGCAGGGCAGGCCTCCTGGTGTTCAAGAGGTGGTATTAAGTCCCTCCTCTATTTTATGGAATATGCCTGAAAGCCAGTGCCAGGCCTTGGCAGGAATGTTGGTCTGTTTGATGTAGTCCACAACATCCCAGGTCTTCTCCTCCAGGGTGTTTCCAATCTCCTTCACCTATTCCAGGATGTGGTCCAAAATGCTGTTGATGTCTGGGCCACCTGGGCTGGGGCTGAACCTTCTTAAACCATCTACAGAGCCGCTAGCAGGACCGGGAGCAACAGAATGGGCCTCATGGGGGGCCCGGAGGGGCCTTCTGAAGGCTCCTTCCGGGGCACTGAGGACAGCACAGGGGAAGACTGTTTCAAGCTGAAGACATCTGAGACACAACAGATCCAAAAATAGGCCGTTTTGGAGCTTCCTTTATCTGACAAAGGGCAAAAAGCTTTGGAGAGTAGGGCTGCCATAAATTCCCTTCCTGGGGCAGTTTCTCAGTCAGGAAAGGGAGGGACCACTGATACAAGGAGGATAAACTGCATAAACATTATCACAAACTGTCACATCTTCCATTTGTTTCCCTAAAAGCTCATTCATCTTTCTCCCATAAACTCATTTGTTCTTCCCAGTGAAGCCCTTTCTTCCAGCTTCCTTTCCCCTATCAAGTTGGAATAGAAACCCCTATGTCTAGCCATTCTGGGAACCACTACAGTTGTGACTCATAGGCATATGAATAACCTTTTCTCATTTTAATCTTTTCTCTTGTTAATCTGTCTGTTGTTAGTTAACTTGAAGGCTCCCCAACCATTTGAACCTATGGTAGAAGAAAAATTGTCCTAAAACAGGGGTGAAAACAGATCAAATTCCACCATAAGTAAAGGGTTTCAGAAGAAAAACTGAAGCCAGTTGTGCAGAAGAAATAAGAAAACTGAAATATGTTGAAGACCAAGTAGGACATGCTCTCCTACTTAATAGGAAATATGAAAGAAATTCGGAGAGGGAGAATCATA
This sequence comes from Orcinus orca, assembly GCF_937001465.1. Lineage (NCBI taxonomy): Eukaryota > Metazoa > Chordata > Mammalia > Artiodactyla > Delphinidae > Orcinus > Orcinus orca. Next base: position 21,638,945 of record NC_064563.1, on the reverse strand, counting down.
GGAAGAGAAAAAAGAGAATAAGGACTCTGTTTTATGAATCCTGGCTTAGGTAACTTGAAGCACAGGGATTTAAAGTAAACTCTATCCTGTTCACCAGAGTTGGAACTAGCAGGTTCTAACTTACTGACATGTTAAACAGCTGTTGACTAGCCTCCCTCTCCACCACCTTCCCTCCTGCTCTTAGACTATTGTTGCAGAGTGAACACCCACACTGCCCTTTTATAGGCTCTGCAACTCACACATGGCTCCTTCTGCTTGTTCACCCCACTCTCTGTCTCCCTGACTGACAGTCCTTCTCCTGTGGTACACCTATTATTATTATTATTTTAATATAAATTTATTTATTTTATTTTTGGCTGTGTTGCGTCTTCGTTGCTGCGCACGGGCTTTCTCTAGTTGTGTTGAGCAGGGGCTACTCTTCATCGCGGTGCACGGGCTTCTCATTGTGGTGGTTTCTCCTGTTGTGGAGCACGGGCTCTAGGCACACGGGCTTCAGTAGTTGTGGCTCGCGGGCTCTAGAGCGCAGGCTCAGTAGTTGTTGGCGCAAGGGCTTAGTTGCTCCGCGGCATGTGGGATCTTCCCAGACCAGGGCTCGAACCTGTGTCCCCTGCATTGGCAGGCGGATTCTTAACCACTGCGCCACCAGGGAAGCCCCGGTACGCCTATTATTAATACCAACAGAAAGAATCACCTTTACAAAATCTCCAAGTGTAATTGATTATACTTGACTTGTTTCCATTAAAAACAAAAAGGGCAATTGACTTTCACTTTTCTTCCAACTATATTCTTGCATAAATAAAGCTTTTCTTGATAGCTCTCAGTGTAATTCAGAACATGATGCATATTTTCTATGGTTAGCGAAACCTTTGTTTCAATTGCTTCCAAGGCCAATATATTTGATTCCAACCTCTGGAAAGTTAAGTAATTAATAAATGTGTCAGATAAATGACATCCAAATCAAACCTCAGTTGAATACAAATGGATGAACACACAGACCACCTTTGATATTTAACAGAATCAATCTCAAAAGCCACAAAGTGATGACCACTGTTATTAGCAATAATTAACTCTGATGTTGCAATCAACTTGTTTCATATGTGTCACAAAACATCTTTATAAACAAAAACGAAAACAAAAACAAAACCATCTTTATATATGATGAGTATGTTTACAATTATGTTAGGCATTAATGTTGAGCTTTCTCTCTCTCTCTCTCACTCTCTTTCCCACCTCCTTTCCTTCCTCCCTCTCTGGTTCTTTGAATTTTATGAAGAAGTACACTCATAATTTGCAGCGATCAGTGCAAAATGAAAACGTGGGCCCCCTTGTTCATAAAGCAGGAAAAATTTACCATTAAAAGTACCCAAATATAAAGTTTTCCTTTAAAAATATGTTTTCCTTATGTAATAGAAAACACGAGTGACAACATAAACTTACAAAATACAAAAAAAAATTAACTTCATAATAGAACATGGTTTCTATGAATATAAATACAATTTTATTATACAAAATTGGCCTCATGCAAGAGAGACCACAGGGAGACTGTGGTCTGGCACATGTTGCTCTGGCACAGACGTAGCAGGGACTCTGTCCATGCCCACTTCCCTCTGTTCCTTTCCCGTAGGATGGGGAACCAGGTCTCGGGGGCACTGCAGTGCCACCCAACAGGACTGGCTCCCTTAGTGGGAGAAGGGAAGGGCGAGTCTCTGTAACTCACTTGGAGATGAGGGCCAAGCTGCCCAATCTTGGTCCTGCTCCCTCTCTTCTCTAGGCCTACATATTCCCCTCCTTGCAAACTTGAGCTCAGGTATGGATCTGCCTTAAGAGGGGCCGGAGGAAGGTTGGGAGAATGCCAGGATGGTAGGAAGAAAGAAGATTGCCTCGGTGCACCCCACTGGAGGTCTGTCATGCTGTAGGCAGCGAGGCAGCACGCTGGGAGCCGAGAGAGATGGTAAGAGGTTTCCGTGTGACCCTGAGGAGAGCTCGCGGCTCTGGCTGCTGCCCCACAGCTCCTGAAGTAATTGTGTTTCCCAGGCTCTGTTAGAGAGCAGGGGGTCTACGGGAATGGTACATTTTCAGAAGGACGGTGGTAGAGTCACTGAGCTTAAGTCACAGCATGGCCTGAGTGGGAAAGTACTATGCTTACTTGCTGTGGGAAGAGATATATTATTCACTAAAAGAGCTGCCAGAATGGGTTGATTTGTCATGAGAGCAATCAGAAGAAATAGTCTAGGAATAGATACTGAGGACTCTTTACCAGGGAGGGAGGGCCCTAAGGCTTCTGGGTACTGATTTACTTGAGTTCATTGCTATGGAAGCACTCGTTTTTGACTCAGGATTTCATCTCCAGGCAAAGACACCTGCAGTTGGTCCAAATCCACCACTAGGATGTCTCCTTGAAGTTTGGAAAGATGGTAATCTACTGTAAATGAGGTGAAGGTACCAGTTATGCCTCGACTTAATATTGAGGAAAGGGTCCAAGAGATCAGAGTTGGGCATATTAGGAAAGATTTGCTATGTAAGACCAGAGAACCAGAGAAGCTCAAAATATTCGTAAAAGCTAAATGTGGTTATCTGTCAACTACAGCCGCACACACATGCATGGGCCTAATGCGCAGTGGTGAGGGAAAATCCTCTAGCAATACACTTGATAAGTAACTCTTTTGGGAAAAGAAAGTGGCCTGACATGAGTATTTATACGTATATATTCCTGGGAAGTGGCAAATGCCTTGATTTCTTGGGCAGGGACCTGGAGAGATGGAGATGTGAGTATACCGGAGGTCAAGGGGTCTGGGAAAGAAGCATGTGGTAGAACCTACTGGACTGGGCACAAAGTCTGCAGATCTTTTTGTCTCAGAGAGTATCCACAACAAAGGAAGCACTTAAAAACCAGGAAGAGGGACTTCCCTGGCGGTCCAGTGGTTAAGACCTCTCCTTCCAATGCAGGGGGTGTGGGTTTGATCCCTGGTTGGGGAGCTAAGATGCCACATGCTTTGCAGCCAAAAAACCAAAACATAAAACAGAAGCAATATTGTAACAAATTCAATGAAGACTTTAAAAATGGTCCACATCAAAAAAAAATCTTAAACAAACAGGAAGGTAGAAAGAGTTGCATAGTAGACATGAGCCACACTTGGTCCTTGGTAACCCTCGTGCTTATTCAGTGGGCTCAAGAACAGAGGGGCCGTGGTGACAAGAAAGGAGGCTGTGCATCAGTTCCACATCCTGGGCTTCCTTTTACCAAGACAGATGTAGCTACCGTTGTTGCTGAATGTCTGACCTGCAAACAACAGTGATCTACACAGAACACTAAGTACCCACCAATATAATATCATCTCTGAAGAGACCAAGCAGCCACTGGGCAACAAACTGATGACACTGGACGCTTTCCCCTCAGGAGGAAACAGTGTTTCATCCTTACTAGGACAGAGGTCTGTTCTGGCTATGGGTTTGCCTTCCCTCACCTCCCAGCATCATGTCTGAGAGTTCAGAGTAACTGATCTGCTAGCGTGAGATCCCAATGAGATAGCCTTGGATAGAGGGTGAGGGAATGGGCAAATGACCACAGGACTCATTGATTCAATCCTATACCACATCACCATACTGTCTTAAAGTCTCAGCTGAAGCGTCTGCAAGGTTGGGACACTATTTTTTAAAATGTGAGTATACTTCCAACTAATGGCCATTATATAATGTTGTGTCTCAGATAGTATACAGTGATCTGAGAACCAAAGGGTGGAAGTAGTGGTAGCCCTTCTCACCATCACGCCCAGTGACCATCTTGGGTAAAGTCACTAAAATTTCAGGTACTTCTAGATTAGAAGTCCTGGTTCCCAGAGCGGGGAGGTTTTTGCCAGGAGATGCAGTAAGTGTTCCACTAAATATAAAGTTACACCTCCTACCTGGTCATTTTAGGCTCCTCATTCTGGTAGAGAGCAGGCAAAGAAAATATTGTTGTCCTAGCAGGGTAATTGACCCTGAATATAATGAGGAAATAGTTTGGTGTTGCATAGACGGGACAAGAAGGCACATGTTTAGGATTCAGAGGATTCACTGACATAGCTTTTAGTGTTCCAGTGCCTGGTGGTAATTATAAATCAACAATTATGGTAATTATGGCCTACCATGGGAAAGTAACCAGTAGACCCCTAAGGGATGAAAGCCTGGCTTACTGGGCAGGCAACCTGGACCAGCAGAAGTGCTGGCTGAGAGTGAGGGGAATAAAGATGGGGTGGATTGTAGAGGAGTGAGCAGATGGCCAGTAGGCACATGAAAAGATACTCATCACTGCTAATTATTAGAGAAATGCAAATCAAAACTACAGTGAAGTACCACCTCATACCAGTCAGAATAGTCATCATTAAAAAGCCTGTAGGGATTCCCTGGTGGCGCAGTGGTTGGGAGTCCACCTGCCGATGCAGGGGACACGGGTTCGTGCCCCGGTCCAGGAGGATTCCACATGCCACGGAGCGGCTGGGCCCGTGAGCCATGGCCGCTGAGCCTGCGCTCCGCAGCGGGAGAGGCCACAGCAGTGAGAGGCCCAAAAAAGAGATATTAGAATAGGAAGAGATTAATGTAATCTTTACTGAAGTGATCTATAAGCAAAGGGAAATCTTAGATGTGTTCATAGTAGGAGATTTCTCTTATGGAAAAAATAAAGAACATGCTTTAGTTAAATATCTGATTTACAGCTTATTCTTTTGTCAAATCAGGGAAATTAATGATTTGGATAATTGTTGATGAGGCAGAAGCTTTTGGCATTAATCATTGACAAAATATGTTTCTAAGATTTGGTATAAAGCACTTTTCTGTGCTACTTACAACAGCATGTTGGACATTAAAAATAATGGTGAGAATTGGCCCCTATTAGATAGTGTCTGGTTAGAAAACTCACTATTAATCACCATTCATTCATGCGTTTCTTGAGGATCCTGTAAACACGAGGATCTTTTTAGAGGCTTGTGCTATTCTAGACTCTTTAACTATCTCCTCTCCCAAACCACGTCCCTTGTTATGCCTGTTTTTCTAAATTCAAGCCACCCTGTAAGTCTTTGCAGTTCCTTAAATTACCACGCTTTCTCTGGAATTTACACTTTCCAACTCTCCCCCTCCGGGTCTTGCTCTCAACCTTGCTTTCATAAGAAAATTAAGGTAAGGAACACGTGGATTATTTAGCACTGTCTCAATAGTAAGTTTTGGAAAACTCAACTCAACTTACTGTAGTTAAAACCTTCTAGGAGGGCTTCCCTGGTGGCGCAGTGGTTGAGAGTCCACCTGCTGATGCAGGGGACACGGGTTCGTGCCCCGGTCCGGGAAGATCCCAACATGCCGCGGAGTGGCTGGGCCCGTGAGCCATGGCCGCTGAGCCTGCGCGTCTGGAGCCTGTGCGCCGCAATGGGAGAGGCCACAACAGTGAGAGGCCCGCGTACCGCAAAAACAAAAAACAAAACAAACCTTTTAGGATAGGTTTAGTTTAGGTGAAGCTTATCTTTGAAGAGTTCAGATGATGATCCAAGATCTGGTATCTCATTGTCCCAGGTTTTCACTGTTCTCTTCCATGTAGAAACTTCAGTCTCAGGCCCCACTGGCTGGTGAGATGGAAGCAACAGAGCGCCCTCCCTCCCAACTGCAAGGTCAGCTTCCAGAGCAGCCTTGTTGCTGTTTTCTGTTTGTTTGTTTTTTAGTTAGTTTGTTTGTTTTCTTTCCAGTGGTTCCTATAAAAGTTCTGAAATCTACTGGACTAGGATTTCCATAACTAAACTAGGTCACGTGTCCTTTCTGAACCAATCTCTCTGATGAGAGGAAAGTAAATTCCTGTTTGGTTTAGCTTATGTTACATACCCACCTCTGCATGTGGAGGTGGGGCCATGCCCAAATCTCAGGATGGAGAGAGCTCATCTCTTTCCCAATTTTAGTGATGCCGCCAGACCAGCACTGAAAGCAGTAGTGGCAAAGGACTAATGACCCCTCTAGGTGGTCGCAGAGCTGACCTATGGACAAGTAAACCCAGAGCCTGAGTGTCCTCAGGATGTGCTCTCTCCACCTGTGCCACTCTCTGCACTTCTGCTTTCTCCACAAGGGTGAAACCATGGCTCATAGGTTACCTCCTTTCCTTCTAATTCAGCATGTGTGACTACTCATGAATATTTTAACATTTAAGATACTTAAACTAAAAAAAAACATATTAAGCAATTCATTTCCTTTTCCACAATAAATAGAAAACATTTCATTGCCTTTCTGGACAGACATATAAGCAGTAAGTTTGCTATAGTAGTTACAGGACAACCACAAGAAACAAATGACCAAATCCAATTAGTGTGCCAGTAAACACTTGTCACACAAGGCAACAATAATAATTACAACTTATTATCCTAGAGGAAATAGAAAACCCAAGAGATCATCAAAATATCCTGATACACTGTAGAAAAAATCTACCACATTCATTTCTTCATAATGTCAAATATACGACCCTGAAGAAGTTAAAAAAAAAGCGAGGGAATCCTTCAAGCAATGCATAGTACCAGTGGAAACATTTTTCTAAGTCTGTTCTCCAAACTATTTCTGAGTTTAAGGAACTCTTTTCTCTACCCTTTCCTTATCTTTCCAAGTTCATGAAAAAATTCCCTTTAAATAGATTTTAATTGCACTGAATAGCAAATTAATCCTTCCCTCTAGATATTTTTATATTGCCTCATGAAATAGAAAACAGTTCAAACCTGGCCTGCCTCTAACTAGAAGCCACAGTCTAAGACCTTATTCCAAAGAGCAAGAAGGCCTCCAATAGGTGAGCGTAACTAAGGTAATTTAAATATGGGTGAACATAGGAACAAATTCCCAGGCTCTGTTACCCTCTTTGTTGAAACCCATTCTTTTGGAAAATCATTTTCTTTAGCCATTGGACAACAAAATGCATTGTCAAGAAATTTTATAGCAATAATTATAAAAGATGTCCATTTGAACCCATTGAGGTCTCACTGATTATATAACACCCAGCAGACCTCCCTGCAGGAGAACACTATATTTATGTGAGCAATATATGCGACAATTGAGATCGTAAAATTAAATGACCACATAGAACTGTCATTTGAGCGCCTACCTATGTGAAGGCTGGTTTATTCTGCAGCATCAGGTTGCGTTAAATGATCCACTCTCAGTGAACGTTTTTAATCACGCATTTCTTCACTCTTTCTGCAATACTACACTTGAAGGACTAGTAAGCAGTTTGCTATGAAATGCTAAATGGTTACTGGCACTGCTATTCTGACAGAAGAGCTCACTAAAACAGAAGTACAGTACATATTGTATGCAATTGTTTTATGAGAGACATTATGGTTACTAGAATAACATTTCACCATTACCAACTGCTGAGAGAAAAGTCATTAAGATATTTGGCGAGCCAGGGCAATTTTTCAACAGAGCTATAGTACAAGACCTTAGAACAGCTTCCATAGAGAGAGCTGGCTGTCTCACAAGAGAAAAAAAAGAAATCAAGTCTCAAGTCTCTCTCTGTTGCTCGATTTATAGTACTTTATCTTCAGAGTCCAATGAGGAAGTTACAGGATATTGTCAAGAGTGTCAGAACGATAGGGAATGCTTGTAGAAAATATATGTATATCCACATACAAGTCTTTCTGGTATATGTGTGTAATCCTGGTGTGTGTAAAAGATTAACCTCTTGAGATAATTCTTATGACAATGTCAATGTGCTAAAACTCACCTTTTCCCAGGGAACTACTTTGGAGATTAACTTGTGTATGTTCTTTATACAGTTAATACTTTCTTTTTAATGAAAAGACATTTATGAATGGGGGAGGGTTGAGAGTATGGATCTATCTGTAAACATTTCACCCAAATAAAGGAGAATAAAATAAGTAGTTTGCCGTAAACATTTAACATTTCCTGCCAGGACTACTGGTGGTAAAAAAGTGATGATAGTTTTACAAATGTTTTGCGTAGATATGTATATTTTATATATATACATGTCTGTATATACTTGAATATATGTGTGTGTGTACATATATATATTATATATAAGATAGACAGTTTTTGATTGCTAAACTGACAAAGATTATCATCTACTCCTGCCAATGCTACTTCTGTCATTTCTCTTATTAAAACAGGAAAAAACATCAGCGTTCATCAAAAATAAATATACTTTGGACTAGGCCTGTACAATAACAAAAATAGACAAAACTGGAATTACTTAGTCAAATATGTGAATGTGTATGGATAACTGTGACAACTATGGCAACACTAAGAAACTTCATCCTCCCATTGCTGTGGTATTCTTAGTAAGTGGCATGCTGCCCTACACAGAGCTCCCAGTCAGCAACTATTACTTGAGTAAATATTTTTTTAAAAAACATTGGAGATCTTTTAATAAATAGTCAAATAGTTATTTTAAATTACCAGAAAACTGGATTCTAGTCCTGTATATTTAATACTTTTGACTCCAGTAAATAAGTCTTGGGCTTCTTACAAAAGTTATAAAGGGGAAAAAAAGATACTCAGTCAACTCAATTAAAAGAAATCAAATCAGCTGAATTTTTCATTCTTTGATGTTTTGGTGCATAAAGAAATGCCCGAAGGGTATGTAACTGGCAGAATTATCACATTCAGGTTGCTCAGCACAGCCAACTCATTTGTATTAGGCCCTCTGTGACTTATTTTTTATAAGCCAGATTTGATCTCCCTGTCTGCTGATAATAAAACTCACAAATATCATTAATATCAATGTGGAGATCACCTTATTTTTTTAAAAAAAAATTTAGGGCAGCACCAAGGTGACAGGGAAGATATTGTTCTTGATGGAGGTGATGTTTCCTAACAAGAAAATAAAGTAAACCCTTGACTACTGATTTTCCAATCATCTCTTTTTGGTCCATACACTTTGCTCCAAATAAACTATTATAGTATATTATACAGACGATGTAAGTGTGACCTATTTTATCTAGAATCACAAGTTTCTCTCTTTACACACTCTTCTATATCCCATCATTATTATATTTCTTTCCAGTAGTAGCCAAGGTTGCCTTATCTAGTCACTGAATTTCTAGGCCTAGATATTTGGATTCTGGGGGGAACGAAAGGGTTGGAGACTCTTGTCCTTTCATTCTAATTCTGCCTATCTATTCCAGATCCAATCTAGAGTCAGTAACGGATCAGTCACCTGTACACACAGCCATTCCATTACAGGAAATGTAGGAAGGAGTTAACTCCACTCTATAGAGAAAGATGTAGGAAACTTTCAACAACTTCTTCTCCTTCCCCTTCCTCCCCTTTTCCCGCCTCTCCTCTTTCTTCTTTTTCTTTTTGGCTATTTCTTTGTCTGTATCTCCTTGCCTCTCCTAAGTGGCACATGGTAGGTTGCATTTGAATGAATGAATAAACAGATGAATGAATTAATCAATAATTGGAATAAATAAATGAGGGAAAATAGTTTGAATTATTTGAAAACGTATATTTGTATTATATATTTGAATTATAGTTCTGCGATACATTTCCTATATTAAGCACATACATTTAGTTACCTTACAGTGGAAAATATTTACAAGAATATTATGTTTCCCATATCTAGATATTGAAGGCGTTATTCATATTTGATAAAAAATATCGGCACAGTGCAGAAAATTTCAGAGAAACATTTCTGCCCCAGAAGGCACTGTCTTTGCCAAACTAATAGGATTTTTTAATGGAGCAGCAGACACCTTAAAAGTGCTGAACAGCAGCCCTTGGAAAAAGATTTTGACAAAATCCATACTTCAGTTGAAAGAGGGCTGTGAAAACCTGCCTGGTAAACAAAATAGCTTTATTTTTTCAAAGTTTTCAAGGCTTGTGACCCTGGGGAAAGCTTAATTAAACTCAATGAAGAAAAAAATTAAATCATAAAAGTTGAATAAGTCAAAATATAAAATATTCAATTATTACTGCCTGTTGGGGTTTGTTTTGTAAATATTTTATTCACAGTTCACACTCGGCTTCCTCTTCTCCCCATCTCTTAAGGGTTATCTGGGGAATAAACCCGCGCTTCTCCACTCAGTGGCTTGACTTCCTTTTAGCCCTCATAATTTATTAAATGATGTTTTTAGAAACATAAGTACTTCAAGTTTTCCTTCTTATCGCTTTGTGTGTTGTTCTTTTCACCCAAAGAATTGCTGCAATTGGAGATATAAAGAAGCCCCATTAGGACATCAGTCCATCCTTTGGGGATTTAGCCACAATTGTTTCTTTCATGGAGCTGCCTCCAGTCCTGCCTCAAATACACTATATTAAATGTCCCAGTATGACATAACTCTCCCAAGATGGAAGGGAATTTGTTTCATTCAATATACAGAAACCTTCAGTAGTGGTTCTCATTTATGCGACGATTTCTAAAGTAATATGTAGACATCAGATTCATCTTGTTACTTTTTGACTATGTACTTGTTTATGAACTGTGAGTTCAAGGTGAATATTGAACAAAGTTTAAAGTGCATTAAATGTCAATAAACCTCCAGGGACTAAATCTATGTTGAAATAAATAGCCTAAAGTTTAGATAAGAATTAATATTATATCATTATTGTTTTTAATCAATATCGTGGTAGTCATTCAACATATCATCATGATATTTATCTTCCAACAAGACTACAGAGTTTTTCCAGTAAACCCAAATTATTAGAAAGTGTTAGTATCAGATTCATCTTCTATGATAAACATAATATCTTTCATCTTATGCTTCATACTATAATATCTTTATTATTTGGAGGCTGACTCAAAAATATAAGCATTATTTTATTTTATTAATCAAGCCATACTTTATAAGCCAATGAGAACATGTTATTCAAATGACAAGTTGCTTTCAAATTTAGATTTAATAACTTATGATTATCACATATTCAGTTTGATTAAATAGGAGGAGAATAAGTAATAGTTATAATTACACATTTTACTTTACAGCATCTCTTGGTATAAATTAAGCATTTTCATGACTGCCAATCAATCACTTTGGAATAGTCTTTCTGTGTGTGGTGACATTCCCACATTGAGCGTCTCCTCCCTAATTTGGACACAGAACTCAAATTCTCTAGTTCCTTGCATTTACTGCTCAGAAATACGGCCTCGGCCACATCAACCAGACAAGGCCAGACGAGACTCTTCGTATACAATTAACACTATGTCAAGCACTGCACAGAGCTTCCATTTTGTTGGTACAGTTGGAGTAAAAGTGTCCAGCAAAGCAGAGCTCCTGAAAAAGCAGTGACTTCCATGTTGTGGCCATAGACGTTTCAGATTATGAGATTGGAAGAAAAATAAAATAACACTCAGTAAGTAAATCAACATTCACAGACATTTTTGAAACGTAAGTTATGATCCAGTTTAACAAGCTATAAAATTGCTTGGTAGAATCAGTAAAAAGAAGCATGAAATGATTAAGAAATAATTTCCAAAATAATTATGTAATCAGAGAGAGCCACACGTGACCAAGAAAAATTCTTCAAAATTTCAAATTGTGGTTATTCAAGGGTACAATGAAAAACTTGTTCATCCTCACTATCTGAAGTATAATTGCTAAGGGTCCCTTGCCTAAAGATGAATGAGTAAACTTGGGATGGGAGAAAAGAAGAAACAATCTTAAAATATCAACAAGGAGGAAGTCTTGAAAAAGCAAATAATACATAAAAATGACTTCAAGGAGTATGCTATAGTTTCCTCTTTGAAAAATCAATATTCAATAAACTTTTAAAGGAATAAAAGTGGTAAGCAAAAGTGGCAAATACAAGTGCTCTGAGGAGTGACTCCGAATTATGTAATACTATCTTATATGCCAGAGTAGTAAATGAGGAATTCTAATTTGGTGCAACCAACTCATCCATTTCTAATTTACACCCCTCACTGTGTCATTCATTGACTAACGCTTGAAATACATAGATGACTAACAAGATGGCTCTTGTTCATCAGGGCAACTCTTGACACCAAAACAGTAATGCAATTATCCCCAAAGCAATAGACTATTACCAAATTGATTTATGTGCTATCTCTAGGACACATTTAAATTCACGGCCAATCACATGAGTATAATATAAAATTCAACTGAGAATTCAGAATTTAGCTCTGAAAGAACGTCTCAGCTACACACATAATTGCAAGTTAACATTTGAACAACTGAAAAATATTTAACAGAAAGAACCAGAGTTAATTGAATATTTAGCCTCCAAAAAAATAAAAATCAATATTCTTACATGGCTTTTGGGATATCATATAAAAGAGAGGGAAAAAAAAGCTGTACTCTGGAGCTGAGCACTCACAGAAGCTAATATGTAGTATTCAAATTAAATAAATCAAGATGTGACTATTTCTCTAAAATTTGTTAGTTGATTCGACACTGAATTTGAGACCTGTTGTTCAAATAGTGCAAGATGGAAAATTCACATGCATGTGGTTTCAATACAAGACTCTTAAAATTATAATATGAAAAAAATACATTTACCTGCTTGATAAAAGAGACATCACATGTAATATGAGAGCTCATTCTCTATATGGTCTATTATGTTTAATGCAGATACCCATTTGTGGGAACATACTATGTAGAGATATTAACTGGTGTGCTTTCTCCCATTCTGCACTCTTAGATTCCTTCATTTTAACCCGAAAGCATGTTTTAAACATCTCCTTACCACCCGCCACCACCACTTAACAGCTAGACTTCAAGGACTCACCATGGTCTCCTATGAAGCTGTTTTACTGAAAGGAGCACAGCCAAGTGATTATGAGTGCAGACTTTGGAGCCAGACACCTTGAGTTCAATTGCCATCTTTGAAAATTGAATAATTTCAGGCAAGTAATTTAACCTCTATGTACCTCAGTTTCCTCATATGCAAAATAGGGTTGCTGAACCGTGAGATTATACGCATAAATTGCTTAGAGTAACACCTGCCACACAGCAACAAACGTTAGCCATTATTAGTTGTTATCATGTTCAAAATTCACCAGTCCAGGCTAAATCAAAAGATGCCATGGTCAGGAGAAGAAGAGTAGAGTTAGGAATCATGCAGGGAGTGTGGGAATAAGAAAGTCAGAGCAAGGACTCCCTGCCCCCAGCTCCTGTGGGAAAGGCAGAAGTCAGGGCTATCTGAACGCAGAAGTCAGCCTGTTGTTGACGATCACGCAATTTGGCCTGATGCTTATCTGTTCCTTGAGACTCCATCGAGGTTCCCAGTCTATACTTCATCCCAATATCAACAAATTCATACCCAGTAGCCTAGGACTCTTATAGAGCCTCTGGGTAGAAGGTAATGACTTGGATGCCCTGTGGGAAGTGGGGGGCACTTGGGAAAGCCTTGCCCTCCACCAGGATGAATCGAAAGTAAATAGCTTGAAACATCCCACTGAACTGGTAAAGCAATGAGATGTGTAGCGCCTTCCACATATTTATTGAATTTCTACTATGTTCTAGATCTTTCCACATGCATTATCTCACTTCCTCTTGAACTCTCGAGTACAGTAATACTTACTCCAATTCTTCTTTCCTGAATATAGTGGTGAGATCTATCAAAGACGTTTTTAAAAGATGGGTATACAATGCCAAGATTTCTGTTTATGCTTCCTCTAATAAAGTAGGGCATCCAAGCAAATAAAAGAAGCCTTACATTTAGAATCAGAAGACCCAAATTTGAATAGTCTCTACCTACTAGCTAGATGATCTTGTCAAGTCACATAGACCTCAATTTTCTCATCTGTTAAATGAGAAATACTGCATTTTGTGTCCTTGCAGAATTATTTTAAGAATGAATGACACAATAAATGTGAAAGAATAATTGTCAAGTGCTCCATAATTACCAGGCATAAATCTGTAACCATATATGAGCTGCTCCCTTGTAAATATAATTCATAATTTACCTTAATATAAATTCATTCTCTCCTGAGAAATATACACCTATATGCAGGAAGATAGCTTTGAAGTTTGGCAGTAATAACAGTTCATTGACTTTAGTGGAATTTTTTATTACTTCCTACAGAAAACCCTGTTTATAATGTTTAGTGGTTAAAATGGTTCATTCCAAAGTTTCTTAATGAAATAATTGGAGAAGATAATGAAGAAAAAGAGTTGATATAGCTTAGTTTGCTATTTTTTTAGTTCAAGAGAAACATTTTTTTAAATAAGTGGACTTCTAGGATTCTAAAGAGAAGATGTCAAACACACATACAACACCTGTATTAGTGTAGTTATTGTGCTCTACAACAAGTGCCCAAATTAAAATCATAGAAACAAGTTCAGTATATATTTGCTGTATAGAAAAGCTAATAGAAAAATAACAGCTATGTTCCTGTCCCACGTACTGATAATGACAGTGGTGGGGATATCTGCCACTCAAAGAGGCCAAATTGATTCAAAAGAACAACCCTAGAGCAGTTTTACATATTTGATGTAATTTCATTGTGTGAACCAGTATTTATTAAAGTTAAATTCTGATTAGTTTTGAGTTGATTATCTAGTTTGTAAATTACCTAGGAATTTTTTGGGTCTCTCTTATTCCCTCGGGTTCTTGACTTTTGGTCATTTCAATGTTAATTAGCCTCTCTGCTGATGGTGGGTAGAGGAATTGAAAAGAAACACAAAATGTGTATTCTGTCTTGTTAGCAATTCTAACATAGTCTCATTAGAGAGAATCTGGAAGAATTAGCTTGAAATATTTATAGATTTCTACCTTTCATCATATGCATGTTCTTCCTTAATTTGTCTCGTTTAATTAATAAGATTTTATTTCCTTACTGATAAATGGTAAGTCTAAAGGGTCAGCTCATATATATTTTAAATTCCACGAAGACATGCTATCTAAAGGTGAATTAATGATCCTTTAAAAATATCTAACTTTTACTCTACATTTTATCTTGTAATACCCACACGTTTGTTTTTATCATGCACTACATTGAAGGATTATAAAATTTTCATAAGTAGTATATAACTTCACATTCTATTTATAATTCATTTTTAACTTGATCTGTAAAAAGATGTATTCATGTTGATACACACACACACACACACACACACACACACCTTGCTTATTTATCTTAAAATCTGTATATTATTCTGTTAGATGAATACACAATGTATATTTGTTTTTCAATTGACGTACATTTTACTTGCTTCTATGTTTTGCCATTATGAATTAAACTGCAATGATCATTCTTGTACGTTTCATTAATTCATTAATTCATACGAGAGTTTCTCCATGGTGCACATTTTAACTCAGAAGTGAAAATTCTGTGTTATAAGATACATCAAATTTACTATGTATTACTGAACTAATCTCTAAAGATTTTGAACTATTTAACATTCTTATGAGGAGTATCTGAAAATTTCTGTCTAACACTTGTTATTGTCAGATTTTTTCATCTTTGCCGGTGACAGGTATAAAAATTTTCCTATGGTATAGATATATATAGGTATATATATATAACTATATACTAATATAGAGAATTATATATATTATTGTATTTTGATAGGGATTGGATTAAATCTGGAGATTGCTTTGGGTAGTGGGGCCATTTTAGTAATATTAATTCTTCCAATCCATGAACATGGGATAGCTTATCATTTCTTTGTATCATCTTCAATTTCCTTCATCAATATTTTATAGATTTCAGAATATACATTTTTCACCTCCTAGGTTAAGTTTATTCTTAGGTATTTTATTTGTTTTGATGCTATTTTAAACAGGATTATTTTCTTGCTTTCTCTTTTTTATAGTTCATTATCAGTAATGAATCAGAAAAGCAACAGATCTATGTATATTATCTTGTATCCTGCAACTTTACTGAATTCATTTATTATTAATAGTTTTTGGTGGCATCTTTAAGATTTTCTATATAGTGCCATGTCATCTGCAAACAGTGACAGTTTTACTACTTCCTTTCCAATTTGAATGACTTTTATATCTTTTCTTCTCTGATTGCTGTCAATAAGACTTCCAATACTACGTTAAATAGAAGTGGCATGAGTGGTCATCCTTGTCTTGTTCCTGATTTTAGAGTTAAAGCTTTCAGCTTTTCACCATTGAGTATGATGATAAGTCTTTATTATGTTGAGATATGTCCCTCTATACCACCTTTGATGAGAGTTTTTATTATGAGAGGATGATGAATTTTGTCAAATGCTTTTTCTGCATCTATTGAGATGATCATGTGATTCTTATCCTTCATTTTCTTAATATGGTGCATCACACTGATTGATTTGTGGTTATTGAACCATCTTGTATCCCTGGAATAAATCCCAGTTGATCATGATGCATGATCATTTTTATACATTGTTGGATTCAGTTTGCTAAAATTTGTTGAAGATTTTTGCATCTATATTTATTAGAGATATTTCTTTTTTCTAGGGTCTTTGCCTCTTTTTATCTCAGGGTAATGGCGGCCTTGTAGAATGAATTTGAGAGTGTTCCCTCCTCTTCAATTTTTTGGAATAGTTTGAGAAGGACAGATATTAGCTATTCTTCATATGTTTGATAGAATTTCCCTATAAAGCTGTCCAATACTGGACTTTTGTTTGCTGGAAGTATTTTTGTATTACAAATTCAACTTAACTATAAGTGATCCATCTGTTCAGATTGTCTATTTCTTCCTGATTCATGTTCTGAAGATTGTATGTTTCTATAAATTTTTCTATTTCTTCTGGTTGTCCAATTTTTGGGCACATAACTGTTTGTAGTATTCTTATGACGTTTTGTATCTCTGTGATACCATGTTACTTTTCCTTTTTTGTTTCTTATTTTGTTTATTTTGGTCCTTTTACTTCTCTTCCCTTCCTACCTGAGTCTGTGTGTATTTTTCTTACAGCCTTGGCTGTATATGAGTTTTTCTGTCAATCTCCAGTTTGTTTTCAGTGAAAAGTGCTCCACATGAAGATGTATTTTTGATGTGTTTGTGGAGAGAGGTGAGCTCTGCATTCTCCTACTTCATCATCTTGATCTCCTCCCCATTTATGTCCTGCTTTTAAGCAAATGGGGGGAGGGCAGAAAGCTTTTCTTATATCTGCTTCTTAATAATCCTTATGCCAAAGTGGCATATTTTGGGGTGGCATAGACTGCTACCCTTCACCGTCCTTTTCCCCATTCACTTGTAATGTCACATCTCTCATCTATTATTGTCATATATGAATGCGTCCACTTCTAGGATCTTTATATTCTATTATCCTATTTGTTTACCCTATGCCAATATCTTTTTTATTCATTTATTAAAATTCTGATATCTAGTAGGCCAAGTCTACCTTCCCAGTTCTTTACATTGTCTTAGTTATTCTTGGCCATGGGCTTTTGAACATGTAGTTTTCAAATTCCATGGAAACCCCTAAAAATATTATTATTGAAATTGTATTAGATTTAGAGTTTAATTTGGGGTTTATCACCTAAGCCTTCCTAAAAATGAACATATGAATATAACTTTCCATTCATTCAGGTCTTCTTTATGATCTTTAATAAGTTTTCTCTATCAGTCTTATACCAAATAATTTTGTCTACTTTAAATAAGATCTTTTTATTGATTGATTTTTTGTTAATTATAATTAGTGTATTATTAGGAATGATATTGATTTTTGCATGTTTGTCAGTTCTTGTAATTTGTCTACAGATTCCATTGAATCCTCAATTTAGATAATCATATAACTGATAAATGAGGAGAATTTAATCTCTTACTTTGTAATTATTATTTTTTTCTCTAATTTCTTTTCTTTTTTTCTTGCTGTAATTATTTTTGAACACTGCATTTACCATTACTTACATTTTACTGTTGAATAGAAACCACAAAAGTAGGCATCCTTTTTTTGTTCCTGACTTTATGGAAATTCTCACCATTTCCTCATAGGTTTTTGACAGTTGATTTTCATCAGGTTAGGGAAATTCTTTTCTATGTACACTCTTCTTGTGAATTTTTTTTTTTTTTTTTTTTTTTTTTTTTTTGCAGTACACGGGCCTCTCACTGTTGTGGCCTCTCCCGTTGCGGAGCACAGGCTCCGGACGCGCAGGCTCAGCGGCCCTGGCTCACGGGCCCAGCCGCTCTGCGGCATGTGGGATCTTCCCGGACCGGGGCATGAACCCGTGTCCCCTGCATCGGCAGGCGGACTCTCAACCACTGCGCCACCAGGGAAGCCCTTCTTGTGAATTTTTATCAAGAGTGAGTTTGGAATTTGTTAAAGGAGTTTTTATCATTTATCATTATATGGTTTATTTTCTTCTTGATTTGTTAATATAGTCTTTTGGAGTAATAGATTTTTTGAATTTGAACTATCTTTGTATTCCTGGAAAATACCATAATTAGTTTTGATGCAATTATTTAAATTTAACAGTATTTTATTCAAGATTTTTGCATCTCATAAATATGGTTGGCCCTTTGAAATTCCAGTAAAACTCATCTTCTCAGCTTAGTGTCTTTTGAGGCTTTGCTCATCTTCTGGTCATGAGGCTGTTAGGGTATGTATCCTGTATCTCGCCAGGAGCTGTAGCCAGCTGTAGACTTCAAGCAGGAAATCTCACTGTGGTTCTCCTTCTTGAAGGTGTACTTTAGGCCCTGGAAACTTTTGGTTACTCAGTATCTAAAGTCAGGAAGGCCATATCATTTGCCCTCCTCACAACTTTACGTTTCTTTTCTATTTCTGGCCTAAAAGGATGTTGCCTTTGTATTTAAGAAAGGCCACATCCTTCTGATTCTTTTATTTGATATTTTACCCATCTTTGATATGTTTGTAAGAAAGGACATTATCAAACTGTGATGTTTCACACTTTTAAGCAAACAACTGTAAAAACTTAGTTTTCTTTTTCAGATATTTGATATGTAGGTGTATCAACTTCCTAGGACTCCTGTAACAAATTACCACGAACTGGGTGGTTTAAAACAATAGAAATTTATTGTCTCATAGTTCTGGAGGATAGAAGTCCAATATCAAGGTGTCTGTAGGGCCATACTTCTTCTGAAACCTGTGGGGAAGAATCCTTCCTGGCCTCTTTCTAGCTTCTGGTAATTTGCCTGCATCCAGCATGCCTTGGCTTGCAGCTACCGCACTTCAATCCACTGTCACAATGGTATTCTCCTCTCTGTGTCTCTTTCCTCCTCATATAAGGACACCAGTCATACTGGATTATGGGCCCACCTTAGTGACTTCATTTTCACTTGATTATATCTAGGAAGACCCTATTTCTAAATAAGGCTACATTCACAAGTACTGGAGGTTAGGGCATCAACATATCTTTTGGGGAGACACAATTCAACTTGCAGCACTAGGTATATGTAGCCATCAATAATGTATATTAAATTTAGTATTCACTGTTATATATAAATCATATATATGTTTGTGTCTTTGTATGTCTAAATATCTATCATCTATCAATCTATCTAACTATACATACCTACATAGAGAGAGAAAAAATAAAAGAGAGAGAAAGAGAGAGAGATGTTTACACATATTTCTCTAATTTTCTCTCTGCACCATCTCAAATTCTGATCTTCATTTATTCAACTCTGGCTTGTTTCCCTTAATTCTACATAGCAATTCTCTCCTTGAATTTTAATTATAATCTTGACTATATTACTAGTAAAAGGTAGTGTCTTAGCTCAGGCTGCTATAGCAAAACACCATAGACTGGGTATCTTATAAAAAACAGAAATTTATTTCTCACCATTTTGGAGGCTGCAAGTCTGAAATTATAGTGCCAGCAATTAGTGTCAGGTTACTATGAGAGCCCTCTTCTCAGGTGCAGACTGATGACTTCTCATTGTATCCTCAGTTGGCAGAAAGAAGGCTAGAGAGCTCTCTGGGGTCTCTTTTGCTAATCCCAAGTTTCACAGATCCACCATCATGACTATTATCTCCCAAAGGTCTCACCTCCAACATATGAAATTGCTAAATATGAATCCTCCACACTGGAGATTAGATTTCAACGTATGAATCTGGGGGGACACAAATAATCAGTTCATAATAGGCAGTCAGCAGAAAGGGCCCAAGCTTCTAACCCTAATAGCAACGAAGTACCTTAATGAGAATAACCTTTCAACACAATTTCTAAATAATAATAAACAAAAAGAGTATAAAGCTCTTTTTGACTGGGAAGATTACCTCCTTGAATTTGTGAAAGCTGCTGGTTTAAAAAAAATCATATGGAGACTTCCCTGGTGGTCCAGTGGTAAAGAATCTGCCTTCCAATGCAGGGGATGTGGGTTCGATCCCTGGTTGGGAAACTAAGATCCCACATGCCGTGGGGCAACTAAGCCCGCATGCCACAATTACTGAGCCTGGACACCTCAACTAGAGAGCCCGCGTGCCACAAACTACAGGGCCCACGCACTCTGGAGCCTGTGCGCCACAACTAGAGAGAGAAAACCCGCATGCCACAACTAGAGAGAAGCCTGTGCACTGCAACAAAAGATCCCACATGCCTCAACAAATATCCCATGTGCCGCAACTAAGACCCAATGCAGCCAAATAAATAAATAAATAAAATAAATAGATTTTTAGAAATAATAATTTTAAAAATTTAAAAATCGTATGATTGCTACTGATTGGGTAAGGAATGAGGCATAAAAACTCACCTGCATCAACATGTCAAAATGTTGCAGTAAACTAACAAATCAGGGAATACAAATACTCTAGTATACCCAACAGAAAAATGAAAAAAACTGAGAAGCAGAACTCTTGAAATTCATGGCTAAAATGACCTAAAAATGCATTGTGCAATATAGCATACATATGTGTGTACCATACACAAAATATAACAAATTAGCTACTTATAAATTAAAGATTCTACATCATCAATGAATATGTATGGAGTATCTATTATCTGCAAGATCCATGAATCAAGTTCTTATGTAAAACATTATCCTCATTTTAGGCATATAATCTGTATTAAGAGCTTGGGTATAGTTGTGGGGGGAGATACAATTTCCTCAATGACTAGAAAATTAGTATATTTCCTCTATGTTGTCATTTATGTCTCAAGCATTCTTTTATTGATTTTACCAATAAGTGTTAAATTCATTAATGATAGATAAAATATCAAAATCAACAAGTATCAATCTATATTAGGGTTTCTTATTTGCTCCTAATGCTATTTCATGGGTGTTTTTCAATATTTCTTTGTGCAGTAAAAGTACATGTCCTCTCAGAACACAATACTCTCAGACATTATCTTATGAATACATGAGTCAACAGAGAAGCAGTAGCTTATTTCAAGTATCATTGATAGACACAAACATTCAATTTGCTTTAATTAATTTATTAATTTATGGCTGTGTTGGGTTTTCTTTGCTGCGCGTGGTGTGTGGGCTTCTCATTGTGGTGGCTTCTCTTGTGGAGCACAGGCTCTAGGCACGTGGGCTTCGGTAGTTGTGGCACGCAGGCTCAGTAGCTGTGGCTCACAGGCTCTAGAGCGCAGGCTCAGTAGTTGTGGCACAAAGGCTTAGTTGCTCCACGGCATGTGGGATCTTCCTGGACCAGGGCTAGTACCCATGTCCCCTGCATTGGCAGATGGATTTTTAACCACTGCGCCACCAGGAAAGCCCTGCTTTCACTTTTACCATTACAAAAGTGCTATTTCTCTCCCTCACCTGCTGGACCATGCCAGCTGGTTAGATGCCAAATTCCAAAAAGTACCAATTAAAATAAAAATAGCTAAATCTGGAATAAGTAACAAAGCACAGCTTTGGAACAGTGTGAAAATTTATAAGTGATCATTATCAACACCTGCAGTCTACTTTGCTTGGCTTATGGTGACTCATTGACAATAGTCCAGTGGTGGCACAAAAGGCTGAAAAGAGAAAACTCCAACTTTCTTAGTGATAATTAAATTCAATTTCTCACCAGTTATTTTTTTAAACTAACTTAATATATATTGATATCAAATTGCATCAACATATCTATTCTTAAATTTTTCCATAATTCAACTATAATACTCTGTGATTATGTGTGGTGGAAGAAAGTTTTTGAAAAACTAACTACAAGGTACTTATTAAATCAGTTTTCTCATCTGTAAAATCAGGAAATATGTCTATCTCAGAACTGTACAGAAAGTGCCACTCTCAACCTCCACACTCAAGGAGGACATTGATGATTAAGTATTTTTCGTGATCTGGGTTATATACAGTCTACTCTATCAGGCTGTGACATAGACTGTCTTGTTCCTGGAACCTGTGACCTGAAAGGATAGAGTTAGCTGCCTCTCCCTCCATATACTCAATATATTGATACTATACGGTATGACAAGGACAGGATAATTGCAAAAGTTATCACTTAGTAAAGGAAACAATGGAATCAGTAGTCCATGGCAATGCAGGAATCCTACAGAATCAGCCTTATGAAGGTTTACCATCCTGGAGTTGGGAATTTCCATGAATAGACCAGTGTCTGCTTTCTGGATAGGAAACCTTTGTCCACTATCCATTATGACCTTTGTCTTTCCCTCCACAAGGTTCTTCATTTTAAGCTATCTTGCTTGCTTATTTGAAACGGATGTTGGAAAATATGCCCTCTTAGGAGCTGTCCATTTTTTTCACTTATGCAAATGTGGCAAATGTAGTTTTGAGTCCAAAAATGTCAAAAGCCTTTTGGATCAAGGCTCATGACTGATATCCTCAGCAATACAATTTTTTCAAAAACTTAGTTCTACTTGCTTCCAGTCAGTTTCATATATCCGTAACCACTCAAAGTTGTGTTGAGCCTGATTCACTTTGTTTCCTAAACCCCAGGACTTCCATTCTTAATAGAATTATGGTGACCATGGGGCCATTTGGAAGGTAAAGTTGGAAAAACCTTATATTAAACCGATCTGTGCTCCAAATTACTTTATATAATAAGAATTTTGATTAGGCTTTTTTTTTTCTTTTGGCATTTTAAAATCCAAACTCATATTCTTAATATTTAGAAACAGCTTTTCCAACCCTCTTGAACCTGAATTTCTGGACTTTTTAGGATACTTCTTACTGATGTTTTCAAAACCTGCCAATTCTTTCTTAAGCTTATTAGTTATTGTAACACCTTATCAAAACTACCAATAACAACCAACACACACTAAGGATTTTTTTTAACCAGTAACATCCCCAAGGGCTTCTTTTTCACAAGTTATGAACTTTGCCTCTCAAAGTATTCCAGGTAACAGTTTACCAAGTAGATTGTCACCAAACAAAAACAAATTTCCATCTTTCCTGTTTTTGATAATGGTCCTCACCTACTGTCAATGCCTATATTAATCTGGGAAATTAATATTTGCTTTTTTATCAAACAACACCCAAAATTTCAGAAGCATAACAGTTAAAAATGTACATTTTTATCATGTTATAGTCTGATGTGGGTTTGGCAAGAATCCTGAGAAATTTCTTAGAAATTTGACTCAGAGATTTAGTCCTTTGCTTCCAGTCTTACAGAAGAAAAAGGGAGTTTGGAAGGTCCCACAAGACATGTTATGGCTAAGCCTAGAATTAGTATATCATTTGTGTCTTCTTCCTGTTGGCCATAATTCAGTCACCTGGTCCCACCTAGATGTCAGAGAAGCTGGGAATAATTATCTTTTTATTTGACTAGAAAGAAAACCAAAATAACATAGTGATCTCATAGGCTTTTTGCTGCTATACTTTTAATTTTTTATTGTGATCATTCATCTGAATGTGGTCATTATTCCACATTTATTCTTGAAGAATATTTTCACTGAGTATAGAATTCTAGTACAGCAGTTAACTCCCTTCAGCAAATTGAAACTATCATCCATTGATATCTGCCTTCCATTGTGACAGTTGAGCAGTCAGATGTCAATCTAACTATTCTCCTTTGAAATAATTTATCAACCCCCATTCCTTGCCTTCAAGATTGTATCCCTCTCTTTTATTTTATACATGTATGTATGTATGATTTGCAGTTTTACTAGGTTGTAAAGTCAAGCATTCATACTGACTTTCTTATATCAACTGTATTTTATAGTAATCAAATAATCACACAAACTTTCTTTATAGAAATATGATTAATAAATGAAGAAAGTATGATAGAATTATATTTATCTTGTAACTTCTAATCTATGAATGGATTTAAGCAATGATTAGTTCTTACTATTGCTGTTTAACCAGTTACCCCAATCTTTAGTGGATTAAACTAACTTTCTATTCTGCTCATAATTTTGTAAGTTAGGAATCCTGGAAGGACCTGGCTGAGCATTTCTCACTTGGCTGAGGTTACAGTGATCTGAAAACTCAACTGGACTAAATATCCAAGACAGTTTACTCATGTAGCTGAAAGTTGATTTTGGCTCTCAGTTGAGAGCTCTTATGGGACTTGACTGAGGTATCAACAAGTGGATTCTCCAGCATGGCAGTCTCAAAGTAATCAGACTTGTTACATGGCAGCTGGCTTCCCTTAGAGCAGGGTTTCTCAACCTTGATACTACTGACATTTTGGGCTGGATGATTCTTTGTTGTGAGGGCTGCCCAGTGCATTTAAGATGTTTAGCAGCATCTCTGTCCTCTACCCACTAGATGGCAGTAGTAGCACCCTCTCAGTTTTGACAACCAAAACTATCTCCAGCCACTACCAACTGTTCCCTAGAGAGGGAGGAGGGGAGTGAGATCACCTCTGGTAGGGAACCATCGCCCTAGACAGAGCATCCAAAACAAGCCAAGTGGAAGCTGTATGATTGTTTCCGACCTAGCTTCAAAAGTCTTATAGCATTATTTCCACCGTGTTCCATTCGTTACAAGAAAATCACTAAAGTAAGCTGAGATTCAAGGGGAAAATAGAAATGCCTCACCTCTTAATGGTGGGAGTGTCAAAAATTTTTTTTTTTTTTTTTTTTGCGGTGCGCGGGCCTCTCACTGCTGTGGCCTCTCCCGTTGCGGAGCACAGGCTCCGGATGTGCAGGCTCAGCAGCCACGGCTCATGGGCCCAGCCGCTCCGCGGCATGTGGGATCTTCCTGGACCGGGGCACGATCCCGCGTCCCCTGCATCGGCAGGCGGACTCTCAACCACTGCGCCACCAGGGAAGCCCAGGAGTGTATTCTTTCTATCCATGTTTTTGTGCTTTTATTATATGGTCAGGTATTCATAAATAGCTCATTTTATATTAACATAATAGCACATTTATGCTATCATAAATATAATATTTTATATCTGATACTAAAACTTACTTTTCCCACTCAACTCTTTCTCCTCATCTATTAAAACTTTATCTATCTTATTCATTTTTAATAGGCATATAGTATCACACAAGAAGAAAATGCCATAATATATTTATTTCCAGTGTAATGAATGCTGCAATATTTTGTATGCACCTATGTACACCTAAATATAGAATTGCTCAGTCCTACAGAAGTCACATTTTAAACTTTGCCAAATTGTTTCCCCAAGTCCTGATACAATTTTAAACTCCCACCAGAATTGTTCTCCCCAATTCTACACCAATACTTGGCCTTGTCAGACTTTAAATTTTTGCTGATCTGAGATTTATACATCTTTTTATGATTTTTGTCTTCCATTGCATTTCTCTACTAAAGAGTTTGATTCTCTTGGTATGTTTGTTAGCAGTTCAGGTATCTTCCTCTGTGAGTGACCTGTTCATATTGTTTAGCCATTTTTGTCTATTGAGGTTTTTTAAAAAATCTTTTTCTTGTTAACTTAGAGGGGTGCTTTATTTATTCTGCCAAACAACCCTCAGTCAACTATTGCATTGAAAATATCTTCTAGACTTAACTTGTGTTCTCACTGTGTTTATTTTTAAATTTTTTTTGGTCAAACCCTGTATTGCTCCCTTAAAATTTGTACTTTCATGGCTTGTTTAAAGAATGCTGACCTCGGGCTTCCGTGGTGGCGCAGTGGTTGAGAGTCCGCCTGCCAATGCAGGGGACACGGGTTCGTGCCCCGGTCCGGGAAGATCCCACATGCCGTGGAGCGGCTGGGCCCGTTAGCCATGGCCACTGAGCCTGCGCATCCGGAGCCCGTGCTCTGCAACGGGAGAGGCCACAACAGCGAGAGGCCCGCGTACCGCAATAAAAAAAAAAAAGAATGCTGACCTCCATTAAAGTAGTAAGAACTTTAAATAATAAAGTTCTTTAAGAAAAATAAAGTCTCCTTTATTTTTCTTAAAGATTTAGATTCTTTTATTCAAATTTCAGTGTTTAGTCAATCTTATTTTTTTCTTATGATGTGACATATGAATCTTTTTTTCCCATGTAGATAATCAGATTGTCCTCAAGCTGATCACTGAACCGTCTTTTCTTGCCCCACTGATTCATAACGCCACCTCTGCGGTTTACCAGTTTCCCAGATAATGGTGAGTACATGTCTGGGATCTCTATTCTATCTCAGTCATGTAATTATCTATCATTATATGCAAGCATCATTTAGAATTGGGGATGAAGAGTTCATAAAGAAGAAATGTTTTTAACTAAGAAAAGACTCAGCCAAACGTTGATGGTCCTCTCATAGCTGATTTCTCTATTTCCAACCATCTACCAATAATCTATTCCAGTTTTAAGAGATTACTTCATCCATTTGTATATCCTAGTGTACTTGCCAAAATCCTAGAATCGCTGCAAGCAAACACATTGTATATTTCCTCTCTCTTGGACAAATTCCCCACCTAACATCCCCCCACTCCCACTCCAGTCTAACTGGTCCCCTTACATATTCATGGCTCACACGAGTCCTACACATGTCACAGTTCACCAGCTTCCCTGGATTATTCACTTGGTTTTCTTCC
The DNA here is from genome assembly GCF_937001465.1 of Orcinus orca. Classification (NCBI taxonomy): domain Eukaryota; kingdom Metazoa; phylum Chordata; class Mammalia; order Artiodactyla; family Delphinidae; genus Orcinus; species Orcinus orca. The sequence goes on along the minus strand of NC_064563.1, from coordinate 21,612,245 downwards.
TCCATGAACATTTTTTCCCTGTTGCCTGTGGACTCTGAAATACGTGTCACGACTGAAGAAACGATGAACGTATCACAAATCTGGAAGCATTTATTGAAAGGCATATCTGATAAACATTGAACATTTGAGGGTCAAAAATTACACCTTAGGCAAAGAATGAAGGCAAATTTACCTATATAATTTAAAGGCAATAAAATCTAGCAGAAATGAAAATTACTATAAATATTTCCTTTCTACTCCTGTTTGGATTTATCTATTTGACCTCCTTTCTAGTCTCTGACATTTTTTTGGCCAACTTAGTGCTAATATGTCATCAGTCAAGCCAGCAACAGCAAGGAAATCCTATTGTAGGGGAAAAAAAAATTAAAGGCTTTAAAATATTATTGATTGAGGAACATAGAAAACATCATTTAAAAGCCTTTTAAATTACCATTCCCTTCGTTGCTGCTAAATTTCCCTTTGTCTCATTTCATGCAGCTGGTCTGAATGATGACAGAGTGGTTTGTGATTATGTGGGTGACATTAGGCGCCAGCTGAAATGGACACTAAAGGAAGAATCCAGTATCTTGCATTTGTAATTCCTGCTACATTTGGCACTGCACCAACTTTACAAATATGCAGCCCTCCTCCCCCTTCCTGTTTTTTTTTTTGTTTTTTTTTTTCTGTAAATCCCATGGCCAACGAATGCTACTATGGCAACGAAAGCCTGGAAAGCCAGGGGAGGCTTGGCTATAAAAAGAGTTTTTAGAGAATCATGGTAACTGGGAACCTAGTGGCAGACTCTCAGGCAACCACAGACTGTTTAACATCCTGTCTAGAAGCAAATGATTCTACCAAATTTCTTTACCTATGTTGTCGAATCACTTGCTACAGAATTCTAAGGGCTCTTATTGCAATGATGGTTTTCATTTTCAATTATTGTATGGTTCATTCAAATCGCACAGGTACCTTTCCAACGGTTATAAGAAGCTTCCTAAAATAGACTTTTTGAAACTGAGCACAGCTGTCAAAATGATGTTATTGTCTTCAAGAATCTAAGATAGTTATGCCAAAGAAATTTAAAAGTTATATTCCTATATTAGCACACTAAGTAGTCCTTACCAGTTTAGTAAATCAAATATTCCATACTGCTAGCTTAATAAGATGGGGAGTCATGCATGAAATGACTGCCAGGTTAATGACATAGGGAACCATGCATGGCATGTATTTGCATATAATAGCACAGAATGTTCTCCTAAATCCTTTAAATTACTCATCAATTCTTAAACAGGCATTTAACTAAATCCTCATTCAGAATCAGGAAGAAAGTTAAAAAAAAAAAAAAAAACCTACATATTTGAAGTGATTATATCAGAGCTAATCAAAACCTAAAGGATTATTTGGTGTTGGAGATTCTAGCCTTGGGGAAAGAGCTACAGATCTGCATAAAGAAACAAATACTTGTCCTGGGCCAGCGTAGGGCACATGCCAATCCAGTCTGCTTTCCAGCACTGCCCCTAGCACGTGCACAGGGAGCACAGATCAGAAGTTTCACTACTAGCTTCAGAAACAAAGACATATATCTAAAGCAGTGCAAAAAATGTAGCTTAAATCTAGAATTGTTCACTGTGTACAGTGTCTTGATGGGCCTAATTCTGAATAAAATGAACAGGTTTTCTTTCACTTGACAACCTGTACATTCAAGGTATTGAGGAGACTGTCTTTACTCTCAAATCACCTTGTTTTTACTGGTTATGTAAGCTTCTATACAAAATGAGCACGCTGCTTACAATCAGAACAGTTTTGAACCCCAGCTGTTACTCAGAGGAAATCAGAAAGCACCCATGTCACACAAAGGCTATTTTCACTACTTGAGAATAATGGTCAAGCAAGAGTTCATCAATCCTCACAAATACTCATTGTGAAATGAGATGTACACACAGCCTTAAAACCAAAGCCCATCCAATAAAGAAAAAAAAATTTAATGCAAAGATTTAGGTAATTGTTTTCTCCTCCTACTGTGTCTAGTAATAAAAGCAACTAATTGTTGTTGAGCATGAATTCTATGTCTAGTGCATCAAGTGCATTATTCTGTAACCTCACAATCCCTTATCTCCATTTTTACAGATAGGGAAACTGAGCCTCATAAAGGGTAAGTAACTTGATCGAGTAGAAGCTAAAGCCAGGATTTAAAGTCTCTTCTGTCTCAATTTAAATCCCATTCCCTTCCCACTAACCACACTATATCTCCAAGGTATATTTATTAGCAGAAAACAAATTATGTATTGAGAGAATAGGGAAAATAGGCTCGAGAACTTTTTAAAAGAGTGTTCTAGACTTGCTAGGTTTCTTACACCGCCATCATTCATATTCTATGCCAATACAGAAGAGAGTTGAATTCCAACACCATTCACTTCTCATGGTGTAGCTATTCCCTCTGGGAGTTTTGGTTGTTTTTAACTGATTATTAGCTAAAATAGCCATGGGGTGTATTTTGTTGCAAACTAGTATCTTGAAGCAATTCTAAAGTATAGTTCTGGAAATATAAAGCAAAAGCTGACTCACTGACAACAGAGGCATGAGGTGTGTATGTGAATATTTACATATGGTCAGTGGGTTGACATAAGGTCCATGAAGCAATGTTTGCTTTCAAGTGCAGCACTTCCTTAAGTGTTCATTATGTTTGATTGGAAATGAGATCCTTTCCAGTAACATGGGTAGCTTTGCTGTCAGATAAAATAGTAGCCATACCTATAGCATGTGTGTCTCTGACTAAGGTGGGTTTGGCAGTCAGCTGCTGAAACATAAATAACATTTACCCAACAAACATAACTATGAATTTTTTTAAGTTGCAAAATAATAGTGGTCCAATAGTATACTAAGCAAGAGTTTTTTTTTACTTGACTCATAAGTTGCATACAAAGAAATGCATATATAAATGAAGAAAACATAAATATCTGATACAGTGTCAAATAAGGAGATACAAAAATGAATAAAGCATAGACTTTTGCCCATCCAGAGCTCATAGCCTAATGGAGAAAAATTCTTGCAAACATTTAATCTTCTAGATTCTACAATATAGACATTGGAGCACATAGAGATAAATTTAGTCCAGGCAGAGGCAGTTGGTAAGGAGGCTGGGGAAGGTTTCCCAGGTGACATCTAAGTTGAAAATGACAGGATACAAAGGACTTAGTCAGGCAAGTGTAGGGGGAGGGAGCTTAGTGTGTCAGTCACAGACTTTGGAGTGAGATCCAGCCAGGAAAGCTTGAGAATTACATGCAGCTCAGAGGTGCCTGGTGGGGCAATGGTCTTGTCAAGACCCAGGCAGTGTTCACCTCTAGAAAACTCTATGATGGCATAAATGTCGAAACAGGGCTGAACTAAGCAAGCTATTGTTAAATGTAGTTACAGCCAGCATATTTTCTGATCCAAAAGACAGCTGACGAGATTGACTGTGTGCCATCAGGTTAACTATTGAGGTCTGATTTTCTCAAAAAATCTGAATTACCTGATTGCTGTCAAAAGAAAGTAAATTTAAACTGAATTAGTTAATAAATTACACATAATCTCTGTCCCTTGTATAATCTAGAATACTAGCTTTTTGTTGGTTTAACTTTAATCTTTTTTCTTAAACTGCAAATACACAAAATTGGATTACTCATGATCCTTGATTCATACTTACCTATAATTGGTCTATACATGTGCCACTTACTTTCTTTCATCCATTTATTCATATTTTGGTAACATAATAACTACTAGGAAACCCAACACCTCGAAACAAAAACTATGACCTCAATAATCTACATCTAATTTTACAATACCATTTGCCACCAATCTATCACCTCAAAGCGGGTAACAATCGTCCTCAATCCTATTATTTTTTTATCCTCATTATGTTTCTATATAATAAAATTGATAAAATAAATTGAGGCACTATTACTAATTAACTTGGGATGGGATTCTCCCCTAGAGCCTCCAAAAGGAAAGAAGCCCTATCTACACCTTGATCTCCCTAGAAAATAATCAATGTATTTTAAAAAGCAAAAAAAAATGTAGAAAAGAGTGGCCAAGATGGCAGAGTAGAAGGACCCTAAGCTCACCTCCTCTCACAAGCACACCAAAATCACAACAATCTGGGACTTCTCTGGTGGTCCAGTCCAGTGGTTAAAAATTCACCTTCCAATGCAGAGAACACAGGTTTGATCCCTGGTCAGGGGACTAGGACCCCACATGTTGCAGGACAACTAAGTCCGTGCACCACAACTACTGAGCCCATGCACTACAACTAGAGAGGCCATGCACCACAACCACGGAGCCCCTGCTCCACAACTAGAGAGAAGCCCGTGGGCCGCAACAAAGAGCCCACATGCCTCAGTGAAAGATCCTGTGTGCTGCAACTAAGACCTGATGCATCCATAAATAAGTAAATATTTCTTTTTTAAATCACAACAATCTGCAGAGCAACCATCACTGGAAAAGTCTGAAACCTACCAGAACAGACTGTCTACAACTAAAGACATAAAGAAGGAACCACAGTGAGGCTGGTAGGAGGGATGGACTCATGATATGATCAAATCCCATACCCCACGCCACCAGGATTAATGATCCACAAACTGGAGAATAACTATATTAGAGAGGTTTTCCCACAGGAGTGAGAGCTCTGAGCCCCACTTCAGGTCCCCCAGCCCGGGGGTCCGGCACCAGGAAGAGGAGCCCTCAGAACACTTCTATTTGAAGGCCAGTGGGGCTTGATTGTGGGAGCTCCACAGGATTGGGGGAAATAGAGTCTTCACTCTTTAAGGGTGCACACAAAATCTCACATGCACCAACACCAAGGGCAAAAGCAGTAATTTAATAGGAGCCTTGGCCAGACCTAACTTCTTCTGGTCTTGGAGGGTCTCCTGGAGAGGCAGGGGGTGGGTGACTGTGGGTCACTCTGGGGACATAGACACCAGTGGTGGACATATCTGGGAGTATTCATCTGCATGAACTCTCCTGGAGGCTGACATCTTGTTTGGGTCATTAGTACCAAAATCTGGCCCCACCCAGAAATCTGTAGGCTCCACTGCCAGGATGCTTCAGGCCAAACAACAAACTGGACTGGGATGCAGCTACACCCATTAGCAGACTACCTAAAGACCTTCTGAGCCCAGAGCTACCTCTAGACACGCCCCAGACATGGCCCTGCCCACCAGAGGACCAAGACCCAGCTCCACCTACCAGTGGACAGACACCAGTCCCTCCCACCAGGAAGCCTGCACAAGCCTCTAGACCAGCCTTACCCATGAGGAGGGCAGACAACAGAAGCAAGAAAACTACAGTCCCACAGCCTGCAGAGCGAATCCACAAACAAGCCAGACACTTCCCTGGGACTAGCTGGCCCCAGGCCCTTGGGTGACGAGAGGAAGTGCATTGTTGGGACACATAGGATGTCTCCTACAGAGGGCCACTTCCCCAAAGTCAAGAAACATAACTAACTTACCATAAATATAAAAATACAAATAGCAATTTAGACAAAATGAGGCAACAGAAGAATATGTTTCAGACAAAGGAACAAGATAAAACCCCAGAAGAAGAACTAAGTGATGTGGAGATAGGCAATCTACCCTAGAAAGAGTTCAGAGTAATGATCGTAAAGATGATCCAAGAACTCAGGATGAGAATGGATGCGCAGAGGGAGAAATTATAAGTATTTTAAAAATAATTGGAAAATATAAAGAACAACACAAACAGAACTGAAGAACACTATAACTGAAATGAAAAGTACACTAGAAGGAATCAATAATAGAGTAAATGAGGTGGAAGAATGGATCAGTGAACTGGAAGACCAAGCAGTGGAAATCACTGCTGCTGAACAGAAAAAAAGAAAAAAAAGAATGAGAAGAAATGAGGACAGTTTAAGAGACTTCTGGGAAAACATCAAGTTGTGCTAATATTTGCATTATAGGGGGCCCAGAAGGAGAAGAGAATGAGAAAGGACTGAGAAAATATTTGAAGAGATAATTGCTGAAAACTTTCCTAACATGGGAAAGGAAACAGTCACCTAAGTCCAGGAAGTGCAGAGGGTCCCATACAAGATTAACCCACAGAGGAACACAAGACACATTGCAATCAAATGACAAAAATGAAAGATAAAGAGAGAATATTAAAAGCAACAAGGGAAAAGCAACAAATAATATGCAAGGGAACTCCTACAAGGCTATCAGCTGATTTTTCAGTAGAAACTCTGCAGGCTAGTAGGGAGGGGCACAATATATTTAAAATGATGAAAGAGAAAAACCTACAACCAAGAATACTCTACCCAGCGAGACTCTTATTCAGATTTTAAGAAAAATCAAAAGCTTTACAGACAAGCAAAAGCTAAAAGAATTCAACACCACCAAACCAGCTTTACAACAAATGCTAAAGAAACAAAACAAAAAACAAAAAGACTTCTCTAGGCAGAAAAGTAAATAGAAATAAGAAAATTACAAAATGCAAAAGCTCACAGGTAAAGGCAAACATACAATAAAGGTAGGAAAATATCTACATACAACGCAAGTAGGGAGGTTAAAAGACAAAAGTAGTGAAATTATTTGTATCCACAATAAGCAGTTAAGGGCTACACAAAACAATTAGATGTAAAATATAATATCAAATCAGTAATCATGAGGGGAAGAAAGTACAAATGCAGGGTAGCTAAAATGCATTTGAAATTAAGAGATCAGCACTTAAAACAAGCATGTCTATATATAGACTGATATACAAAAACCTCATGGTAACCACAAAACAAAAATCTATAATAGATATGCACAAGAAAAAGGAATCCAAAAATAACACTAAAGATAGTCATCAAATCACAAGAGAAGAGAAGAAGAAAGTGAAAAAAAAAGAACTACAAAAACAATTAACAAAATGGCAATAAGAACATACATATTGATAACTACCTTAAATGTAAACAGAGTAAATGCTCCAACCAAAATACATAGACTGGCTGAATGGATACAAAAACAAGACCCGTATATAAGCTGCCTACAAGAGGCTCACTTCAGATCTAGAGACACATACAGACTGAAAGTGAGGGGATGGAAAAAGGTATTTCACACAAATGGAAATCAAAAGAAGGCTGGAGTAGCGATACTTATATCAGACAAAATAGACTTAAAGACTGTCACAGGAGACAAAGAAGGACACTACATATTGATCAAAGGATAAATCCAAGAAGATATAACAATTGTAAATATATATGCACCCAACATAGGAGCACCTCATTATATAAGGCAAATGTTAACAGACATAAAAGGAGAAATTGACATTAACATAACAATAGTTGAGGGGCTTTAACACACCACTTACATCAGTGGACAGATCATACAGACAAAAAATCAAAAAGGAAACACAGACCTTGAATGACACATTAGACTAGATGGACTTAATTGATATTTATAGAGCATTCCATTCAAATGCAGCAGAATACACATTCTTTTCAAGTGCACATGGAACATTCTCTAGGGTAGATCTCATGCTGGGCCACAAAGCAAGCCTTTAAGAAAACTGAAATTATATCAAGTATCTTTTCTGACCACAATGCTATGAGGCTAGAAATCAATAACAAGAAAAAAGCTGCAAAAAGACGAACACATGGAGGCTAAACAATATGCTACTAAACAACCAATGGGTCACTGAAGAAATCAAAGAGGAAATAAAAAAATACCTAGAGACAAGGGAAAATGAAAACATGATGATCCAAAACCTATGTGGCACAGCAAAAGCAGTTCTAAGAGGGACGCTTATAGTGATAGAAGCTTACCTCAGGAAACAAGAAAAATCTCAAATAAACAACCTTACCTTACACATAAAGCAACTAGAGGAAGAAGAACAAACAAAACCCAAAGTTAGTAGAAGGAAAGAAATCATAAAGATCAGAGCAGAAATAAATGAAATAGAGACTAAAAATACAACAGAAAAGATCAATGAAACTAAAAGTTGGTTCTTTGAAAAGATAAACAAGATTGAAAAACATTTAGCCAGACTCATCAAGAAAAAAAGGGAGAGGGTCCAAATCAATAACGTCAGGAAGAAAAAAAAAGTTACAAACGACACTACAGAAATACTAAGGATCATAAGAGACTACTATGAGCAACTATATGCAAATAAAATGGACAGCCTAGAAAAATTCTTAGAAAGGTAGAATCTCCCAAGACGGAACCAGAAAGAAAGAGAACATATGAACAGACCAATTACCAGTACTGAAGTTGAATCAGTAATTTTAAAACTCCCAATAAACCAAGTCCAGGACCAGATGGCTTCACAAGCATATTTGATCAAACATTTAGAGAAGAGTTAACACCTATCCTTCTGAAAGTAGTCCAAAAAATTTCAGAGGAAGGAACACTTCCAAATTCATTCTATAAGGTCACCATCAACCTAACACCAAAACCAGACAAAGAGATCACAAAAAAAGAAAATTACAGGCTAATATTGATGAACACAGATGTGAAAACCCTGAACAAAATACTAGCAAACTGAATGCAACAACACGTTATAAGGATCATACATCATGATCAAGTGGGATTTATACCAGGTATGCAAGGATTTTTCAATATCTGCAAATCAATCAATGTGATACATCACATTGAACAAACTGAAGAACAAAAATCATATGATCATCTCAATAGATGCAGAAAAAGCTTCTGACAAAATTCAACATCCATTATAATAAAAACTCTCCAGAAAGTGGGCATAGAGGTAACCTAGCTCAACACAATAAAGTCCACATATGACAAACCCTCACCTAACATCATACTTAAAGGTGAAAATCTGAAAGCATTTTCTCTAAGATCAGGAACAAGATAGGGATGCTCACTCTCTCCACCTTTATTCAACATAGTTTTGGATGCCCTAGCTATGGCAATCAGGGAAGAAAAAGAAGTAAAAGGAATCCATATTGGTAAAGAAGTAAAACTGTCACTGTTGCAGATGACATGATGCTATACATACAGAATCCTAAAGATGCTACCGGAAAACTACTAGAGCTCATCAATGAATTTGGTAAAGTTACTGGATACAAAATTAACATATAGAAATCTGTTGTATTTCTATACAAGAACAATGAAAGATCAAAAAGAGAAATTAAGGAAACAACCCCTTTTATCACTGCATCAAAAAGAATAAAATACCTAGGAATAAACCTACCCAAGGAGGGGCTTCCCTGTGGCACAGTTGTTAAGAATCTGCCTGCCAATGCAGGAGACAGAGGTTCGAGCCCTGGTCCGGGAAGATCCCACATGCCGTGGAGCAACTAAGCCCATGTGCCACTACTACTGAGCCTGCGCTCTAGAGCCGTGAGCCACAACTACTGAGGCCACGTGCCACAACTACGGAAGCCTGCGCACCCTAGAGCCCATGTCCCGCAACAAGAGAAGCCACTGCAATGAGAAGCCCGCACACCACAAGGAAGAGTAGCCCCCACTCACCACAACTAGAGAAAAGCCTGCCAACGCAGCCAAAAATAAAATAAATTAAATAAATAAATTAAAAAAAAACCCAAACATAAACCTACCCAAGGAGACAAAAGACCTGTACTTGGATAACTATAAGTTTCTGATGATAGAAACTGAAGATGGCACGAACAGATGGAAAGATATACCATGTTCTTGGACTGGAAGAATCAATAGTGTTAAAATGACCATACTACCCAAGGCAATCTACAGATACAGTGCAATCCCTATCAAATTACCAATGGTATTTTTCACAGAATTAGAACAAAAAATTTTTTAATTTGTATGGAAACACAAAAGACCCCGAATAGCCAAGACAATCCTGAGAAAGAAGAATGAAGCTGGAGGAATCGTGCTCCCTGACTTCAGACTATACTACAAATCTACAGTAATCAAGACAGTATGGTACTGGCACAAAAACAGAAATAGATCAATGGAACAGCATAGAGAGCTCAGAAATAAGCCCATGCATTTATGGTCAATTAATCTATGACAAAGGAGGCAAGAATATACAATGGAGAGAAGACAGTCTCTTCAATAAGTGGTACTGGGAAATCTGGACACCTACATGTAAAAGAATGAAATTAGAACATTCTCTAACACCACATACAAAAATAAACTCAAAGTGGATTAAAGACCTAAATGTAAGACCAGATGCTGTAAAACGACTAGAGGAAAACACAGGCAAAACACTCTTTTACATAAATCACAGCAAAATCTTTTTGGATCCATCTCCTGGAGTAATGGAAATAAAAACAAAAATAAACAAATAGGACCTAATTAAACTTAAAAGCTTTGCACAACAAAGCAAACCATAAGCAAAACGAAAAGACAACCTACAGAATGGGAGAAAATATTTCCAAAAGATGTTATCAAAAAGGGATTAACTTCCAAAATATACAAACAGCTCATACAGTTTAATATAAAAAGAAACCCAATCAAAAAATGGGCAGAACACCTAAATACACGTTTATCCAAAGAAGACATACAGATGGCCAGCAGGCACATGAAAAGATGCTCAAAATTGTTAATTATTAGAGAAATGCAAATCAAAAATAAAATGAGGTATCTCACCTTATACCAGTAAGAATGGCCATCATTAAAAAGTCTATAAATAATAAATGCTGGGGAGGATGTGGAGAAAAAGGAACCATCCTACACTGTTAGTGGGAATGTAAATTGGTACAGCCACTATGGAGAACAGTATGGCGCTTCCTTAAAAAACTAAAAGTAGAGTTACCATATGAGCCTGAAATCCCACTCCTGGGAATATATCCACAGAAAACCATAATTCAAAAAGATACATGTGCCCCAATGTTCATTAGCAGCACTATTTATAATAGCCAAGACATGGAAACAACCTAAGTGTCCATCAACAGATGAACAGACAAAGAAGATGTGGTATATATACACAATGTAATATTACTCAGCCATAAAAAAGAATGAAATAATGCCATTTGCAGCAACATGGATGGACCTAGAGATTATCATATTAAGTGAAGTAAGTCAGATAAAGACAAATATCATATGATATCACTTATATGTGGAATGTAAAAAAAATACAAATGAACTTATTTACAAAACAGAAACAGACTCACAGACATAGAAAACAAACTTATGGTTACCAAAGGGGATAGCAGGGGGCTGGAGAGGATAAATTAGGGGGTTGAGATTAACATATACACACTACTATACATGAAACAGATAACCAAAAAGGACCTACTGTATAGTACAGGGGAACTATACAATATCTTGTAATAAGCTATAATGGAAAAGAATCTAAAAAAGAATATATATGTAACTGAATCAGTTTGCTGTACACCTGAAACTAATACATTTTAAATTAGCTATACTTCAATTAAAAAATGGTTAAAAAATTAATTGAAGTGTACACTAAAAATATAATTTATTGTATGATGCCTTAAAAATAAAATTATACATGTAATTTCAAAAAAAGTTGAGATGACCATAAAAAGGAACACATAGTAACTCTTTTTATATATAATTCATTAGAATGAGTTTCATTAAAATATGTATTGTGACCCTTGTCAATTACTTTAAGCTTACAGGTAATCAGAAAGAAACCACCTCAACCATTCACCCCACACAATCTTGTCAGCTAGTTTCAATAGCTACTTTTGAGCTACAAAACTCAATATTTGTTTCATCAATGCCTTTTCTGCTCAGATCAGCTAGAGTTTGTTTCTGCTGTTTATAAATAAGGACCCTGACTAGTGCAATTTCTGAAACTGTAAAATAAGCTACAAGGATATATTATACAATACTGTAGTCAATATTTTATAATAACTATAAATGGTGTATAACTTTTAAAAATTGTGAATCACTACATTGTACACCTGTAACATATAATATTTTAGAGCAAATACACTTGAATTAAAGAAGGAAAAAAACTGTAAAAAATCTGAAAGAAGGTAGAAGAAAAAAAAAAAAGAAAAAAAGATGGAGAGCCCTAATCAGAAAACAGGAAATAATATAGCAGAAATGTGTCCAAATATACTAGAAAGCACAGTAAATGTGAATGGGTTAAATCTAACTATTAAAAGACTAAGACACACACACACAAAAAGGTCTAAGATTCACATATTGGATTAAAAAAATTCAACTTTATGCTATTTCTAGTTACAAGAGTCTCACCAAACAGAAAATAACATAAAGTTTGAAGATAAAGAAATGGAGAAAACATATATTACAGGAAAATTGTAACTAAGAGCTCAGCATTTTTACTTGCTTTCCAAAATTACTAAACTTGTTTTCTATTCCTTCTCACCTCTGCCCACATTTTTTGCACACTGCATCCAATTATCATACACATAATTTATATCAAATAATGGAGCTCCTTGCTTTGTTAGCTGGAAGAGGAACATTTTCATGCTTAAATTTCTCTAATACCTCAATTAAGTTAAATTGTTAATCCCTATGTATAAAAAAAAAGAAAGAAAAAGAAAACCATACTCTATTAAGAAGGAGAAAACCTAGAACTGTAGAACTAAGCTGAGCTCAGAATCTTCTTTTCTTAGACCTTCCATTTTGGAGTACATGCAAAAGAGAGTTGACATTATTTTAACAGAACTTAAGGAAAAGTACATAGACTCTGACACCAGATAGACTTGGATTTGAATCCAAACTCTGCCACTGACTATGTGACAATGAATAAAATCTTTTATTTTGCCGAGCCTAAGTTTTCTCTCTACAAAATAGAAATGAACATCTCTACTTTCAGGGGTTTTATAAAGATTTAATAAGATAATTAATCAAAGGAGTTGTTCTCAACCTAATTGGAGTCACCTGGGGAGATTTAGAAAGTACTTGTGCCTGGATCCCTTCCCCAGGGATTCTGATGTAATTTGTCTGGAATAGAACCTGGGCACTTGGTTTTCTAAAAGCTATCCAAGTGATTCTAATGTGCAGCTAAGGTTGGGAAACACTGATCTAAACATAGAGTCTAGCCCACTGCATGGTATATAGAATTCATGCCAAAATTATAACTAGGATGATAAGGATGATGATCATGATGATGATGATCATGATGGTGATAAAGGTGATAAATTTCAGCCACAAAATTCAGGCAGTGAAATTGACCTAGTGCAATTATTCCTCCACAGAACTCAAGAGAAAAAGAAGCCACTTAACATGGAAATTATCAGTAACTTCAAAATAATACATATATATTATTTTCATAGCTCTTAACTTCTAATCCTCTATACCGTTTATGAGGTAAATATGGATTTTAGGAGTGAATATTACTCAGAAAGTTTAATTGTTTTGCAAAGGTGACAGGTTAGGAAATAACTAAGCCAGAATGAAAATTTAAATCTCTGTAATCCAAGTTCAGTACTACTTCTATTATTTCACAATTGTCCACAGTGGGCAATGGTATAGCTCTGCTTCTTCACAGACAGAATTTACAGGTAATTTTCTAAGTTTAGAAAGTAATCCTGAGATCACATCATGAATGGAGCAAAGGGTACAATTGCTATAGTCACTAATGATCTCATTAATTTGTGAGTGGTTTGAAGCCAAAGACTATGCTTTGTTCATCTACCTCCCTAGTAACTTGCACAGTGACTGGCACTTAATTGGTGCTCAATAAATATTTGCTGAATGAATATTAGAATGATCTAAAACAATCACTTTTAAAATTTTTTAAAAAGTTTTAAAAATGTGGTGTCAATAGCTGATAATAAAAACTCTAAATGTATTATTTTCAATTAAAATTAATGACCAAAAGGATTTATTCCAAGTGTATTAATCAAGGAAAATACCTGGAGCAGAAAACAGAAGTTATTGCTTCCTTTCTTTCTCTCTCTCTCTCCCTCCTTCCCCCCAAATACACATATGAAAATTAAACTAATTCAAGGAGTATTATTTAATACATAAGGGCATTATTCATATACTGATTTTAAAATTATCTCACAAATTTTGTATTTTATTAGTAGAACATATCCATAACACTTCAATTAAAGTTAACTGAAATTGGATATGTAAGTTTTTTAACTTCATATGATGTACGATTACCTGAGATTTTACCTACACATAGGAAATAAAAATCCATATTACTGCTTATACATATAGGGTAAAAAATTATTAGATGGCTAAGATTAGAAGAACTTTTCATGGAAATGAAAAGTAAGAAGCAAACTTGTTATTCTAAAGAAATAGATATTTGCTACCTAAAATAAATTATTAATAAAGATGTAGGTGCTTTATCATAATATTGAGACATAATTTTACATATATAGTACATGAGCCTCCTGTGTAAATATTAAAAATGTACTACATATATCACAGTAGTTACACATCATTTACCTGGTATTATTGATATGATGCATTTATGTCTTTAGTGAGATACTTTAAGATGGAAGAATGTGGACATCATTTCCTAGTGAATAGTGATACAAGGATTCAGATAATTCTGAAACTATACTTCAGAATATAGTAATAATGCTTTTTGAGGGCAAGGGGGAGGGCAAATCATAATGTTCTATTCTCCACTTAAGAGACAGGCATTCAGTGACATGGACAGTTCACATGATGTTACAGGACATCAAAAGGCCACATGACTTTGGGGGGAAAGTTTCATGGAGAAGGCAGGATTAAGCCTAGCTTGAAGGCAGCAAATAATCTGAACAGGAAAGGAAAATGAGTTAAGAAGTCCAAGAAGCAGACTTTGTAATAAGTTTTAGAAAGAAACAACAAGGAGACCAAATTAGCTACAGCTGGAGGTTCATCTAAGAAAAGAGTGGGAGACAGGCTTGGAAAGTTGGGTTAGGACCAAGTAGAGGAGGATTTTGAAGGAAAGTCTCAAAAAATTCAATTTATTCTTGTTGTCAGGTAGGAACCTGAATGACACAGAATAGATTAAATTATGCTGAGGTTTAAAACAAAAATCTCAGTGGCTTAAAACAAGTTTATCTCTGTTTCCTGCCACATGTTCACCTTGAGTTGGTGAGAAGTTTTCTCTGTGTTGGCCTCATCCAGGGATGCAGTGTTAACCGTCTGAAAGGCCTCCATCTTGGAAGGGAGACAGGAAAAAGCTATGCACACACAGGCTCAACGGCTTCCACCTAGAAGAGACACCTATTCTACCAATATTTCATTGGCCAAAGCAAGTTCCATGGTCATATCTAATTTCATGAAAGTAGGGAAGGGCCATCGTATCGTGTGCCTGGGGGCCAGGGAATGGGAAATATTGGTGAAGAGCACTAATGACCAGTCTGATGGCTTTGCTTGGGCACATTAAATTATACAATTAGAAATCTGTTTGTGAAGAATACTTGGCTGTAGAGTGCAAAATAGATGTAAAGGACAGAGCTGGAGAGAGGGAAGCTATCTCCACAATAATTACAATTATGTACATGTAGCAACAACAGTCTGAACAGGGGGAAGAAAAGCATATCCGTGAGAGACATTGTGAAGGAACAAATGCGAAAACTTGTTAACTAACAGGCATAAAGTGTGAAGGAAAGGAAAATGTTGAAGATGATTAAGAGATCTCAAGCCTATATAAATGATGTTTCTCTTAAAAGCAGAGGAAAGATGGAGGGGGCAGTTTAGGGGAAAGAAAAATTTCATATTAAATCAAGTTGTGAACTATGAAAACTCACATTTGGGGACATTTAGAAATATTATTATGAAGTTTAACTCTTCCAAACCCTGGAAGAAATTTGGTGGAGTTTTAAGTATGTGGCTCATTTGATTTTAATTTATTCTAATATATTTAAAGATTTCACTACAATTCCTAATTCAGGTGGAAGGCGAGGAAGGAAGCAAGGTGGAGCAGCTGGAGGATTTGAGCTGCAAGGCAGTCTCACTGGAAGCTTCAGCTGACCCATGGGATGTTCTGCAGAATTGGCGCCCCTAGAGCTGTCTTGAGTCAGGGCAAGAGGGCTGGGCTTTTAAATCTCAGAGAGGTGTGACCACAGACCAGGTGGATCTCTTGGCTGAGACAATTCCTGAAGAAGGCTGACTGCTGGCGTTACTGTCAGCAGCTGGGGTGACAAGTCTTCTTTTCCGAAGGGGCATCTGAGCAGAACATCACACCGTCCTTACAATCACAGATGCCTAGATTTAGCATATGCGAAGGTGGGAGAAGAGACTTGAGGAAAAAAAAAATGTCTAGAATACCTAAACAAAATATAAATATTTTGTGAGGTAAATCATTTTCTTAGGGTTGGTATTCCCATAGGTTAACCTTTCACTGATCTGAGCTGAACCTATGTATAATTCACAAGCATGACATTCCTCGGGGAAAAATCATAGACCATGGCCTCCACGTCAAACAGCTTGAGAAGTATATGGGGATTCAAGCTATCAAACCTTCTTGTTGTCTTAATAGCTCACTCAGGTTTCACCTTGGAGGTTTTCATCAAGCACCTATATAATCTGAAAAATAACAGGCTGGTTGTATTAAAATCTGAGGGAGATGGTTTCATTTCTTGGGTGATTTCATTACTATCTGGCATTTAGTGTTAATTGGGAATGCAGGCAATGAAGCATTGGGTAAAGTGATGAAACATCTTTCATGACTGCTCAAATATTAGGTGTACCCATCATTCCCAAAAGGTAGGGACCAAAAAATCAGAGGCAGAATTAGTTTAAAGATCAAAAGAGAAGGATCTGTAAGGTTAACTGTCAAGGTAAGAGGCATATGCCTAAACAAAAAAGAAAAAAAAGTGCTATTCTAAAAAATATCAAACCAGCTTGTATTATTTATTCCCATTTGTACAAATGTGTTTATGTGTGTGTATCTAGGTAGAAAAAAAATCACATATGAATATCTACTGATATATAGGGTTATCCATGAGATATTAAGTGAACAAAAGCAAAAGCACGTTGAAAGGAAATGCGTACATTATGCTACTATTCTGATAATAAAATAATCAGCCAACCAAAACTACATTTTTTTTTGCATTATGCGCTTGTATTCATTTACGTGAGCAAGTAGAAAATAAAACTAGTAACATAATGAGAACGGGAGGGAAAAGAATGTGTGATAATTGGCATTTTTATCACATCGTTGCTGTATATTGTTTCACCAGTTACAATAAGGAAGTATTCAATTTTGAATGAATTCATTTTTGAGTTGAAAAACATATGAAGAAATTCATACAAATGAAAAACAAAATATAGCAACACATAGATCCTATTATTAAAGTAGGAATTTTAGGGTTGCTTTTTAAAAGCAACTCTAGAAACCATTCAGAAGCCAAAACACCTTTCAAGGAGTTTGGTGTGCAAAAACAAGCACATATGAGACAGGAATAAACAGGGGTTCTTTTGTCTACAGCAAGCAGTGCAATCTTGACCTCCGTAGCAATCTGAGCTAATCAGCCTGTCCTGTCCATATAGGGCCATTCGGAGCAGAACAAATTTTTACCAAAAATGGTACAATGACCTGAGGAAAATAATTAAAGAATGATTTTTATGAATTGCCAGGGTTAGTTTTGATAGAAGTTATTTGTTTTAGATTTTGCCTTATAAAGTACTTTGGTTCAGGAAGTGTTGCTCTACAGGCCTAAAGACTTACAAAAGAATGTAATGTTATTAGAAATATATGAAGAAGGAGCTTTTCCAGATGGGGGAATTCTAACAGGAGGAAAATTATAATTGCCAGTGGATAAATGAGAGATACTGGATTAACTGATGATCTACAATGGACTCATTTAAAAGATGCTAGAAGATCACTGTGAGAATTCCTTAAAGGATTCATAGGTGGATTCTATTATGTAGAATAAACTGAACTTCAGAAAGATGTCTGGATGATGAATTACAGTAAAATCTTTAAATATATTAGAATAAATTAAAATCAAATGGGCCACACACTTAAAACTCCACAAAATTTCTTTCAGTGTTTGGAAGAGTTAAATTTCATAATAATATTTTTAAATGTCCCCAAATGTCAGTTTTCATAGTTCATAATGATTTAATGTGAAAGTTTTCTTTCAAAAGCGAATAGTGCATAATCATTTTCCATAGAGTTTTCTATATCAAAAATATCTACTAAATTCAGTGCTATCTTACTTATCTCGCTCCTACCTAGCCATACCTCCAGTTTGGATGGATTTAGTGTACAAATAAACCTATTTTCTTAAAAATGAGGCCAATATATAAGAAGAAAATTCTATTAGGGAAGAGCACCTATAATCTTAGCTGAATGATCTAAAAAAATTACATCCACTTTTCATGAAATGAAAACCACAGGACTTCATAAATTCTTCCTTTGTGGAGGACAACTTGGTGTATCTGAAAGCATGATCCATCTGTACAACATATAAAAACAACTCAGAACAGGCACACAAGCCAGCCAAGACAAGGCGAGTTCCCACTGTGCAAACCTGAATCCCATGCAGACAATTCCAAGATTATTTATTGCACCTTGGTGTTACAGGGAATGAGAGCGACTAATTGTGCATAATCATTTTTCAAATGGCTTCCACATCAAAAGTATCCATTAAATTCAGCACAACTTGATTTTTCTGGCTCCCAATCTATCCAAATCTGCAGTTGACGTTGATTTATTTTTCATGTAACCTACTGAGCCCTGCAATGTGCCCCGCACTTTGCCAAATAATTCAGTCTCTAGCAGACCTTCCGCATGGGTTTCCTTCTCCCAATTTTTTTTTGTTTTTGTCGTACGCGGGCCTCTCACTGCTGTGGCCTCTCCAGCTGCGGAGCACAGGCTCCGGACGCGCAGGCCCAGCGGCCATGGCTCACGGGCCCAGCCGCTCCGCGGCATGTGGGATCCTCCCGGACCGGGGCACTAACACGCGTCCCCTGCATTGGCAGGCGGACTCTCAACCACGGCGCCACCAGGGAAGCCCCCTTCTCCCTATTTTATAGATGAGTAAACCAAGGGCAAGAAACATTAAGCACCTTGTCCAAGGTCATACAAACAATTAATGACTAGGCTGGGTTTAGAACCTCACTAAGTCTGACTTTAAAGCCTAGAGTATTTACACTGTAACACGCTGTCGCCAAGGAGTTTCTGTTCAAGGTACCTCTCCTTTTATACATTTTTAAAAAATCAGAATGATTAGGCTGAACTCTTAGCTTTCTTTTATTCTTGTTCAGGAGATGAATGATGGGCTAATGAGCCTGGAATGACCAGTTAATGAAACCACTGGTGATTCAATGAAGACATTGTTGAGATATTTTACAGAATGACCAAATTCACTATATTTCATCACATTTTAAAAATTCTGCAAATATACGTGTACATAATTTTAGATAATTATGTAAATGAAACCCTCTTTCTTATCCAGACACCTATCTTCACCAGCAAACTCCTCCACATTCACTCTCCAACCCTTGGAAGTAGGTGGTTGACTTTTTAAGATACGTTTCTTTTTTGGTTTTTTTGGCTGCTCAGAGTGGCTTTTGGGATCTTAATTCCCCATCCAGGGATTGAACCCATGCCATGGTAGTGAAAGCACAGAGTCCTAACCACTGGACCGTCAGAGAATTCCCACGGTACCTTTCTTATGATAGCTCCTCTCTCCCTCTTTTCCTTTTCATCTTCTCCCTAGGGAATAATGTCCCATGTTTACAACCTGGTAAATATCCTTCTATATTTTCCATGTTTATATAATTTTATGAAATACACACAAACATGAATATTCATACCTACCATTATATATAACATCTGCAAATATAGAAAGGCATGTCCTTCTTTAATGAATATTGGATGGTGTCCTGCCTACTTTTTCTCCATCCTGCTTTTCTCACTAAACAATACTGAGGGAAAACCCCTCCAAGTTAACTAGTCTACACTTTGATTCAATATATTTGTTGGTTTCACCATGTTTACCAATGTAGTAACAAACATCTATGTATGTGTGTTTTTATTTCTATAAAAGCATTCCAGGAGTTGAATTGTTAAAGATACAGTCTATGTAGTATTAATTTTAATAGATATTGTCAGATTGTTTTCCAAGAAGGCTGTAACTGTTCACATTACCAGCTGCAATGCAAGTGCCCTTTTTTTCTGCTTTTCTGGCAAGAATAGTTCTTTTTAAATTTGCCAGGTTGATGGGAATAAAGTGATGTATCACTTAATTTGCATATCCCTTGCTATTTGTGTATTTGGACATCTTTTCACAAGTTTTTTTGTCACATGGATTTAGTCTGCTCATTTTTTATGGAATTGTTTATTTTCTTTGCTCTCTAAGGATTTTTGTATATTCTAGATAGTAACCATATGTTCAATGAAGATACATGTGGGTTTTTTTTGTGTTTTATTTTTTTGTTTTTTTACAAAAGCCTATCGTTTATCTACTAACTATTTTTGAGGGATCTGGCAGAAATTTTAACTTTAATTTAGTTAAATAAGTCTGTCCTTCCTTTTTAAAATCTCGGTGTCTTTCTGTTTTGGTTAAAAAGTTCCCCTGCTCCTATGTTGTCAGTATTATCACCTAGATAATATTTTAAGATTATTGCTGCCTTATTTTTTACATTTAGTTCTTTTTTTTTTTTTTTGTGGTATGCGGGCCTCTCACTGCTGTGGCCTCTCCCGTTGCAGAGCACAGGCTCTGGACACGCAGGCTCAGCAGCCATGGCTCACGGGCCCAGCCGCTCCGCGGCATGTGGGATCCTTCCGGACCGGGGCACGAACCTGCGTCCCCTGCATCGGCAGGCGGACTCTCAACCACTGCGCCACCAGGGAAGCCCTACATTTAGTTCTTTAACTTAATCTGGAATTTTAAAAAATAGTATAGGATAGAGAACACATTTTTTTCTTCTAGATGGATAGCAAGTTGCTGGCATTGTTTATTAAATAAACCATTCTTTCCTGTTATATTGAAATTTTAACTTTTGTTATATACTAAATTCATGAAAATACTGGCATCTTTTTCTGGAATCTTGTAATTTTGGATCCCATACTATCTCAGAAGCACAAGTGGCACCGATTTTCTGGCAGACTTTGTCACCTACCAAACATAAATTGAGTGTAACATGGAATAAGAGGTATGAAAATACAAAAGAGTGTGGTAACTTCTCCCATAGGGATTTACAGCTGTTAGGGGGTAATAGGCTGATATCATACACGTGCATAACGTGTTAATCAACAATACCAGGTGTGATCTTTGATGGCCAGACAAAAATGTAGGAGAAACAGTTGGTGATTTATGGCTTCAAATCAGAAGAAGTTAACACAGTATAGAGTGTAACGTGCAGAATAAATTTGGAGCAAGGGGGATTGACACAGCCCTTGAAATGAAATTGACTAATATCAGAATTCAGGAGTTCCGAATATCTGAGCACTCACACAGATTCCTCTCATTTTGTGGAGATAGGAACAATAAGAAAATATTTTTATGATAACATCATAGCTAATAACTGATATCATTATCAGTGAAAAATGCATAATTTAAAAATAACATTCAACAGTGATGACTTAATTATTTACATTTTGGTCTTAAATATATTTGTTTATACTCTTTTTTTTTTTTTTTTTTTTTTTTTTGTGGTACGCGGGCCTCTCACCGCTGCGGCCTCTCCCGCTGCGGAGCACAGGCTCCGGACGCGCAGGCTCAGCGGCCATGGCTCACGGGCCCAGCCGCTCCGTGGCATGTGGAATCTTCCAGGACCGGGGCATGAACCCGCGTCCCCTGCATCGGCAGGCGGACTCCCAACCACTGCGCCACCAGGGAAGCTCTGTTTATACTTTTTTGCATTGTGATGATATTGCTTTAAAAATTCTAGTTTTATAGCATTAAAAAAATCATCCAAAAATCATAGACATCTCCCTGAATGGTGAGATACAACTAGTCTGCCCTCATCCACTTATGTAAAGTTCTATAGCACATAGGAATAGGAGAGAACAGGACTCAAGTTTGGTTTTTGGTTTTGTTTCTTTTCACTTATGATGTGTGAAGACTGCTGCCACTTGGTGGTAGAGGTATTCCATCATTACGCCATTAATAGATCTCACTAGAATAAGGTTTCATTACTCTGGATATTGGATAAGGCCCTGCCAGAAGGCCTTCAATACCCTAAGGATAAGATGTGCTAAGTCCCCAAATTAGGTACAGCCATCTTTGGGCAAAAATTTGAGGGTCTGTACTGGGTTTGAGGAGCCTTGATCAAGATATTTCCCGAGGGTGACAAACACATAATTGCACTTATCAGCTTTCGGCTGCCTTGATTAATGCAACCTTCTGTGATTTATCACCCAGACTATTTTTAATCAGGGGCTCTCCTCATTGTAATAGACTAGAGATTTTCAGGAATGGCAACGCAGGCTTGTTTTATTTATTTGTTTGGTGAAATTTCCTGAGAACACATTACAGGCAAAAACACCCAGTCATTTTGTAGAGACCTGGGATTAGTTGATATCAGAATGGGATGTTTTCCACCCAACCTCCTTAATGTTTTAAAGGAAGTTTCTGATTTTTCCTCCTGTTACCCTCCAACCACCCTGCACCTATCCTGACATTCAAAGCATTTGGTTAAGGCAGTGTCCGCTAGATCACTCCACTCTCCACTGTAAAGTTACTATCTTTCCATCTCCATACTCTGCTCTTTAGAAATGAGTCGTTAAATCCAGTAAGGGGGTGGGTAGTTAGTTGTGTGTGTGGGGGGGTGACTGGCCAGGTTGGGGAGGAAGGGAGAATTAAGCTCTACCTCCTGGATGGAGGAATACCAGTGATGGTTTGTTTGTTTGTTTGTTTTTGCAGTACGCGGGCCTCTCACTGTTGTGGCCTCTCCCATTGCGGAGCATAGGCTCCGGACACGCAGGCTCAGCGGCCATGGCTCACGGGCCCAGCCGCTCCGTGGCCTGTGGGATCTTCCCGGACCGGGGCACGAACCCGTGTCCCCTGCATCGGCAGGCGGACTCTCAACCACTGTGCCACCAGGGAAGACCCCAGTGATGGGTTTTGATCAAAGCAATACTTCAAGAAAATTAAATTGATAAAAAGCACTAGAGGGGAAGAGGCTGTTTGTCTGAGAGATCAGTTACAAAATTCAAAGCCTGAAGAATTTAGGACATGAACAAAAGCAGACATTTGGTGAAGTCACACCTCGAAAATAATATCGTGTAAGTGAAAGAAACCAAGTGATTGGAAATGGGGGGAGAATGAGAAAGGAAACCTCGAGCTATATTGAGGTTTTGATCCTGAGTAGCTGGGAAAAAGGGAGATACAATAGAAAACACAGAAGATGGACACTTTTGGTTGGGGAATAGAGACTTGGAGGTTCCTGCGGGCAACAAGGTGGACACATTGAGCTAGCAATTAAAAATGAAATCACAAAACCATTTACCTCCTTGGGAAATTTGCTACCTTCTAGGGCCCATTCTATGACACAAGGCTGCTCTTTCCTGCTCTCCAATCATACTTCTAAGCAAACTGTTCACTTTTGGTGGAAAGGCTCAGAATATGTTAGGGGTAGTGGCAGAGGTCAGAGGAACACTCCTCTGAGAATAGATCTGGATCACTCCATCTGTCCTATAGATGAGGCTTGGCTCAGTTATCACCATCTCACTGTAAATCTAACTTTGCTGTGAAAGTTTGGGGCCTGTAATTACCTTAAGCATAGAACGTTCAGTGTTTCTCATTACCTATGTGAAGAGATAATCTGAAGATATTTGAGATCTAGCATTTCTCAGTTTGGGAAATGGTAACAGACAAGGAAGCCCTCATTAGCATTTCCATTTTGCATTTCAAATGGAATGGGGGTGTGTTCAAAACTGAGCCTGCGTAAGCTTTAAAGCAGTCCTTAATTATATGTTTGGCAATGCCTGAAAGGCTGAGGAGTCCCTGAAATAAAGAAGAGTGTTGACTAAATATCTACGCCTTTTGAGGGTGGATGGGAGGAATGCAGGGAATCTTAAAATCTCAGGGTGGAAGGAGACTGCAAAGGTGATTTATTCTTCTCCATCCCTTCACCACGGTGAGGATAGGAGAGAGGTGAGGGCAAACGAGAGGGGGAAGGCTATGAAAACGGTCCCTGAGTGATGGGGGTCTGTCCTCTTTTAAATGGCCGTCTTACTAGGAGACCCATAGCCCTCCTGGCAGGCTACTCCAGCATCTACCGACTGATGGCCGGAATTCATTTCTCTCATGTCACCTAAATAGCTCAGAGTTAATAACTCATTCTGTTTGTGCTGTTAATGATAAACCACTTGTAAAGACTGGTTTAATTTCTAAAAGATACAGTGCAAACTATGAGATGGACGTGTCGGGTACAGAGACTTTGTGAATGTTTTCTTATTTCTTTCTTACCCTTCTTTTTGTCTTACACAAACCTTTTTTTGCTTCTTCCTCCCTTTTCCTCGTTTATCATCTTATTTATCACTTACAGTGCTACGTTCTGTTTGTGTTAATAGCAGGATAGTATCCATTTCAAAGCCTTTAGCAGTATGCTTTTTTATGAATTTAGAAATTAAAGTAGGTTTCTGAATATCTTGAAATAGCCAATATTTCCTAGAAATATCTAATATTAGAATGTTTCTAATATTAGAAACATTCTAATATTAGAATGCTTATGTGCTATTAAAAACTTTTCGTGTAAATTGCCTAGATTAAAAACAAATGAGGGGCTTCCTTGGTGGTCCAGTGGTTAAGACTTCATCTTCCAATGCAGGGGGTATGCGTTTGATCCCTGGTTGGGTAGCTAAGATCCCACATGCCTTGTGGCCAAAAAACCATTGCTTCATAAACATACAGGCAATATTGTAACAAATTCAATAAAGACCTTAAAAATGGTCCACATCAAAAAAAACCTTAAACAAGCAAACAAACAAACAAATGAGAAAGGCTTCCTGAGAAAATTGACTTTATCGTATAACATTCTATCCGCATCCTGCGGCCACTGGCCTCCCACATCCTCCTACTCTCACCAACCCACCACTGTTGCTCATTTCTCATTGTTCTCTCCCCTTCATTCTGCTCAGCACCTCCTTCTGGTCCAGCCACCAGACACCTATCTTCTCCTAGTATCCTCCTCCACACTCACTGTCCAACACATGAAACTTCACATTTTGTGTTTCTCTCATGCCTTGCATTTTCATTTGCACTTGTTATTACCTTTTCCTTCCTGACCCTTTCTGGGGTGATTATTAGAGCATGACTCTCTCCTCACTCAGTGGCAGAATATAACCCGCCACCCACTTCTCCTAAGAAATGCAATAGTGATTAAAATGAAGCAAAACAGTTGTAAGAGAGATTGCCTGTAGGATATATAGTTCTATCAATCTAGACCTGTGATTATTAATCCTTTCTCAGTCATGGAGCCCTTTGAGAATCTGCTGAAAACTAGAAACTTCTAGAGTACATACAATTGTATACATGTACAAATCAGGGTGTGTGGATCCCTGACACTAGGTTAGGCGTTTCTTTTCCAGGTGAGCTAAATTACCTCTTGGACTAAGACTGGTTGGCTTCTGTTCATGGTCCCTGAACAGCATCGTTTCTGGGGTTCTGGACCTAATCTCACTGAGCTGCTCCCTAATGTTAAACCCACAAAACATGATGGAAAACAGCTTAAGAACACCACCCAAGAAACTTGTGATTTTATCAAAGAAGAATTATCGTTGAGGAGTGTGGCCACTGACTCACACTTCCTTCAGTTTCAGAAACCCCTCTTTCTTTCACTACCAGGAAACCGGGCCAGGCACGCTGCCGCGGGTTAACTTTGCTCCTTCAGAGAGCTGCAGGGTTGACACCTAAGGTTGACTTTCGCCTTCTGGGGGTCTTGCCTCAACTACCACTTTCTCGGTGAGGCTACCCTATTTTAGAATGAAAAGGACTCCCACTGCCCACACAACACCCTATTTCTCTTCCTTGCTTTACGTTCCCTTATAGCACTTTCCAAATCTAGAATACTCTGTAGTTTACTTCTTTTATTGCCTGTCTCCTTCCACTGAATGAGAGAATGTTCTGTTTTGTTCACTGGCCTATCCTCAGTCCCTAGAATAATGCTTGGAGTATAGGAGATACTCAGATATTTGTTGAATGAGTAAATGAACAAAGAGATGAATGTATCCCTCTTTTCATCGCCTACCAGGAAGCTCGGGATAAAATTTTCAGTTGATTGATATAACGTGTATAGAATTTTGTGGTATGCGTTTTCTATATTCACCTTACTTCTGGCTTCATTTTATTTTTTCCATCCTTTTGTGCCCTTTCCCTCATTTTCTCAGTCACATATTTCGTACTTTTTGTGTATGTGTTATATATAATTTTGTCAGCTCCTTCAAATCTGTTTTAAAGAGGCATGGAATTAATGAAAATTTTTTTCTTTGTGCAGTTATCTCCTCTCTTCACTTTTGTGTCTATTTGTTTACTTTAAAATGTTTCTCCCACTATTTTCTACTCTTCACTATTTTCCTTTTTTTTAACCATGTTTTCTTTATATAGAACCATGTGTCCTAACATGTAAGTGAATGTGGTAGTCTGTAGATAGATAGATAGATGATAGATAAATATATATATATATATATATATATATATATATAGAGAGAGAGAGAGAGAGAGAGAGAGAGAGAGAGAGAGAGAGAGAGACGATAGATAGATAGAGATCCCTGAATCTGTGTTATTTTGCATACATGTGGTTTTTGGAGCACAAATTTGTGAACGTTTGTCTTTCTGGAAAGTTTCTTCAGACATGAAGAGACATATGTAAAATCTGTAGTAACAGCTGCACGAGAAATATAGTAATAAGTTCTGCACAGTGAAATTTTTATTTCTAAGCTTAACTGAAAATAAAATCTCCTTTTCTAATATTCTAGTGAAAATGATCATTCAAAGGGCTTCGTCTCCTCATGTGACTCAGTGAGGTGTGTTTCTAAAAATGTTTCCACCAAAGTGCCCATAATGGCGGAAGGAGAGAGCAAGTGTACGCCAGCAGGACTTTCATTTTAAGACTTGTATTTTCTCTTAAAGATACATATGAAGTTGGCTTTCCATTACATTTTATATAAGGATAATATTTTAAATCACTTATCATTGAGAGTAATGGGCTGTCCCTGAGCATGCATCAGGTAGGTTCTGGACTTGCAATACTGACCTGGCACATCGCTAGAGGGAAAGTCTAGGGTTTAGGAATTCCATGGAGATCGAGAATATCAGCAACAGAAGATGAACTGCCTGTTATAATTCTTATTTTTAAGTCTCTGAATACTCCTACTATTTGAAAATAATTTTTGAAAATTTTCTTTAACTTGATAAAATCCTTCTAGGTCCAGCACCTGTGTTGCCTCTTCCATGACCATGATCCTTTATCTAGTTCCCACAATGGGAAGTAATGGCACCTTCTCCTGAAAAGTAAACGGACTGATAATATTCACCGAGATACTAAAATGTAAAAGAACTGACTGTGGAATATGAAGGAGGGGTGCTAGCATATATTGAATTCCTATAATATAACAGCATGTTCATAAACGGTCTTACTTAATGTTTGCACTGATTCCATGAGATTTCTAATGTTATTCTCAAACAAGAAAGTATAGGCTAGAGGTTGAATAACTTGTCCTGACTCACACTGCTAGAAAGTGGCAAAGATATTTAGAAGTTTGAGTTTGTCTAGTGTCAAAATCCATAATTTTTCATGGCGTTGTGGTCACCTCTTTGGTCTCGACAGCATTTGCCTCTCTTAAGGAGAGAAAAACAAATGCACCTGTTAATTCTAAAAATAGAAATGTTAATCAGCATTGATACTGATTTTGTGCTTTAGTACGTTTTATCAACAAAGAAATCACTTTGTAAGCCAGTTGTATTTCTTTGCAACAATTTTTCTCTATGCTGTTTTCTGTTCACAAAAAAGTATCATGTCACCAAAGAATGAAGAGTTGGAATAGAAGAAACTGTTACTTCATGACAGCCTGAGTTACTACCAGACTCCTTACATCTATCTGGAATTGGCTGAAAGTTGAGTAATACATATAACATATTATATACATTATTATATATATACATATGTTTTCTGTTGTTTTTCAAGTGTACGAAGAGACTATTCCCAGTTATAAATGCAAATTCAATTAAACATTTTACTGAATTCAGAGTAGCTTTTGGACCTTGAGTATTTTCCTCATTCAATGAATATTAAAGTAGAACTGATAACACAGATACAACCAAAAATTTTATTTTATTTTAGAAAGAGGTTTTAGTGCTGATAAAGGTCATCAGGGACTCCTAGAATTTTTCTAAGGAGGAATTTTTTTCCATGTGGTTTTCAGAAGTACACTAAATTTACTTTCGTACTACACTGCATTTTATCTATCTCTGGAAACCTTTTAAAGTACACGGTGGATTTAATCCCATTAATCTTTGGAAATACGATGAGTGGTTCAGTTTCTGATTTTCATAATCAGCTGTTCTAACTGTAAGATATTACTGCCTTATAGGGACATCTGCTGGTAGATAAATAGAGGTCTGGAACAATAAAATACTGCCTTCTCAGTGTTTGCCAGGGCATCGCTCTGAGGCTGTAGCCTTCCTTGTATGCATCCGCTTCAGATAGTGCATGGCTGTTAAAATCCTAAATTTTCTATCATTTCACGGTCCAATTCTTCTCAAGCCACATAAAAATTGCCTTTATTACACATATGCCTTGTTCCCACAACAGATTCACACATGTATTTAATTTTTTTTTCCAGACTGACCGTATATTATCCTGAAAACCTCAGGCTTTCTGGAAGCTTATGTGCTCTGGGGCAGATGGCATGAAAATTGTAGCCCTTGGAGTACACACTCTCCACTATAAGCCATCACCTGTTCTGCTACCTGCCTTGGATCTCCAGATCCGCATGAAACATGCAAGGAAAAAGAAAAGCCACTCTCTTTCAGTTCCCAAGTTGCAGAAACAAAAGTAAAATAAATTTGATAACGTTATAAATGTCTTAAACTTCCAGCCTCTAACTTTTTCACAAGATGGGGGAAAAGCATCTTAATAATTTTATCAGTAAGTTGAAACGCTCCTCTTCCACTCTGCCACACAGTGTTTTCCAGCAATAATTAACTGCAGCTAATTAATTATCACCTTTCACTTGAAAAAGAATTACCTGATGAAAGTAAAGCAACTGGTAGTATTATTTCTACTAAACTTAACCATCACCACCAGAAGGATGAAATAATTTATTTTCTTGTGGTGTTTCACTGAACAAGGATCACCTTCATACTCCATCTCTGGAAAAGCAGAACTGTGTTAAATCATATATTGTAGACTTAAAATTAAATTGCCCATAAAAGTCAATATTACCAAGAGTACACTGTAGCAGCTTATTCATGCCACTTCTTTAAACTCACTGCATCTTAATGTGCAATGTGACGGAAAATAATCATCATGGGCCTTCCCAGTGCTTTCTTCTCTGTTGTTTATATATGTATATTTTTAAAGCGAGTAGAAGATTGTTTCATCAGAAGATTGTTTCTTTTGGCCCTCCCTGCCAAAAGAAACAACATAATCATAAACTAATTACAACTAAATAATAGCACTGCACATTTTGACAGGTTAAAGCACATTCAGTTAAGAGCTGAAAGCTCAAGAAAGAGAATAACAAAGCTACTACTCTCACAAAATCCTCAAATGCCAATATGGGAAATAAACTCTTCGAGGGTTTTCACCAACCATGCGTCTTTTTCGCTCTTGCTCTTATTGTGTAAAAAGCATTTGGATTTATATTAACATTTTACAATAGTTCACTAAGTGATCCAGTAACTTTTACTGATTTTAACCAATCATAAATCATAGAATCTACTGACATTCACAGTTTCAACATGCTGAAATCATCATTTTGGCTGTTGACCCCATTACTAATGAAGCAGCAAGATACACATGGCGACTCTCAGATGTGAAAAGAATAAGGAAAACCAAGGCAAGAGAGGAAAACCAGTGTTTCAAAATGTAATCTAGTTCATTCGAAAAGCCAAAAACAAAACACAAAGACATACCTGAAATGGCATGTTAGCAATATTGTCTCTGAAGGGCCTCATACCTTAACTGAAAATAATTTTGATAAAATTAATGCAAAATTAAATTGTCTAGTTTATGATTTCCTAACAATGACTCAAATATTTTTGACTACATCAGTGTCTGATTGTTCCCAATCTCCTCACACGTATTCCATCAAAATTCTGAAAAGAAAATGTAAAGAAAAAAATAGAGAATCTCTTTCTAAACCCTGTCCTTTAGCAAGCTCATAAAAGGATAATTAAAGAATAGGTTCTCCAGTGTTGTAGGTACTATAGACTGTTAAAGCTCAGAAAATGTGACTACAGAAGGAATCAGTACACGTTAAACAGCGTGAACGTAGGTATAGAATATCAAGTTACTGTTATTTTTAACTTAGTTATTGTAGCCATAGAACATTTCCCCCTTAACTCTACTATCATGAAACTTCACACTAGACTTATAAACTTGGCCAGTTTGCTGCTAGAGAAATGAGGAAAGAGAGGGCATGCAGCAAAGACTATTAAGAGGTTTTGTACTAAACACTGGAAACCAATTGCAATATAACAGAAGTAGTAGATCATTTAATATATTAGTTTTTGCAACTTGGGGATGGAGCAATAATATTTGTTCAACACATGACTACATTTTTCTTGTGAGAGACAAATGAATCATTATTTAGCAAACATCAAAAGGGAATTCAAAAGGAAAAAACATTAACATCAGAAGGTGGAATGAGATCCACGCATTAAAGGGTGGTATTAGTATTGCAAACCACAAAAAAATGTAGAAAAAATTTAAATTATTTACCTTTCTAGTTCAGCACAAATGTCCTACAGCTAATTATCATGAGATATTGCCTGGAAATTAACCAGTCATGTTGTGTTTCTATCTCCAGATTTACAATTAGTAATGCTATTAATGTGGTTCCTGTACTTAGCGTTACTAATTATATTGCTATGAACTAATGGTGTTAAAAATAGCAATAGCCATCAAACTACCAATTAATGCTTAATGAGAGCATATAAATCCTGGCATTGTAATGAATTTCAAAATTATTGTTGCTTGTGTTCCTCTTGTAATCGTGCAAAAATGGGTGTAACCAGTAACCACTGAAGTAGGGCATTGATGGAAAGCATAGCTACCACATCTTTGCAGGAAAATCAAGAAATAAATAGCTCCTTGAAGGAATATATATTCCATTTTACCCTTAGAATTCAACCCACTGGTTTCAGGGAGGAAGAATCTTTCCTGGATACACAATATAAAAAACAACTGAAATACAATTTGCAGAGATGTTGTTTGAAATCCATGAATAAAAAAGGAAACATTTTAAAAAAATTTTTGAAGAGGAACTTTTATGGAGGAATCATTCAACAAATCATCTCTCCTAGAGTTATATAAGGCAGAATATCCCAGAAGTTCAGTAGGTACCAGAAGGTAGATTTAAGATTGGAATACCCTATATTAGCTAGGATAGGCTAGGTTATGCTGCAGTAACAAACCCTGTCAGTGGCTTAACATACAAAATTTTATTTCTTGCTCACATTTTATGTCCAGCACAGTTACTTAGGGACTACTGCCCACTACAATTACTCAGGAACCCAGACCTAAGGATATTCCTCTCTGTCATGCACTCCTATTATCTTCAGAGGGAACTGGGACAATGGTGCTCCCTCTATTACTTCTATGCAGAAGTGACTTATATCACTTAAGATGTTATTTCATTGGAGAAAACAAATTATATGACTATGGGGCTTCCCTGGTGGCGCAGTGGTTGAGAGTCCGCCTGCTGATGCAGGGGACACGGGTTCGTGCCCCGGTCCGAGAGGATCCCACATGCTGCGGAGCGGCTGGGCCCGTGAGCCATGGCCGCTGAGCCTGCACGTCCGGAGCCTGTGCTCTGCAATGGGAGAGGCCACAGCAGTGAGAGGCCCGCATACCGCAAAAAAAAAAAAAAAAAAAAATTATATGACTATGTCTAAGTTCAAAGCGATGAAGAATGTTACCCAGAAAAAGAATTACTGAAATACTAGTGCACCACCTCCTATGTTTTAGTTCTTTGGCACTGTTTTAATGACTATAGAAAGACTATGTCTATGGAGAAATTCACTGGAGAACTGCATAGTGGTGGGGGAACACGGGTAGAACACCAATATACCTCTTTTAGTTTCCAGAAATATGTTCTTTGATTTTGTCACTAAAATGTCATTTCCAACAATGGGTCAGTGAGATTACCCTATTAGTATACAGTGTTGCAGTATATTAAATGCAAATGTATCTTTTCCACTTCAGAAATGTACTTTAATATTTCATCTTGACATTAGCCTTTTTAACCCTTGGTCCTAGTCAAAACTATGCTGTATTTCAAGAATAGGAAAGAGCAGAAGTTACCATAAAATGGAGTAAGAAAAAGAATTATTTAGCCAGATAAGAGGCTAATGATGTGCACGTGTATGTGTGAGTGTATTCTCAAACCAGCACAAAGTATGCTTACATCATCCACACTAACAGTGGCAATGAGATACTGAAGAAAACTAAAGAAGACACTAAGAAAAATCACAGGGCTCAGCTACAACGTTTACTGATCTACACTTTAATGCAGGAAAAGAATAAAAATATAGCATGCATATCAAAGTAAGGATATGTATCAAAACCCAAGATTGCAAGGGGTCCAGAGAGGCTCACTGTGGACTCCAATTGTCCTCCCTCTGCAGGGCCCTCCTGGATGCCCTTTCTCTATGAAATCAGGAACCTCTGACATGGGTATAGAACACCTTGGAAACAGGACCCCGAAATGGAATCCCAGTTGGGGCTTCAAACACTCCACTGGTCAGGCAGGCACATCATTGCTGTATAACCAGTCCAGATAGCAAGCCCACAGGCACCAAAACCAGGTGCAAACCACAAATATTGTTGTTATCAATAAACTATACGTACAGACAAGCTGGTACAAACTGCCCCGGAACTTGTCTCGGAACCACGGTTATAAACCAATACTACTAATCAGGCCTGTTTCATGTACTGGCTAAGGATCAGTGTCATGAAGTGGTGTCTCCTATAAAACAGCTCAGGCCAATACCAGGCCTGATGGAAGTAGCCCTCACAGCACAACATCCAAACAGATTTCACAAAAAGCTAAGCATCTGAACTTATAAGGAGAACTACATTATTAATAGATCAATTTGCAATTGCAATTGGGGCTTAGGGATAAATATACCTCTGGGTCGGGGGCATATCTGGAATACCTAAGGTTATTTTCAAAATTCACCCCACCCTAGCTAGCCCAGCCCTCTCTGAAACTTAACCATTGTCATTGCTGGGCTGTGACTTAGATACTGAGGAAGATATGTTTTAGGCCCACTTTCTGTTTCAGTTACTATCCCTGTGTGTAACATATTGCCCCACAATTTAGAAGCTTAAAACAATCATTTATTAGACTTGCTGAATTTGTGCTTTAGGAATCTGCAAAAAGCACATGGTAGTGGAAGATCTACTCCACTATGCCTGGGGTCTCAGCTGGAATCATCTCAAAGGCTCCTTCACTCCAGGGCTGATGGTCGCTGCCGGCTGTCAGCGGGGACCTCAGCTGGGCTCAGACAGAACATATACTCCTCTCTTTGTGGTCATTTTTTTCACAGCAGGCAGGCTCAGATTTCTTACATGGTACGTCCGGGTTCCAGAGGTGAGTGCCCGAAGAGATGGGAAGTAGAAGTACCAGTTTCCTAAATAAATACCACGTGCTAACACATATATATGGAATCTAAATAAATAAATAAATAAATGGTCATGAAGAACCTAAGGGCAAGGCGGGAATAAAAACACAGACCTACTAGAGAATGGACTTGAGGATACGGGGAGAGGGAAGGGTAAGCTGGGACAAAGTGAGAGAGTGGCATGGACATACATACACTACCAAACGTAAAATAGATAGCTAGTGGGAAGCAGCCACAAAGCACAGGGAGATCAGCTTGGCGCTTTGTGACCACCTAGAGGGGTGGGATAGGGAGGGTGGGAGGGAGACGCAAGAGGGAGGAGATATGGGGACATATGTATATGTATAACTGATTCACTTTGTTATAAAGCAGAAACTAACACACCATTGTAAAGCAATTATACTCCAATAAAGATGTTAAAAAAAAAAAAAAAGAAGTACCAGTTTCCTAAAGCCAGGGCTTGGACACTGGTCCAGCATGACTCCCACTGTGCTCCACTGCCAAAGCAGTCTCGGAGCCCAGACTCAAGGGGACAGGACAGGACACAGAACTCCCCACAACTCAGTGCGAGGAGTACCAAAGATTTCGAGGATTATATTTTAAAACTAGGACATCTGCCTACAATAAAATGTTTTCAATATTTAGCCTATAGTCCAATTTCTCTTCTATTTCCCGAGATATCTAGTGTGAAACCAGCATAGTTGCTTTCTTTGGAAGTTTGTAATTAGAGTTCCCCAAGCAGCTTTTTTTTTAAAGCTAGTGAGTAGCAAGAGTGGGCAGATGACAGGGCGCGCGGCCAGTTCCACAATAAGTCCTTGAGAAAAGTTACTGACAACTTCCAGGACAAGAATGGAAATCCAATTTTAGTATTAGTAGGAAACCATAGCTAGTGAAAACTGTTCATATATTTAATTAAAGTCTCTTTTAGAGAAAGAGCAGGAAAATTCAATGATCATGATTTGAATTTATTTATCTAGCAGAACACTAACAGACAAGTCTAAAATGGATAATAGTCACGTTGAGACCATCGATTTTTTTAGAGGGAGGCATAAACTGTCAGTGGTTGTTTTATTGTTATTACATATAACCTGGTTCACTCATAAAAGTTGTTTAAAGAACCTGGTTCTATCATAAAAGTTGCTAAAATAATAAAGATAGAAATGTTTATTTAGCTACAACTAGCAGTTAAAGCCTTCAGATATATTTTCAAATTTTGATGTCATTGAATTTTTCTACACTCAGGAAAGAAGATATTATAATTTGAAGGAGAATGATAGTGTATATATTGATTCCATCATTGTAAACTATAACCATATCTAAATTACTGTAAAAGCCCACTTCAACTAAAGAATGTAAAGTAATAAATGCTATTGCCTTTATATTTAAAAGTACCTTACTCTAGTTTGAGTTTCATCACTAAAAAAATAAATCCAATATGATTCTACTGATTGATATCCTAATCAAATTCCATTTAAGACAAGCACAGGAAATGATAAATGAACTTCTATTAGCTCTTACACAGGAAATTTGGAAGATATTTGACTTATTTTTACCAACTAATCTTTTTTCGCGCAGGCTCAACGGCCATGGCTCACGGCCCCAGCCACTCCGCGGCATGTGGGATCTTCCCGGACTGGGGAACGAACCCGTGTCCCCTGCATCGGCAGGCGGACTCTCAACCACTGCGCCACCGGGGAAGCCCCCAGCTAATATTTTTTATAGAAGGTTACTAAGTATACTGAATGGGATGACAGTTTTCTGAGGTTGACATTTTCATTGGCTGCTTCCAGGGTTTATTCCAATGAACTGATTGGCTAGGAGTTGCTCCTTATTTTCCTCCACACATTTTGTGTGTTATCTTCAACACTTGGCCGTTGCCTAATGGGTCATTCCTCCCAGATAAAGAGCACTACTCTTTAGGCAAGGCTATAGGTATAGCGGATCTAAAGTGTTTATTTTTCCTTATATTTAAGTTTGAATCATTCCACACTTTTCAAGGCAGAAGAAAATGACATACTCCTACATAAGATATTGATAATTCTACAATGATATGCTAATGAGATGTGTCTCCAACTTAAAATAAAACATTAAGCCTTGGAAATGAGAAGAAAAATCTATTTATAAAAGCAAAAAAAGTATCAAAAAACTTCAGAGACATTTCATAAACTTCAGAGAAGTTTCATAAAAACAAGGTATAGATAGTACCTATGAGAAAAAAAGCTGTAAACTTTTATTAAAGAATGTAACCATGTTTCTTTATTTTTTTATAACTTTTGAATTTTATTTTATTTATGTCTCTTGTATACAGCAGGTTCTTATTAGTTATCTATTTCATAGATCTTAGTGTATAAAGAATGTAACCATGATTTTTAATGAGAGGATTTTATATTTTACAAGGTTATATATGTATATATATATATTTTTAAAATATATATATGTATATATATGCTACAACTGGTATGCTACAATTCGAAAGAAAATTATATTGAAGCTGACAGAATTATACTAAAATTCACATAGAAAAATAAAAATATAGACAAATAAAAAAGTTTTGAAAAAGAAAAATGTGGGAGAGTAGGGATCTGAGGCACCTTACCTGATACCAAAACATACCATAAAGCTACTGCAGTAAACCACAGTTTTAAGCACCCAAATAACAAAATAAGCCACTGAAACCAAATGAAAAATCCCCAACTGGAAAATGACATTTAGGAAAACATGGCATTTTACTTCAGAAGTATTATAATTGTCTATCCTTATAGAATAAAAAAGTTAGAACCATTCATAAAATACTCCAAATATAATAAAGTTCTAAACTGTAGATTAAAAGTTAGAAACATACTAAGGAATATTTTTTCAACTTAGAATAAAGAAAATCTTAAAGCAAATAATGAAACTCAAAAACAATAATAGGAAAGAATTTTTATGACTAAATATGAACTTAAAATTGCATATCACAAAAACCATAAATAAAACATCTGAAACCATATGACAAAAAGTGAGTATCTATAAGGTGACAGAAGTCCGTACACATTGATAAGGAAAGGATTCACATAAGAAGAAATGCACATGAATAATGAGCATAAAATAAGATTCTCAACCTCACTAGCAATCAGGAAACTACAGAGTTAAATAACACAATGTATACTTTTTTCACCCACTGAATTAATAAAAATTAAAAGAACAATAATATGCAGTGAGAGTATTTCTGGTAGGAGTGCAACTTCATAAAACCTCTTTATAAAATAATATAACATTATAAATAAAAATAAGACATAGACATTCCTTGACCCCGAAGTTACTTAAAGGAACATAGGCTGGAGGAATCACAGTGCTGCCAGTGCACAGGGAGATATGGAGGCCTGAG
Source organism: Orcinus orca (assembly GCF_937001465.1). Classification (NCBI taxonomy): domain Eukaryota; kingdom Metazoa; phylum Chordata; class Mammalia; order Artiodactyla; family Delphinidae; genus Orcinus; species Orcinus orca. The sequence goes on along the minus strand of NC_064563.1, from coordinate 21,575,292 downwards.
CTTGTTGCAGTTTTGCTTGAGTGTTAACAAATACTGGAAAATAACAACAACAATAATGACATAATGGCTTTCATTATGTCACTTATAAGAGAAAGGTTGAAGAGCCTCCCGAAGACCCACATAATGGGATATCAGGTAGTTATTTGAAAGAAAGTCAGAGCTCTTTATACTGACTTGCAAGGGTGTCCATGATATATTGAATAAAAAGCAGTTTCACAGTAATTCCTCTAGCAGGATCCCATACCTGTCTAACAAAAGAAGAGGAGAACGGAAATATATATATATATACATATGAATACATTTGTATAAGCTTAAAAAACGACTCTAAGTATCACATGAGAGTTAGTTACTTTGAGGGGTGGGGGCTGGGGGCTGGGATGATTAGCAATTTTTCTTTATCTCTTATTTATTTCCCTAAGCATCCATTGTTTTGTAATTTAAAAAAAAACTCATAAGAAATAGAGTGCCTTGAATTCAGTTTTAAAAGCAAGTTTACTTAATACACTATAGTTATTCTAGTTTTTGCACAGAGTTTTCTCACCCCAGGTTAAAATAAAAATTTAAAAAATCAAAGGATTTGTATTTTGCAGTGTTAAACCTTTTCCTCCATGTGCCCGGTAAAGATGAATGCAGGTCAAAATAACCACTTCTAATTGTATGTGCAAAGGACATTTGTGCTCTTTTGAACATAGGGGAAGCAGATATTTTGGCATGTTGTGTTACTGTACGTTCTTAAGTTGGATTTTATTGAATACCCTATGTATAAGGCACCTATTACACAGCCTGGGCTTCTTTTGCCTTTGTTCTGTGTTATTGCTCCGAGAAAAGTTACTGATGCTTTCTTATCTCTTCCCAACTTCAGGAGAAGCAGAAGGTAGACAGAAGTTAATGGTCATGTATAGAGCATGATGTTCTAAAGAAAATAAATAATCAGGAAAGAAGAAGCCCTCACAGCTAGAAGGTAATTTCAATGGATGCTATTATAAACACCTGGAGGTGTGTGTGTGTGTCATGTATGTGTAACTTCTTGTGTGTTTTTTCAAGTTTGGTGAATATGACAAAGCCACTCAATGTATTCCATCCTTTTATCCGGCAAGACTGTGGAACAATGTGTGATCTCTAGAGCTCTTGGGGTAAGAAGAATCTCTGTCTTCACTACATTTTATATCCCAAATAAAAAATAGAGCATTTAATACTAAATGGATAGCTATACAAAACTGAACCAAAGTGTTTGATATACACAAATGAACTTGTGTCTTCTATATGTAGAGAGAGAAACTACAGGCAGAGGGAGAGTAGATATCCATCATTGTCTTGGGTGCAGACTGAGGACTGGGTAGTTCCCATTGTCTGAAGCTGAGAAAAGTAGGTAGTTGAGTAATAGGCGAATTATTTATTCCACTATTTACATATTAGAATACGCGATCCAGGCTGACTAGTAAAAGTCACTATACTAGTCCAGGTTTCACACAGGCCTGAAGCCTGGGCCAGCTGAGGGCAGCTCCTGGAAAACAGACTTCGTTTCACACACGAACGTAGAAATGACTGAGGAATGTGCTAAGGTTGTTTTGCTCTTGAACCTGGGAGCAGGCAGGCATGCTGCCAGAGTCCCTGTGCAGGTGGGTGGAGTTCTCAAAAGGATATAAAATCTCTGAAAAAGTGAAACAGGGAGGGCTCCTAGCACCTGAAGGCTTCCTCACAGTAAACAGGTGGTTTACTGAGGACGTGATTGTCCCTCTGGGATCTGAGGGTCTGCAAAGCAGCTCCTCCCTGGGAGCACACTGTGTTAATGCCTGCTCTACTTAATCTCTGCAAAGGCATCTTCATCTTGTACTATTAAAGAAATTGTATGTCTTTAGGATGCATCTGTTGGTGTCCTTCTGTCAATCGCAATACTCATTGTGACAGTAATGCACTTATGACATGAGCTTTTAAGAACATATAAAGAACGTGATTTATGTATTAAGTAAGCTGAACAAATAAGCATTAATTTTTAAAAATGGTTTGTTTTCTAAGCCTAGTGATCAGCTGGCAAAATTCCTGTTTTTATGTGCACGAGCCAGTACAATTATATTTACAACTAGGATGTTATTCAAAATATTTAACAGCTAGTATGGCATGGACCCTACAGAACAGATGCCATCCATAAACAACTAGTACTGATGGGTAGCATTTGGATACCAGTCCTATTTACAACTACCTGTGAATAATAAGCACAAAAATAAAAAAATAAAAATGTGAATTAATCAGTGACTGGTTATATAAATGCTTCTCTGGCAGGTTCTTAAACAGCCAGGAGACATTGCTAAAATAAATAATGACTGTACTAAATTACTTGTCTCTTCCTTCAGAATTTCCAATACAAATAGAATTGATGATAATATGTTGGCAGCGCCTGGGAGAAATACAGCAGTATTGATGCACTTAAAATTAGGAATTTGAATATTACTAAACTTATTTGTTTATTTGTATGTGTATTTGTTTATATCTCACTTGTTTTGTAAACTTTGGAGAGATGGTTAAATCTGACTAATAAGAACTTCACTGACTGCACTTAATAATTCTTGAAAACACTGAGTAAAACGTGGCATAATTTGAGATAAGTATATTTGTGTTATACTGAGAAATATGCTCTATTAAGTACTGCATTTATAAATGATATAATTTTATTTATTATTGCTCATGTAAAACTAGTGCAAATGATGTTCAGCAAAGTTAGTCAAATATCTTTACAAATATTTTATAATTTTCTCCATCCAGTCATGTCATACCCCTTATTTTCATCTATATTATTTTGCTGTACATGTAGCAAATATCTAGTAAAATTTCGAGCCCCAAACCATTTTGAGTTAAATTTTTCAAAAAAAGTAAATAATATCATTGACCATGTTCTTACTTCCATTTGTGTTTTCCCCAAAGGTAAAAGTGAAATATTCCAGTTTGATCTCTGTACCTACATAATCCTTGACTTCTTTATTAATCACACAAACACTGGGCTAATTAAAATAACATATTTTATGTAGCATATTCTAACTAATTCCACAATCACAGAATAGTAGTTTGCATCATAAGAGGAAGATATTTCATCAAACAACTGGGTAAGTCTTCATAGTTGGGCATTTTTACTGCACCTCTTTAGAAAATGCAACTATTGGTCAATTTTAAGTCCCATGAGCCCTGAAGCAAATTGTCTACATTATTAAATCTCTGTCTTTCACTGATATCTCAACTTTATCTTAATAAATTTGAGTTTATAATTAGAGTTTATTTTTTATGTTGTTCTTCACGTCAATTTATACTATCTAATCTTTCTATTTCTACATTACTTTGCCATTTGTCACAGAACTGGTATTTTCATTACCTGTATATGAGTTTGTGGTCAAACTAAGTCATTCATGTATGATGTATGGATCTTCTTAAAATATAGAAAAATGGTACAGATGAACCTATCTGCAGGGCAGGAATAGAGACACAGACGTAGAGAATGGACATGTGGACACAGGTGGGGAAGGAGAGGGTGGAACGAATTGGGAGATTAGGATTGACATATATACACTACCATGCGTAAAATAGCTAGCTAGCGGGAAGCTCAGCTCAGTGCTCTGTGACAACCTAGATGGGTGGGATAGGGGGTGCAACGGAAGGGAGGTCCAAGAGGGAGCAGACATAGGTATACATATAGCTGATTCACTCCTTTGTACAGCAGAAACTAACATAACTTTGTAAAGCAATTATACTCCAAAAATATACATATACATGTGGCTCTTCTTAATTAAAATAAATATTTTTGTAGGAAGTTACATAAGTTGTCTAAGTCCTTGAACTTTAAGAGACATACAAAATACACACTATCACATTGAATAAGTTTGGCATGACATCTGTGCTTGAATTTAACCTTTGGATTCACTGATCTATTCCCATTGTAATCCATATATATGGACATGTCAGCAAATGTTCATGATCAGAGAGATCATTATGTACATCATATTCACATTACACATTTACCTTTCAAATAGGTCATGCGGAAAGAAGGAATAATAACATGAGTAAATAAAACCTATGTGAAATAATACAAAATATTCAGCTTTGCCAATAGTTCCAATTTCTATCTTACCAAATCCTCTCCAAAATTGTTAGTAAGCAGCCACATGGACAGACTCAAAGGTCATACCCATGCCTTGCCCAAGCTCTAGAGGAAGTGCTAATGAGCACAAAATTAGCCAAAAGTTGGCAGCAGTTAGAAGGAAGAGAAGCAGGGGGCCTGTGGACGATTCACCAACTAATCAGCTTCTGAATAATTGGAATTAGGCCACCATCATTTTAAACTTAGTTATATTCCAGTATGTGATTCTCCCGTGAAAACCTTTGCTAAGCATTGCATAATATCTATTTCCAAACTTGCCATGCAAATATGTTCACACACTAAGCCTGAAAGATATTACAATGATTTAAACAAAAGCCAATAATGTAAAATTTAAAAGCACATTCCTACAGCATCTACTATGTGCCACTATATATTAAAAGTTCTAAGGATACTGAGATGAGTAAGGTAAATTTTCTTTCTTATATTTCTGGCACTTATATTCTGGTGAAGACCTAAAATAAACAAGTAACTAAGTGGTCCCTTGCAAATTATTCTACTGTTGAGCAACATAATTGAAAATGGTGGTTATGGAAGCCACATTGTGCTAGCTAAGAAGAAAATGGTGGATACACAAATACAAATGATGAATATACACCCTTCATTCCACAAGCTCAGAGCTTAGAAGAATAGAAAGAGGTTTCTTATTCTAACCCTATATCCAGTGCAATATTTTCTCTACAATTCTTCCAGACAACTTACCCTCTGATTGCAACTATTTTTCCCCACTCTCATCCATCTTTACCTACTAAAGAAATCTTCCTGAAATGCCATTTAAATATATAATCGCCCTGCTCTGAAATCTATCACAAAAAGAATCAGCTTCTTAGTGTGCATGGCTTCCAAGACCTTCTGTCTTTGGCCCAAAGTCTTACTAGCCAACATACACCTCTGGCTCATCAGGCAAGGCTTCTCCTGTGTCAGTCATTGTCACCTTGGGCTCTGTTGCTGACCCCTTCCCTCTGTTTGTTTCAACTCAACACATTTTTGGAAACTCAGCTTGAGTAATACCTCTGGCTTTTCCTAACATGGTGACACAGCAGAAAGAACATAAGCTCTGGAGTCAAATTCCCCAAAGCTAGTTAGCCTCTCTGATATTCACTTTCTCATCAATAAAATGGAGTGAAATAATTCCTGTCTCACAGAGATATTCTGAAAAGAATACTGAGCTCATATGAATCTTTCTTTTCATTCCTTTTGCTTTATTGACCTAACGCTACTTTATTTTTTTCTAATAATATTGATGATAATTTTTAATTCTGGCACCCAAGCAACTTGCAAGTTCTGTGAGGACATGAGCCATATTTCTCCCCCCTTTTGTGTTCCCTGATGCAGTTCTGGATACACTGTAAGTGCTCAAGAAGTACAGACTTGTAAACTGGTTAATCACATAGATGTCTGCAAATAAATAAAAAAAGAAAAAACTGAAGAACGAATTAATGTTTTGGATGTAGTACAAAACTGCTTCATCAGAAGTGCAACTGGCTAGACATGAAATCCAGCTATAATAAAACATTAGAAAATAAGAAATATAAAATAATTTAAATGAAATAGAATATTTTACCAGAATTTTTTTAAAAAAAATACTGAACTCATAGATACAGAGAACAGATTGGCAGTTGTCAGGGTGAAGGGTTTGGGAGGTGGGCAAAATGGCTGAAGGTGATCAAAAGGTACAAACTTCCAGTTATAAGATACATAAATCCTGGAGATGTAATGTACAGTATGGTGGCTATAGTTAACAATGCTGTATTGGATATTTGAAAGTTGTTAAGAGAGTAGATCTTAAAATTTCTCATTTCAAGGAAAAAATTGTAACTATGTGTGGTGATGGATGTTAACTAATAGGTTCGATAAACATTAACCTACTAAACATTAGCTACTTTGACATGAAACTATACTAATCCAATATTAGAGTTTCACATTTAAACATGTATACAGAATACAGTTGCTTGAAAATAATATGGTCTTTCTACAAAGGGTGGTCATCATCTTTATAATCACAACTCAAAAACTATGTATCAAGGCTGTCTGTTTAGTGGCCAAGAGGCACATGAAAAGATGCTCAATATCACTAATTATAAGAGAAATGCAAATCAAAACTACAATGAGATATCACCTCACACCAGTCAGAATGGCCATCATCAAAAAATCTATAAGCAATAAATGCTGGAGAGGGTGTGGAGAAAAGGGAACCCTCCTACACTGTTGGTGGGAATGTAAATTGTTATTACAGCCACTATGGAGAACAGTATGGTGGTTCCTTAAGAAAGTAAAAATAGAACTACCATACGACCCGGCAATCCCATGCCTGGGCATATATCAGGAGAAAAAACATGGTTTGAAAGGATACATGCACCCCAGTGTTCATTAGCAGCACTATTTATAATAGCCAAGACATGGAAGCAACCTAAATGTCCATCAACAGAGGAATGGATAATGAAGATGTGGTACTTATATACAATGGAATATTACTCTGCCATTAAAAAGAATGAAATAATGCCATTTACAGCAACATGGATTGACCGAGAGATTATCATACTAAGTGAAGTAAGTCAGACGATATCGCTTATATGCTGAATCTAAAAAAATGATACAAATGAACTTATTTACAAAATGGAAACAGGGACTTCCCTGGCAGTCCAGTGGTTAAGACTCCATGCTTCCACTGCAAGGGATGTGGGTTCAATCCCTGGTCAGGGAACTAAGATTCCACATGCCGCATGGTGTGGCAAAAACAAAACAAAACAAACAAACAAACAAACAAACAGAAAACCACAGAAACAGACTCACAGACTTAGAGAACAAACTTATGGTTACCAGGGAGAAGGGTGGGGGGGAGGGATAGATTGGGAGTTTGGGACTGACATGTACACACTACTATATTTAAAATGGATAACCAACAAGGACCTACTGTATAGCACAGGGAATGCTGCTCAACATTCTGTAATAACCTAAATGGGAAAAGAACTTGAAAAAGAATAGATACATGTATAACTGAATCACTTTGCTGTACGCCTGAAACTAACACAACAATGTTAATTAACTATGCTCTAATATAAAATTTAAAAAGTTTTACAGCTTCCCTGGTGGCGCAGTGGTTGAGAGTCCGCCTGCCAATGCAGGGGACACGGGTTCGTGCCCCGGTCCGGGAAGATCCCACATGCCGCGGAGCGGCTGGGCCCGTGAGCCATGGCCGCTGAGCCTGCGCGTCCGGAGCCTGTGCTCCGCAACGGGAGGGGCCACAACAGTGAGAGGCCCGCGTACCGCAAAAAAAATAATAAATTTTAAATGCTGTCTGTTTACACATTTAGAAAAAAACTAAACAAAGAGGAAAAGTGAATTTTTTTAAATGTCGAATTTTCTGGTTTCTAAAAGGTAGAGAATATGTTTCATGTTAAACAAAATCTAAAAACATCCATCTTCCTAATGGAAAGTCAGTTGTGAGATGAGCCAGTGTGTCATTCTGCTGGGATGATCCAAATATGTTTTCCATTTCATACTTAGTAACTAAACACAAAACACTGTCTGAAGATGTTTCGGGATATTTTATTCCAATAGTGTTTCAGAGAAGCCTGTGGATGAATTTAAAAGGCATGATCAGGGATTCCTGCACAGCATCAAATACTAGTTTATGTAATCAGGAGATCAGTTTTGTCTCTAGCTCAAATTAGATATTGCTTGACAAATATTAGACAAAATTCTACCTCATTATGCTTGAATCCTGTATATCAAAGAAGAATATACTCAATATATTCAAATTCATGAGAAATGTCCTACTTTCAATGACTTCCTTATCTAAGCTCTCATAACATTTCCCACCAAAACTCTTAAGGCCCTCATAATCTTTTGTTTAAAATACTTATTTATAGACAATTCAATATAGCATGGATGTTAGCAGTTTCTGGCACGAAACGTGTTGTGCCAGAAACTGTTGTGTTAATAGGACACGAGTTCAAATCCTGACTTTCCCACTTGTCAATTACATTTCTTTGAGGAAGTTACTTAACATCTTTAAACCTTATTTTTATCATTTATAAAATGAAGTTAATAATAGCATCTTACTAAGCTGCTGGAAGAATTAAATACTCAATATGTATTTTTAACTGTTAAAATTAACTGCTTCCTTGTCCCAAAGCTGCAAACCTTAAGGATATGGATAGAGTTGATTTCTATATCAGCCCCAGTACCTGGCAGATTGCATGATGTATAATATAGATTTAATTAGTATTTGTTGGATAAATGCAAATAAAATTTGGACTTGAATGCAAAATATCAATATTAAGATATGCCCATACACTTGCAGGGTTCCAGCTAAAAAAAAAAACCTTTCAGGATGCCATATTATCCTAAGTACTTGTTCAGGATGGAGAGAGAGAAAGAATTAATGAGTTAAGGGGTTCTTACTATAACTTTACTTTGGACTTTTGGACAAGACTGTACCAAATTTGAAGTCTACTCATAGAAATTTCAAGTCTACCTACATAGATGTGTAAAAACTCTTGTATGTTATTCTAATGAAACAAGTCATTAAATTTATTGGTTTCAGAATTCATCCAGGATGAAGAAAACAAAATGATTTTTAAACCATATGAGAATGAAGGACAGAAGTATAGGCAGCAAACAAAACTATCTCAATTATTTAGATTATAAAAAATTCTCACATGGATGAGTTATTGAGCTCTCAAGCTTTACTTGAGAAAAGACATATAATGTGAAGATTACAATTTTAATTATTTCCTACACTAAAAGAGTAGAAATCATTTAACACATCATGTTCAAATACCTTGCCATGTACTCATTCAACAGAGATTTTTCTGTTTAGGCATTTTTGTAGACCCACCCAGTCTGTACAGTAGGCACTAGCCACATATGTCTATTTAAATTTAAGTTTACATTAAATGAAATTAAATACAATTTAAAATTTCTTAGTTACACAAGCCACATTTCAATTGCCTACTGGCTACCATATTGCACAGTGCAGAAAACATTTCTACTGCTGCAGAATGTTCTATAGCATAAACACTCTTCTAGACAGTCAGGGGACACAAAAAGGTGTGAGACCAGGTCCTTGTAGCCAAAGGACTGAAGACAGGAGGAGATGAGACATGAGCAAAAATCACTTTAACACAAAACAGTTTTAATTTTACAAAACTTAGTGCCCTAGGAATACTGAGAATGGGGTGAGTTTAATTTTGAAGACTAAGAGTACATTTGCATCAGTTGCAGCACTTTAAATTTCCCATTTTATATTAAAAATAAAATCCTTAGAGCCGTGATTCTACAAAAGTGAAGGTTTGTAACGTTGTTTGACTAAATGTCTTCTTACTTCATAAATGCTCTTATGGTTTTATGAGAAGCATTTAAGGTGAATTTATTTTCAGCTTAAGTTGATATTTGATGGTTTCTAAATAACTTATTCATTGAATATTCAGGAAATAATGTACTTCTAAGTTATTTCAAACTCAAAATTGCTTTGTTGATATATTTAACCTGTCTCAAGTTAAAAAACAATGAGTATAATTTGTTAAACGCAAAATCAAGTTAGGATCAGAGCTATGAATTTAGCTTACAAAATTCTTTCCTGAGATAAAGTATTTATCTTAAAAGTTACAAAAAACATTTTTTGTTCGGTCTGAATAGCCATCTCTTCATATTGTTTTCTTTCCTTATCGTTCTTAGAACATAAGCACAGGTAATATAAGGCTAAGAGTTTAAAATGACTGAGAAGGTATTAACTTGCCTAATTTACTCAGTAGCATTACTGACAAGCTCTCATTTACTATGATGGCAAGGGCCTCCTCAGGTGTCCCAAGGAGGTGTAATAACTTACCAACACAAGGTGGTGCTCTGTTCTTACGAAACAGCCTGCCTTTGATTTGGTTCCAGGAAGTAGAGGTCAAACAACTTTATTGACCAGTGTTTTGGAAAGTTTTAAAAACTGCTGTTGTATAATTCTTACTTGAAAACCACATTGTAGCCATTTAAAAATCATTCCTAGAGAGCTATCCTAATCATAATTCCAACCACTCTGGGAGGATCCAATTTATCTCATTGTAGTCAACAGTACTCATTTTGATGACTGTAGGCATTGGATCCCTCTGATTGCTTCTTTTCATTTTCTCTGTTTGTGATTCTTTTTGATCAGATAGTTCTTATGCTTCTCTTTGGGTTGTCTCAAGCCTATTGTTTCTGTGAATTGATCAGACATTTTTCCAGATGAAGTCTTCCAGGTTGGCCTCCAAATGGTAAGGATGACTTATTTTATTCCGCTTCTTACATAAGAATGAATATACGAAAGTGCCATATGATTATATACTTAAATATTTACCCAATGACAAATCTCTACCTCTACCTTCCTCTGAGGGAAACTCTGACAGCATAACTTGAAAATGTGATTTATTCAGAATTAACCGCATTCATAAATAATCCTCCTCGTTTCTGGAGAGGGAGCGGGCAAATGCCATATTCCATTTAGCAATTTTTTTCTACTGAAGAATAATTAGATATAGCTTCAAATCCCAGCATTTTCCTTTTTTCCTTTTCCTGCTTTCATAGTCATTAGACAATTACACAAGTTTAAAATTTCCCCAGAAAGAGCTAAAGAAATGATTATAACATTACATAATTTCACATATGCCAAACCAGCTACTGAAATGGAATCTGCAATCCTATCCCACCAGGTAGGCATCTATTTATTGTTACTACTTCTCAAGGAAATTTTCCATAACTGCTTTACATTTCTGGGATTTGATCTCAAAATAATCTCAATCAATATTCTTCCATTCTGAGTCTTATGAAAATATTTATCCTGTTTACAAATGGTTAAAATTTTTCTCAAGAAATCAGACCAGGAGAAGTTGCTTATTTCTCAAACGTTTTAAATTGCAAAATAAATACATTCAAGGAAAAAGATGAGAAAAAGTTCTACCTGTTCGGAATTGTATTCTATAATCAGATCTTTAATGAAAGTTTGCTGACGCCATGACAATGTCATAAGATCAGCTCTTCAAAGAACATACTGTCTGGTTACTATAGCATTTCTATACTTGGATTAATTGGAAACGGAAATGTGGATAGCATTAGCTTTGAAATTAAATGAGCCCCCTAACGGGAAAGCTAATTACTGAATTCATTTTGACATTCTGTTTTACCAGTAAAAATTTAGGTTTTTGAATTGAACAATATGTACTCAGGACTAGAAATGGAAATCAGGGCATCCATGGACAGAGCAGAGTGGAATGGAACCAGTAGCTCTTACCAAGTCACACCTGATATTAGTTTGCTGTTAGAGAGGATTATTATTGTTAATATTGACACCTTTATGACAAAGATTCTAATATGAAGAGTACTTGGAATTCTTAAAAAGCTTCCATTAGTCTATTCAATACCCTACTTCTGACTTCCATTAATGTATCTTTCCCACTGTGTGATTAGGCGGCTCCACCAGAAACCATAATCTGGATGTGTTGGGGAAGAATTAGGGAGGAAACCCATGAGCTTGAAAGATAAAATAGTAATTTATCTGGCTTTCAGTATAAAAATGTTTCTTCTTCTTCAGGTTTCATTTTCTGAACAGAAATTTGTAGTGAGCAAAGACTACATTCAGAGTATTGTACTTTTTCAAGCAACACACACACACACACACACACACACACACACACACACACACACACTCCCAACATATACAACCACAATGAAAATAGCAGGTGATGGTTTGGGAAAATTCAGCTGCCTTTGTGATGCTGTTTAAATAATGGAACACATAGCACTAATATCCATGACCATTTAAAGATCAAGTAGTAGTAGCTGTTATTTTACTAAAGTTCTCAGGTTCTTAGGAACCAGAGAGAAGTTTTTTTAGCATCACATCAGATAAGCAACTAACTTAAAGAAGATTGATCTGATTATACAACTCTTTAGATCACTTTTGGTATGAAGGTCCAAGTCATGTCCCTAAATCCTGACTCAATAAAGCAGTGTGTGTAAAATGTTAGCCAGAAGGGTCTTTATGATAGAAAACCAATATCTGATGTTCCTGACAGAGTTTTGTGCTAAAGACATGGAATTTTGCAACTACTCCAGAATTCATCCCAATACTTCCTTTCCCTTTACCTCCAATGGCCCAAATTGGGATAATCTCTAGATTTCTCCCCAAAAGGAGGAAATAAAGCATCTGCTTAGTGTATTTTCTATCAATCTTTATTCTATGCTTCTCTTTCTGTGTTCCCCAGTATTCAGAGGGCTTCCAGTCATATATTTGCTGTGAGGGCCCAAGGACACCATGCATTCCTTCTAAGATCCCTGAGTCATAATGAACTAATAAGGCTTCAATATAGCACATGTCTTCCACTGTTTAGATGAGTTAAATTTTTGTAAATTATGTGTCAAACACACTAGTAGAAACCATAAATTTTTCTGCTGTACTCTAAGCATCTTATATTGACATTCCATAACTGGAAAATTACCATATTAATATATAACAATTTAAAAATATAACTCCTTTATTTTACCAATAAGAACTAGGTCTAGAGGAATGGAGTTATTTTTTTTAAGATCCCATAGCTGAGAAGTCCAGAGGTTTCAGACTCAGGAAACAGGAAATTTATCAAGATATAGAATCTGGCATGGGGTAGGTTTTAAAAAAAAAAGAAATAAAAGGCATCCAAATTGGAAGGGAAGAAGTAAAACTGTCACTGTTTGCAGATGACATGATACTATTTATAGAAAACCCTAAAGTCTCCCCCAAAAACTATTAGAACTAATACATGAATTCAGTAAAGTTGCAGGATACAAGATTAATAAATAGAAATCTGTTGCATTTCTATATACTGACAATGAACTAACATAAAGAGAAATCAAAACAACAATCCCATTTACAGTTGAATCAAAAAAAATAAAATACTTAGGAATAAATTTAACAAAGGTGGTGAAAGACCTATACTCTGAAAGCTGTAAGACATCAGTGTAGGAAATTGAAGACTATACAAATAAATGGAAAGATATCCTGTATTGATGGATTGAAAGAATTAATATTGTTAAAATGTTCATACTACCTTTGCAATCTGCAGATGTAATGCAATCCCTATCAAAATACCCATGACATTTTTCACAGAACTAGAACAAATAATCCAAAAATTTGTATGAAACCACAAAAGACCCCAAATAGCCAAAGCAATCTTGAGAAAAAAGAACAAAGTCAAAGGTATCATGTGCCCTGACTTCAGACTATACTACAAAGATACAGCAATTAAAACAGTATGGTACTGGCACAAAAACAGACACATAGGTCCCTGGAATAGAGAGCCCAGAAATAAGCCCACACACATATGGCCAATTAATCTATTACAAAGGAAGCAAGAATATACAATGGGGAAAAGACAGCCTCTTCAATGAGTGGTGCTGGGAAAACTGAATTGCTAATACACGTAAAAGAATGAAACTAGAACATTTTCTCACACCATATACAAAAATAAGATCAAAATATATAAAGTCCTAAATGTAAGACCTGAAACCATAAAACTGCTAGAAGAAAACTTAGGCAGTGCACTCTTTGACATCAGTCTTAGCAATATTTTGGGGGGTGGGGGGATCTGTCTCCTCAGGCAAGGCAAACAAAAGCAAAAATAAACAAACGAGACCTCATCACTAAAAATCTTTTGCACATGTAAGAAACCATCAATAAAACAAAAAGACAATCTACTAAATGGGAGAAGATATTTGAAAATTATATTTTCAATAAGCGGTTAATATTTAAAATACATAAAGAACACAGACAACTCAATATCAAAAAAAACAAACAACCCAATTTAAAAATGGGCAGAGGACCTGAATAGGCATTTCCAAAGAAGTCATACAGATAGCTAACCGGCACATGAAAAGATGCTCAACATCAGTAATTATCAAGAAAATGCAAATCAAAACCACAATGAGATATCACCTCATATCTGTCAGAATGGCTATCATCAAAAAGATAGGAAACTGTAAATGTTGGCAAGGATGTGGAGAAAAGGGAACCCTCATGCATTGCTGGTAGGAGTGTAAATTGGTTTAGCCACTATGGAAAACAGTATGGAGGTTCCTCAAAAAGTTAAAAGTAGAGTCACCATACAATCCAGCAATTCCATTCCTGGTTATTTATCCAATGAAAATGAAACATGAATTCAAAAAGAGACGTGCAGCCCAATGTTCATAGCAGCATTATTTATAATAGCAAAAATATGGAAACAACTGTCCATCAACAGATGAATGGATAAAGAATATTACTCAGCCATAAAAAAAGGAATGAAATTGTGCAATTTATGACAACATGTATGGACCTGGAGGGTATTATGTTTAGTGAAATAAGTCAGACAGAGGAAGACAAATATTCTATGTTTTCACTTATATGTGGAATCTAAAATATGAAACAAATGATTGAATAAAACAAAACAGAAACAGACACAGATACAGAGAACAAATTAGTGGTTGCCAGAGGGGAGAGTGGGGGGGTGGCAAAACGGGTGAAGAGAATTAAGAGGTACAAACTGCTAGGTATAAAATAAATGTTATAATGGTGTAATGTACAGCACAACACAGGGAATATAATCAATATTTTATAGTAACTTTATATGGTGTATGTTCTATAAAAATATTGCATTACTATCTTGTAGTCTTGAAACTAATATAACATTAGTTATATAATATTATAACTAATATAATATTGTTGTAGACTTGAAACTAATATCAACAATAGTCACTAAAAAAAAAGGAAAGTTACATCAATTTATTTTCCCACTAACACTGTATCAAAGTGTCCATTACCTCACATCCTCACCAGTACTAGATATTTCTAAACTTTTCTAAATTTGGCTGGTCAGGTTTTTTTGCATAGTTTAATTGTTTCAATAATTTTCAGTTTTTGATTACCGAGAAGTAGACGTTAGGTATTGTATTTCTACCTCAACATTGCACTTTCATGTCATTTGCTCATTTTATTTTCTGTTGGAGTATCTGTCCTTTCCTTATTTGATTTTTTAAATGTTGTTAAATGTAAAGGATTTAACATTTTACCTTTAACTGAAAATAATTGGGCTGCCCAGCAAACAACTTCCATTTTTAATTTGGGAAGAAGCCGAATGGAAATAACATTTTCTCTCTCCATCCTCTGGCAAGCAGATCTGATTCACATGATCTAAGGACGGCCAATCAGATGCTTTTTCAGGGGATGTTGAATCTAAAGGATGTGATGTCAGAGAGAGAGTTGGTAAGAGATAGTTTGAGCTGTGGCAGACTAAAAGTTCTAGAAGCTTCACAATGACCATGTGGTAAGAAGATGCAGGGCTTTGGCTGTACCTGTTCTTCCTTGCTTCTGATTCAAACCTGCTTCTCAATCCCTCCTGTTGGTTTTATGAACAACTCCCAAAATTACTTTTCTGCTTATGTTAACCAGTCTTTTTCTCAGAATATTGCTAATATAGATATTTTACAAACACATATCTCTAACAATGTTTTTATAATTTTTCATAATGTATTTCTCATATACTATGTTTTAAATTTTTAAAATCAAAATATCAATATTCACCCTACTAAGCTATTATTGATGCATGTTTATAGGGCTTTTTAATACCAAAATTATTAAAATATTGATTATTTCTTCTAGTACCAGTATTACTTTTTTTTTAACATCTTTATTGGAGTATAATTGCTTTACAGTGGTGTGTTAGTTTCTGCTTTATAACAAAGTGAATCAGCTATACATATACATATATCCCCATATCTCCTCCCTCTTGCGTCTCCCTCCCACCCCTCTAGGTGGTCACAAAGCACCAGGCTGATCTCCCTATGCTATGTGGTTGATTCCCACTAGCTATCGGTTTTACATTTTGTAGTGTATATACATCCATGCCACTCTCTGACTTCGTCCCAGGTTACCCTTCCCCCTCCCCGTGTCCTTCATGATGATATGAGGTATGACTTATAGTTCTATTTGTTTTATTTTGGTTCTCAAATATCCAATTGCCTCTCACTTTTTTTTTTAATAACCAAAACTTTGCTCAATGAATCAGAAAGTTACTTTGTCAGATATTAATTGTGTTGTTGATTTATGGAGACCATTCTATTTCATTGATTAGTCTATTCTTGGAGTCTCACTACACTTTTAATTAATGTAGCTTAAATTACAGTTTTATATTTGATAAGGTTAGTGCCTTCATTGTATGTTTTCTTCCAGAATTTTACTGGATATTTTTATCTACTCATTTTTCTAGATATATCTTACAAATTTTTCAAATTAAAAAAATCTTTGTAGTTTTGACTGCTATTGCATAAAATACACAGCTTAATTGAAGAAAATTCACAAATATTCCAAGACCAAATAATATTTTTATATTTACTCATCTTTTTATATTCCTGAGTAGAATTTTCTTTGCATGTGTGTTCTATACATGTCTTGGTAAGTATATGTGTTTTGAATTCGATCTTTATTTAATTTTAAAAGTGATTATTGTTAGCTTTCAAGGGAGTTATTAGAGGCATTTAGTATATTTATTTTGTATCAGTTTATTTACTGAGCTCACATTTTAATTCTAGTAGTTTGGTTTTCTTGGCATATAATCATGTCATATAATCATAATTTAATATTCTTTCAATTCATATCTTGTTTCTTTGACTGGATAGCTCTTTATCATTTAAAAATTACAGTAGTGAGAAAAAGATATCTCATATCTTGTAACCTAATAGGTCATGCCCAAGATGTGTTTGTTTGCTTGCTTATTTTTCTTTTGTTTTGCTTAGCATTAAATTTGATGCTTTTTTTGGGTGGGGGAGACTACTAATTTTAAGCATGATGTAGATTCATATTATGAATAACATTAATTAAGGAATTTGTAGGAGGTAATTTGTGGTTATGGGAATTGAGGAATTTTTGTCAGTTTGTCTTTTCTCTCTATTGAAACTTTTACATTAGGCATCCACCCAGACTAAATGGAGAGAAAGGAGGATTTCGTGACCATTGGAAAGTACACTCCAGTTTTAGATCGGTCTCCTGTATTGCCATTTGGGGCAGGACTTTTGATAAAATACAAGGTTTGCAGTCTAAGGCTTTTTGTTGATGATCCCCATTTTCTGTTACTGGTTCACTGTTGTAAAAAGTGGCTTCAAAATGATTGTTTTCATCTCTTCTACATTCTTCCCTGGTCAAAACAAATTTGGTGGGATCTTGGAAAATCTCCTTTCTGAAAACCTACACCCAATATGCACATAGTACACGTAGCAAATGACCATTTTCTTTCACAAGGTTTGCACAAGACAGACAAAATATGAAATTTTACCCAAACCGTGTCTTGAAAAACTGAGTCAGAGTATAAACAATTTGAACAAAAGTGGTGCAGCAAGATTAATAACTGCTGATTTCCGAAGAATATCTTGCTGAAGATGTATTTTACAATGTACATATATAAAGTCCTCAAACTATTCATTGGAATATGTAGATTGCTAGAAGACTCTCCAAAAGAGCTTTAGTTTGCCCCTCACTTTTGGGGGTAGGAGGAGGTATATAGTTTATGGAAACACACACACACGCACACACACACACACATATGGCACACACACACACATATGGGAAAACATGTGTGTGTGTGTGTATGGAAAGTGGGCACAGACGTTTCCTCTAATAAGTAAAATTTGTTTAGACACTTGATCCCACTGTAAAGAATTACCCAAACTCAATCTTTTCTCTCTTCTGCTGTATAAAATATAACTGAATACAAGAACAAAAGACAACTATCCGGGGATTATAGTTAGAAGCCTAACAGGCAGTAGGATGGTCCAATTCCCCATCTCTGTTCGCTCTCTGCACGCTTCTAAAGTGGCTCAGCCACTCCAGTAGCAGTTCTGAAAACAGTGACCCAAATGGCCTATGATTGTTGTGCACCATTTTCTATTTCTATGAACATCTTATGGGAAAACACAAATGAACTTTTTGGCCAACCCAATACAAAGGTAGTTAACTTTGAGGGCTCTGGAGATAGTGTAGAAGGTACAGATACACATCTGACTTTAGTTTGCTTGTTTTTGTTGTTGCTGTTTTGTTTTGTTTTGTTTGTCTCTGTGTTTAAGACCCACAGTAAATTTAAGGAACTTGATATATAGCAATCTACACTAAGTCAGTGACTGGCAAAAAGTGTTACTTAGTTGTTTGCTTCCACCAGGGACAGTGGATCAAAAAAATAATAACTTCCAAGAGACAATGAGACACGGTCAGATCCTCTCTCTTCCAGTCCTATCACCAGATATGGAATACTATTGATCTGCAGCAGAAGAAGAAGCTTCCATCCTTCCTATGAGGTCCCCTAAACAGGGCATTTATTGGGACTGGATGGAATTTTCTCCACTTATCTCTCACAACAATGCACTGATATATTGAGAAACGAAGTTAAGTATCAGTTCCCAAAGTCATCTTTGAATTTGTTATGAATATCTGGAAAAAAATGCTTTAGGGTTTAACAGAAATAGTTGCCAATGTCCCTATTTCATTGCTGATGATATTTTATTCCCCCAATTTTTCTTTTTTCATTTGGAAGATTCTAGAGGTGAGGAAAGGGAGTTCTAAGGCAATTCCTTTGGCTCCATCTTTTTGAAAAGTTTAATTTAGTTTTTCATATCTGTTTTGTTCACCATTTTGGTTCTCTAACACTGTCACAGTTTCTAAGAACTAAACTGTGGTCAGGAAAGCAAATATCAGGTGAGCTCTCTCTCCTCTTGAAAAAGAAGAAAAATATCTAGATATTTCATGGTAAATTATTGCAGCTAAGAGTAATGAGGTAATTAGAAGTCATATTATCATAAGCTAAAGTTTTTTTAGAGATAATGGATATTGTACAAGGACGCAATCTGCCTCATTTATTGAAAATCAGTTCTGCCTCTCTACTTCCAAAGATCATGTGGTAGGAGCCCTGGCAAATTAAGGATTGTTTTCAATGAGGAAACCTGGTGAGGAAATTGTTCTGCTGTGAATGGTAACAAATTAAAACTACAGATTTACATGAATCCACAGGAAATACTGAACATGACTTTAACTTCGTCCTTTATCTAGAGGTACTCCAAATCACTCTGGATTTACAACAGTAGAAATAGGACTGTAACCACTGCCACACTTCTTGTTGTCTTTACTACTAGAAATAAAAAATGGACAATTTGGCTTTTGTAATGTTTCCACCTAAGATGAGCTTCCTCATAAGTTCATCTGTAAAAGGAATTTTCATCTATTTAAACAAAACCTCATCTTTCAAAGAAATGGTTTTTCAAGGAATATCAAACTTACAAGAACATTACACAACGTTGTTTTGAATATTAGCAATTTACTTTTCTTAGCTTCCACATTCCATTCAACGCACACACGCGTACACACACACACATGCTATTATTTCACTACATGAATGGTTGTCTATTTTTGCAATGATAGATATTAAAGTTTGTAAGACACACCTTGCATTTTTCCTAATATATCTACAATTATGAACAAAAAATATTTTGGCACAAAATTTCAATGGTTTTAATAGCCATACATGCTATATTATAACATAAATTTTCTCTTAAACTAAGGCTTTTTGCTTTGTTTTCCAACCTAAAAGCAAATGAGCACCAACATATTTAATAGAAATGCTTCGTTCATAGCTACATATCTTATATAATAGCAAGACTCAAATATAATTTGAGTAATTTATTTCTCCAATGTAATTTCTTTCTACAATCAATCAAAGTTGTACTTGCTATGCTTTCATACCTCTAAGTATATGTGTGTGAATGTGTGTGTGTGTGTGTCTCTCTCTCTCTCTCTCTCTCTCTGTCTATATATTGCTATATAAACACTTTTTTCTTAATTAACGTCTTCTGATCATTCTATTAGTTAGTTAAAGTCATATCAGTCTAGAATTCTTTAACATTAGTCACTAACTGTTCTACCTACCCTGTGTACTCGGCCATTACTCTGCCTGTCTGCCATTTTACTTAATATATATATATATACACATATATATATATGCATAAATAAATATGTATGTATATCCCTCTATAATTATAGCTAATGATTTAACTTTTGTTTTGACTATGCATGTAACTAAAGATTGTATCATTACTCATGTCCACAGCATTTCTTTTTACATGTCCATTATCAAAGTTAATTATTTATTTAAGAAAGAAGTCCTCTTCTACATACAAGACTTGGATAAAGGAAAGTAGATAGTATTTCACAAGCCTTACATTTCACACCAGGAAGCCATGTTAACACCTTTGATCTAGGTAGAAGGCCTCAATTAAAATAAATGTATTACAATAGAAGTGCTCACAAAGCACAATTAATGAATCTGTTAACTGGTTTTTACTTTGTTGTGGATACAGCAGCATTAGTTCTGTATTTGTAAAACAGAGCTCTTAAGGTCAGGAACCCTATATTACTCTTTAAAAATCTTCCTTTTAAAAAATTTCTAGCACAGTGTCTGACATATAAGAGGCACTCCTCAGGAGTGATTAAATGAAATTTTAATGAATCTATAAGATAAATACAAAGATCTGGTTTTTTTCTTAGAATATGAGCTTCTTAAGAATAACGATCATGCTTCCTACTTCTTGTTGCCTCTACTACAGTGCTCATTTCCAATAAGTAACTGAGTATTTTCAAATAAAATAAAATAAATTCTATTTAGGTACATTTTAAATTATGATCTTTAAAAGAAAAAAGTCAAATAGAAAAACAAAGGTATAAATCATCAAAAACTAAAATCTTGATATAATACAATTTAAATAGCTCAGTTTGAGGAATAATATAAAACTGTACCTCATAGTCTAAAGCTCTCACATAGTATATTATTTTTAGTTCATTTCATGTCTCAGAGTGAAGGAGTTAAAAACCAACCACCGTTACTATTAAGGCAAAATAAAAGTAAAGTTATAACATATAATCAGAGCATTTAGGAAAAGTTCAAACAAGTAATTTTGAGAATTCAAGACAAACCTGGACTTTTCCTTTTTTTAACTTAAGATTTCCAAACAGATCATTGAGGTTGCTCTATGTTTAGAATTTTTACAGAGAGGTTAATGTTATGCAATTAAAACTAGATATTTAAATTATTTACTAAAATATCACTTATTTTGGATGTCGATGGGAAAAGGGAATTCTATTTACAAAAAAGCAATCCTTAAATTTGTTAAACTGCATCTGGAAAATGTGATTTTACTAAGATTAGAACCCGTCTGACCTTTCTGAACTGGCTTTAAATCTTTGGGGAATTGCATTTGTTTATCCTTAGAAAAATATGACTTCCTGTTTAAGAAGAAAGCTTCTAAAAAGCCAAGAGGTTTCTTGGAGATCATGTAGGTAGTACTATAAGTAACTTTTTCAGGAGCTGTGCATGAATTAATTATAAACATGTGGATTTTATTTCCTCTAACAAGACAAATTGTTTTCTGATTTTTTAATAAGTGAAAATATTGGCAAAATGCCTTTCAAGTTTTCTACACATAACACTCTGAAAAAAACAGGTTTAGAAATAGAACACATATATCGACTACACTTGAAAATATTTTGGCACAAAATTTCAATGGTTTTAACAGCCATACATGCTATATTATAACATAAATTTTCTCTTAAACTAAGGCTTTTTGCTTTGTTTTCCAACCTAAAAGCAAATGAGCACCAACATATTTAGTAGAAATGCTTCAGTAATTGTGGTGTGCTAAAACTACAATCATATACGAGGATTACCCAGTATTCTTATAGCACTACATTTATAGTGAATGCTCTAGGCTTGTGGCATTTGAACGTTTAAAACTCTGAGTTTCTACTTTTTTCCACTAATCTGAAAGATCAGTGTCATACTGTAATTATTAGTTTTGCTCTGGCACAAATATAAGTCAGGAAACAAATCCTCGGTATCTACATCTCAATGAAATTTTGTGGTCTTTCTGTTCCTCTTGTGACAGTAGCACTCATTTACTCATGGAATAAAATATTTTGTCCTTTAAGAAAAGTGTCCATGAAGAAAAACAGAAGTGTCAGGAAAAAAAAATAATAATGAAAAAGTAGTTAAATTGTTATAGGAGAAAATGCACAGGCAACACATGACTCTTGACAAAGGGGGTTGAAAAATCTGGGAACCTCTACAAATATTCCCACTTTTGCAAATTTGGAAACAGCTGTTCTTAGGAAGAACTGCTCTTGAAAGCCCATGGACTTCTTCCACTCAAAACCTCCACTGCAAACAACTAAATGACATTGAAATTTCAAAATAGAAGAGATGAATTTAAAATACTGACATTTAAAATGGATCCAGGGCTTCCCTGGTGGCGCAGTGGTTGAGAGTCCGCCTGCCGATGCAGGGGACACGGGTTCGTGCCCCTGTCTGGGAGGATCCCACATGCCGCGGAGCGGCTGGGCCCGTGGGCCATGGCCGCTGCGCCTGCGCATCCGGAGCCTATGCTCCGCGATGGGAGAAGCCACAACAGTGAGAGGCCCACGTACCGCAAAAAAAAAAAAAAAAAGGATCCATTTACCATGAGCTAAAAATTAACAGTAAGTTTTGGCTTTTACTAAAAATAACAGCTATTTACTATATACTGTGTGCCCACTGTGTTAGAACTTCATGTAATCCACACAATAACCTGTAATGTCTCTCATTATACACCTTAAATAAGGAGGTTCAAAAAGTTTACAGAGCCTCCTCAGAAAGGTTAAGATCATCCTAGCTCATCAGCCAAGTCTGTTGAACTTTGGTGTTCATGAGTTTTAGTATAAAAAATATATTTCAGCTATGAGCTACGTTGATTGTGTCTCACTGAGCCCATCTACTAGGCTCTACGTAAAATATAAGAGGGACAGAAGGTTAATAATGTTATTGAGTAGATTGGTAGGTTAAGTGAGTGGTCTTTGGAAACTTGGGTGTCTGAGCTCAAACCCTGGGTCGGCCTCATACTGACTGGGTCATTTTGGACATGTTCCTTATAATCTATAGCCTCAGTTTCCTCACTTGTGAGATGTGGATAATGATGGTACATGCCCAGAGTATAGGCACATGTAAAGCGCTTAAAACAGTGCATGCCAGATAGGGTTCCATTCTGTTAACTATTATTACATACAACATATTCCATGGCCATAGTAACCTTCTGATATCGAATTCTTTGCTGTTTTCCTCACTCTCCCTAGAATTTAGTCAATATGGTTAGACATAATAAGCAATTAATTAATAACTATCCTGTTGGGTTAAGGACTTTAATGGAGAAAGATGTATCTTTAAAAGTTTTAGATGTAATTCTGACTACCTCTTTGCTGCAAATGTTTTCACTGTTTATGGTAATACTTGTTTTTAAAATTTGTCATGGGATTATATATGAAAATAAGCTTTAAATAAACATCATTAATGTTTGTGTGAGTATAATATAATATATTATATATATATAATATAATATAATATTTCAGTCTGACAAGAACTGGAAATAAATCTTCAAGTTCCACAAAGGAAGAATCACTCCATTTGATACAATCTGAATTAAGCAATTTGAATTCTTTGTAAAATGGCATTTAACTAGCAGACAGAAAGACAAGGAAGCTGAGTCAACTTCGAAACTTCCTCTATTTTGCAGCGATGGTGTTGTGAGCCTTCAAGTAAAGGGAGATCAGTTTGATGCCATTTTGAGCTCATTGTGCATTGGAGCATAAAAGGAAGAGGTGGGTGGCAGCAAAGCTGAGCTAGGAGCCTTCTGGAATGAGACACGGCAGGAGGCGAATGGAGCAGTTAGACAGATGGATGGATGAAAAGACCAGGGCACAGAGAAAGATGTTCAATGATGATGCAGATAAGAAGGGGGGAAAGGTTACGATATGACCCAATTACCACAAATAACCAAAGAAATAATAACTTGTGAGAATAGAATGCAAAAGGAAAGATGAGAGGCTCATTGGGATGTTTTCTGGAATTCCTTTTGCAGCCCTCCTCAGACTAAGTCACCCAACTATAATTATCTCAACTGATCTGACAATTCTTCACTTGTGTTCGTGTATCTCAGTACAGATAAATAAAGCTAAATAGGAAGATGATTTTTGTTTCTTTTTCATTGGATTACAAGTTTAGAAAGGGCTAAAACTGTATCTTCTACTTCAGTATTTCTCCACACTGACATGAGTTTTAAAATGCTGTTACTTGTCAGTAAGAGAGAATACTTCAAATATTGATCAGAATTTTTTCAACATGGTGGGTTATTTAAGTTGGATTCAAAGATAAGGAGAAATTATTTGAAATTCAGATATTAATAAAAGTATCCGCATATTTTAGAGGCTGCCTTTCATTGCTCATAATGGATAGTCATATTTTAATAACAATACTACTAATGATTATTATATGTAGAATACCAACTTGGTGTTAAAATTTCAGTCATTTTATAAAATTATTATTAGACTCCTAATCAACTATCTCTCACCTAAACATTTAAAAATGTATATATTTGCAAATTACCTAGGTGACACATAATTCTTAAACACTGCATTTTGATAAATGCTCTGTCAAGGTACTTATGACTCCATGTTTAAGATTCAGCTTTTGTTGGAAAATTCTATAATACAAAGAAAATACAAATAGATGAAGACACATTCCCAAAGACCCAGTACAATAACTGCATAACTAAACCTCCCTATCTAGTTCATATATTTATTGTTGCACTTATCATGCCATATAATTTATTACTTTTTTGTGTGTTTGTTTCCTACAGTAGACAATGAGATCGCTTAAGGGAAAAGTTGGTTTTATTATTATACAATATATAGTACGGGGCCTGGCACACAATACCATTCAAAAATAATCGGTGAAGAAAAGAAAGAAGGAAGGAGGGGAGGGGAGGAGGGAAGGGAAGGGAAGGGGGAAGAAAAAAGAGGGAAGTGAGATATATGTGAATATATGGTGTTACACAACCTGCTTCCATATTCTATTCAAGCGATAATTTTGTGGGACAGGGTTCCATTGGATTTAGTGTCCCCTGAGGGGTCAAACAAACACAAAAATAGTGTCTTGCATGTATACAACACTTCATAATTTAGACATGCCTTAGTTATTTGATCTTCACAGTAACTCCATGACACAAAAATCATTTCCTGCCCTCTTTTACAAAAGAAGAAGCTGAAGCTCAGAGAGTTTAAATGACTCCCCCAAGTGTACCCAGATAATAAACAGCAGAGTTAGAATCAAAGTAAAAAGTCTTCCAAGTCCATCAACTTCCAAGTCCATCAACTTCCAAGTCCATAAACTATGTTCCTGCTTCTCAGGAACATAGTTTAAGTTTAATTTTATTAACTTAACTGTACACAATAGTATGAATTCCTTGAGAAGACACCTAAAGTTTGCCTTGTACATACAAAGGAATAATAATAGTAATAAGAAGAACAACAATATAGCTAACATATATTGACTGCTTGCTTCTTACAGACACTGCCCTATGAGTTTATGTGTATTTGCCTGTTTGATCTTGACAACAACCCTATGAAAAAGGTACCATTATGCTTATGTTATATATGAGAAAAATGAGGTGCTGCAAGGTGCAGTGAGTTATCTAAGGTAAAACCAACCGTAACAGTAAAGCTGAGATCTAGCTATTATCAATACTACCTTATATTAAAATGTCTCTGTCCTTGATATAGTCTAAATATGCACTTAAAATAAAAGAAATCACAGTTAACTCATAATCCAACCTGGAAACTTTACACCAGTACCTGAAGCCAGTTAGCTGTGTTTCTTGGCAAAACACTAAGCCTGTTTTGTATCTCCTTCTCTCCCATAAAATGAAGCTTAACAGAATGATGCCCAAGCTATCCCTGAGTTCTGAAAATCCAGGAGGAAAATCTGCACACAATCTTCATCGCACTTCAGTAGTAGACCATAAAGGAAGAAATCCGCCTGGCAAGTCAGCATATCAGTGAAGAAAATGATGAGTCAAGAGGAGAATTAAGTATCAAAAATAAAATATCTATGTATTCTACAATTAAAGTTCAATATTTATCCTGGAATAACTATCTACAGGCATCTAGGGTAAACCACTTTTAAGAACATATTTCAGGGTTTCCTTGGTGGCGCAGTGGTTAAGAATCCACCTGCCAATGCAGGCGACAGGTTCGAGCCCTGGTCTGGGAATATCCCACATGCCGCGGAGCAACTAAGCCTGTGTGCCGCAACTGCTGGACCTGTGCTCTGGAGCCCGCGAGGCACAAATTCTGAAGCCCGCGCGCCTGAAGCCCGTGCTCCGCAACAGGAGAAGCCACCGCAATGAGAAACCCGCGCACCGCAACCAAGAATAGCCCCCGCTCGCCGCAACTAGAGAGAGCCTGCGCGCAGCAACGAAGACCCAACGCAGCCAAAAATAAAAATAAATAAACTTTTAAAAAAAGAACATATTTGGGTTCTTTTATTTCAACCCTGAATGACTCCAGAAGTTTGAGGATGGGGCTCAGACCAGAGAGCAGGTCACAATTATCATGGGTCACAAAGAGGCAGAAGAGAGACATTATGGAGTCCAAGTGACTCTCAGATGCCCTGGGTGAACTGCCTCCATGGCAACCCACCTCACTGTAAGTATTTCAAGCTCATTTAAGGGTAGTCTCTCCGAGACTGCTTTTCTGCACTGGCTTTTGAAGCACTGAATTACCTTGATTTCCACCTTCCCATTCCACTCCTCTGCTTCTTGTTTTGATTTCTCTTTTCTGATTTCTCAGTTTTTTAATCTCATTTTTAAAGATGAGAATTCTCTAAGGACCCTTTGTCCTTCTTTTGCTTAACTGTCCCTTGGGAAACTTGTATAATCTGAATGACTAACTAGAATTTATGAGATTATGAGCCAGATCTCTTCCTGCTTACTCATCCATTTCAACTGGATGTCCCAACACCACTCAAGTTAAATAGGTATAAACTCTGAAACAATACAATTTTCCCAAACCAGTGCTGTATCTGGAATACCCTATACGGTTCTGCAACTCATCTTTAACTTCTTCCTTTTCTTCCACATCCTAATCCCTTAGTGTTTTGGGGTTTTTTTAGAATAAAAATCTATGAATGAAACAACAAATAAATTATTCTGTATGTTGTGTTCTATTCTTGATCTAAATACTTATTTACAAATCTTTTGAATGAAAAGCCTCAAAGAAAGAACTGATCTAATATCAGCCAAATTTTTTTTAAAAATAAAGATTTTTAAGATACTAAATAAGGAAAGAGAATAATTGGAAGAGCAGTTTGCACCATCTCTCCTGAGTTCTCTGTCTCTCCAATACCTACCTTGACAGTCAAATATAAAGGGGGAAACACATGTCCCATTAGTCAAAAAAACAGTTTTGGAACATATATAAATATACATTTATATCATATCTATATATCTATAGACATATACATATATATCTTTACGTTGCTATTTCTCTCTCTCTCTCTCTCTCTCTCAATCTGGCTAGACTATCCCAATTATTGCTTCATGTGTTTTTAAAGTTACTATGACTATTGAATAACGTTGAAGCTTAAGTGATGGACATAAACTTATTTTTATAAAATATAGTTTGAATCGTGCTCTTTGCCTCAAGACTTATCAAAGTGCTGACATCAGCTTGAGCTCTGAACACTGAAACTCCTGAGAGCAATTTAAAGTGATGTCCCAACATCACTCAAGTTAAGTAGGTGTAAACACTGAAACAATAAATTTTTCCCAAACCAGTGTTGTATATGGAATACCCTATACGGTTCTGCACCTCATCTTTAACTTCTTCCTCTTCTTCCACAACTTCCTCTTCTTCCACAACAAATCCCTTAGTTTTGTTTTGTTTTGTTTTTAGAATAAAAATCTATGAATGAAACAACAAATACACACTGGGAATTAGGTATTAGTTCTTGATAGGCCAAAATGAGTTTGATGGCTTTTTTCCCAAAAAGTACTAAATTCTATGAGTTTCATTGTTCTCATCTGCAAACTGGTGTGTTGGGCAGAACAACTCCTCATGAATTTATGAATTCTAGGATGATGTGCTTCTCAATCTGGTTTTCAGACTGGTCTCACTCAAATTGAGCAGTGAATGAATACGCATAAAAGAAGTAAAAAATTGACGTGAAAAGAACATTTTAAAAGCTTAAAACATGGATTATAATAGAAGGTATTTAGTGCCCCTCCAGAAGAGACTTTAGAAAGATCAGGTAAAATACATCGTTATCTATAGACTTTGAGATTGGCCTCAGCTACTTTTAGAACTGTTCTTGAGTACTCAGTAGGGGGAAAGTACTTTTTTATATTTAAAAATTTGTCATCAACTTGAGGATATATTCAACTAAGGTGTCATGTCTCATCTCAAGTGGAAAAACAAAGGTAAGAAGCCTAGCAGTACAACAGCATTTAACAGCTGATAATAGTGTTTCTGCCTGATTTGGTGTAATTACCCAGACTGAACATGCTCAGCTTCAGAATTATAGGCAACCGTTAATTATCTGTTCCCTATCCCAAAGTGTATATATTTTTCATAAGCTTTTAGGGTTAGGAGTCAAAAGGAAGTACAGCAGTTTGTTTTATTTAAACTTTAGTCTGTGGTATATTTTACAAGACTTTGGGGGGACAAGTAAATTGTAACAGAACACTACTAACTTTAGCTAGTATTGGATAAAAAAGAAATATGCCAGCTTAACTCACCAGCTCTATAGACTTCAATGATGTCTGCAAATGAGAATTTCTTTTCTTAAAAATCACAAAATTTAAAATTTCTTTTAAAATTAAAAGAAATTTAATTAATTAAAAGAAATTTCTTTAATTAAATTTCTTTATTTAAATATAAATATTCTTTATTTAAATTTCTTTATTTAAATTTAAATATTCTTTATTTAAATTTCTTTATTCTTTATTTAAATTTCTTTAATTAAATTTCTTTATTTAAATTTAAATATTCTTTATTTAAATTTAAATATTCTTTATTTAAATTTCTTTATTCTTTATTTAAATTTCTTTAATTAAATTTCTTTACTTAAATTAAAAATTTCTTTAATTAAAAGAAATTTAGGGCTTCCCTGGTGGCGCAGTGGTTGAGAGTCCGCCTGCCGATGCAGGGTACACGGGTTCGTGCCCTGGTCTGGGAAGATCGCACATGCCGCGGAGCGGCTGGGCCCGTGAGCCATGGCCGCTGAGCCTGCGCGTCCGGAGCCTGTGCTCCGCAATGGGAGAGGCCACAACAGCGAGAAGCCCGCGTACCACAAAATAAATAAATAAATAAATAAATAAATAAATAAATAAATAAATAAATAAATTTAAAATTAAAAATTTCTTTTCTTAAAAATCACAAAATCATCTTCATTATACATGTAAATAAAGCCAATTCCTATAAAAATCTGATGACTCAAATCATTGGGACGGGAAGAAACATTTCCTCCGCCTCTACCCACCCACCCATGGGTATGAGATATTGAATGAGAAAGACACACACAGACACAGACACAGACACAGACACAGACACACACACACACACACACACACAATTAAGAAGTTCTGTTGCATGCTTTCTGTTGCATGAATGAAATTCCTTATGGTACTTTCTGTAAACAGTACAGTAAAAGTTTAAATTGCTGTTCAACTATTGTAAATGCTAGATTCATATTTCACTGAATGCAACAATGAGCCAAGATATGGTCACTTGGCTTTATACAAATAATGCAAAATTTTGAGGTTTCACTAGTTAGTAGCACTGAATCTTCTGTGATAGCTGCTCCAAAAGTAACATTATAACCTTTAATTCAGGGTCTTTAAGGACAGTGGTGCAGGTTGTGCTGTACACAAAGGTACCTTGCTAAGGAAACGTGATTTCAGCCTGATTTTAGCTCTCCAAGTCATGGGATGTGGCATGAAGCTTGCACTGCCCAGCATTCCACCCTACAAGGAACAGCTTTTTCTAATTTCTCTACCCAGAGGAGTCTTTTTCTAATGTGCACTAAGGAGCTGTCTGTGAAAGCAAAGGGCCTTGCTTCTGTTTTTCTCTAGCATAATTCTCTATCTAAAATTTTTATTAAATTATATGCTATATTAGAAAAGGGATAGTGTCCTATTTGTTTCTGTTTTCCTATCATTTAGCATAGTACCAGTTTCTTTGTTTGTTATTAGTGGAATCTAGAGACCATGAAGTAATGGACTTGAGTTCAAAGCCAAGTCTTTGAACAACTAACTACAGGGCATGCCACTTACATGGACGGCTATGGAAATGACACTCCCTGGAGCTGTGCACGGTCATATAACTTTAGAGGGACTCCTAGTTTTATAACGATGTACGGTGGCATGTTTTTTAAGAATAAGTATAGTAATTAACAGCAGATAATGCAATTTTCATGCACACTATCTTACAATATCTCATTTATACATCACAGTTAGCAAGTAAAGATTTTTATCACTATTTTTTAGGTGAATTAACTGAGCCTCAGAGAATTAAAATTACTTCTTGCCTAAGATCACACTAGTATTTTTCAGAGCTGAAATTCAAACACAGGTTAGTGTGATGCCAAGGTATATGAGATTTTAAATTATCCTCTTTTATATAAATATCTGAAAGAATTTTATAGAACAACATATTCCGTATATGGCTGAGTCCTAAGAGAACAGACATGTCATGACAATTATTCTAATCATACCAGTATGGCATTTAAGTAATCTTTCAGTTAGTAAAATACTGAGTCATACAAAATTATAAGAAATAAAAGTGCACACCAACGTATCTTGACTATGACTTTTGGTAAAAAAATACAGTTTTGGAATATTCATTAAAGTTAGCTTTTAATATGAAGTTAAAGCAAGAAAAACAAATGACCACCTAAGGTCCATCTGATTTTACCTTGGTAGATATTCATTTAGGTGAGGATAACAAAAGTGGTGAAAAACACAAAAGATTCTGTTATTATTTTTGTTATACTAATGTCTATAATATTTTTAAAATACTTCTTTCACATTATTCCATTTGATCCCATTTTATAGAAGGTAGAAAGGTGCAGAGAAGACCAGTTACTTCTAAAAGGTGATGGTGCTACAAAGAGGAAACTGATAACGAGACTTGAACACTGATCTTCTGACTCTAAACGAAGAACAATGTCTATCTCATCAAGAATATTGTTGGCGGCTACTTACCATAGAGCCAACTGAACAAATGAAATACCCAGATTGCATATGCAATACAGATTGGTTTTTATTAGCAAAGATGCCTATCAAGAGTTAGGTAATTTCATCTCTTTAGATTTGGCGGGAAATCTTATATGGATCAAAGCAAAGCAAATACTGTGAAGTTATCTTGCTGACTTTTCAAGTCCAGTGAGGTAGTGGAAGTAACAAAAGTTATGGCTGCTCTAGACTTCATTATTATCAAAAATAATTTATTGATGATTTAAAGTGGCAAGAAGCTTGGAAGAAAAATACCTTGTCACTTTAGCCAAGGAAGAGAACCCTAGGCCTGGTCTCACATGCATCTTAAACTTAAGAAAAACTGATTTCCAGAAGTGTAGGGGATGAGAAGGATTATTGGTATTATCAAATAGACTCAGAGACATGACATTTCAGTTAAAGAGAAAAGGTATGACTGTGTATGACCTAATAAGGATAAACCATAAGAGAAGAAGGCATTATTTTAAATTAATTTTTACATAAAAATTATATATATTTAAGGTGTGCAAATGATTTGATACATATACAGAGTGAAATGATCACTATAGTGTAGCTAGTTAACATATGATCTCCTCACATAATTACCATTTTTTGTGTGTGTGAGTAGAGCACCTGAAATCTACTCTCTTAGCAAATTTCCGGTATTCAGTACGGTAGTATTGACTATAGTCATCATGCTGTACATTAGATCTTTATTCATCCTACGTAATTGCATCTTTGTACGCTTTGATCAACATCTCTCCATTTCTCCATCTCCCCACCCCTGATAACCATCATTCTCATTTCTGTCTCAATGTATTTGACTTTTTAGATTCCATATATTAGTGAAATCATGCAGTTTTTTCCTTTCTGTGCTTGCTTTATTTCACTTAGCATAATGTCATTTAAAATACAGCTACCCAGAGACGTCTTTGATAATTTCAGGTAAAGGACATGTGGACAAGTGGAAGAAGGGTCACATAAAAAAAGGGGGGGAAGCCCATAAACTCATCATAAAGATGTTGAAATATAAAGAAAGGATCACTGTGAAGAGTCTTAGGACAAAAAAACGAACACAAAGGTTATTTACAAGTATGTTTAACGCTAGAAAAAGGAGGAGAAAAGGAACATTCCCTAGGATTGGAAGAAGGCAATGTAGTATCATGTTTCTATTAGTATAGTGTAGTCATATATGTCCACTAATGAAATTAGGATACATCTGTGTGTGATAAAAAATAAGCATTACTTCTGAACACTATTTTCTCTGGAACTTCTATTAAGAAAAATGACCTTAAAACCAAAACTGGCACAGTCAACTGGATTAATAAGAGAAAGAATTTCAAACTAAGTAAGACGAATGAGCCAGAGTTGTAACCTGATGTAAATACAAACTTCAGATTTAAATACTGATACTTCTACATATGAATTGTGAGGTCTTCAATACTCCTTGTAGCTCTCTGTTCAGCACTCTTCTGTAAAATCAATGGCATCAACCCCGTGACATTATGAGGAAAAAAATGAGCATTTAAGAGGCAAACATCTGATATGCAGTCCTTGTACACATGCAACACTCAATTCCTTTAACTATTATTAAGAGACAAAGTCTTAGCAAAATCCATATCTAGTTATTATAGCTCCCAACTCTGAACCCAAACACTTCAGGCTTACGTAAATATTTGGTGAACAAACAAGCAAACAAAAAATCAAAATCTTACAAGAACATGAGCTGTTTAAAATGACTTCAAGATCCTGGGTTCTAATTAGTTATACCCTAGGAAACAAAATCTATAGATATGATCATGGGACCACCTGTTAGTAATTATTGAATACTAGGACAAATAGGAAAATTCCAGAAATACAGAATAAAGAAATATTCCAATTTTTTAACATGAGAAAAAAGATTCTAGAAACTACTGAATAGCAATTTAGAGGTTGACTCACAGAGTGAAGCGTTGAATATGAGTCTGTGAGCACTTCAGGAAACTGTTCTCTAAAGAAAGCTAAGGAGCTTCCCTGGTGGCACAGTGGTTGAGAGTCCGCCTGCCGATGCAGGGGACATGGGTTCGTGCCCCGGTCCGGGAGGATCCCACATGCCGCAGAGCGGCTGGGCCCGTGAGCCATGGCCGCTGAGCCAGCGTGTCCGGAGCCTGTGCTCCGCAACGGGAGAGGCCGCGGCAGTGAGAGGCCCGCGTACCGAAAAAAAAAAAAAAAAAAAGCTAAACACTGGTGGCAACCAAAAGAAATATAATATAATTGAATTTTAGTAAGAAAAAAAAAGTGATAATGTCTCATGATATCTTCATAAATACAAGAAAAACCTAGGCAGGATAATAGAAGAAATAAGGATTCATGGGTGCTTGAATAACAATAAACAGACAGGGTTCATTATTGTTCTTACCAGGAAAGAGCTCTCACATACTAGCACACTACTGATGCTCTGTCTTTATAAATGCTTTACTGATGATCAAAGCCATACAAAGATAGAACCCATGTACATACATGAAAGACATCCATCATGTTTCCTATCAGGCCCAGCCCTCTTGTGATAGAATTTTCCATGTCAAACACACAATATCACTGTCTCTGGCCAAGAGGCACCTAAGAGACATTGAGTCTCCCCAGTTCCTGGCTTTCCTGTTCGCAAAACTTTTGTTTCTTATCATTTTTTTCAACTAGAAGGCATAACTAAGCTATTGATACAAAAACGGTCCAGAAGTGGGGGAATATTCTTAAACCATGTCAGTCTAACATAGTGGTCACAGTCTGGGGACTCTTAGGCCACATAGAGTATGCAGATGTGTTGTGGTTGGCCTCTTAGTGCTAATTTGTTTTGTTTTTTATTGAAACCCATTTCTAAAACTGAGGATTAATTAACCTATGGGCAGGATAAAAGAGCAATTTCCTGGTTATACAGTTGGCTGGACCTGATAACAATCATCTCCTTTAAAGAGGGTAGGTGTTCTTCAATTTGTCAAACGAGCTCTCTTTACTAGCCTGGTCTTCTCCAAACTCAGCTAAGAACCAAAGGACAGAACTTAATGAGGAGACCAATCACCGTTTGTTCCAAAGAGGTCTTAACATTAAGAGAGATTCAAAATTTATAGGACTTCCAGGTTCAAGATGGGCTTTGAGTCTACGTGTTTACCTCTATCCTTCCAAAGTGCCACTGAAATAACCATATCAATGTAAAAATAAATATTACTGAATTATGTTATGAGGTAGTGAGCTCCTTGCTAAGCAGTTTTTATTTTATTTATTTTTTTTTTTTTGCGGTACGTGGACCTCTCACTGTTGTGGCCTCTCCCGTTGCGAAGCACAGGTTCCGGACGCGCAGGCTCAGCGGCCATGGCTCACGGGCCCAGCCGCTCCGCGGCATGTGGGATCTTCCCGGACCGGGGCACGAACCCGTGTCCCCTGCATCGGCAGGCGGACTCTCAACCACTGTGCCACCAGGGAAGCCCAGCTAAGCAGTTTTTAAAGAAAGGCTAGCAAACACTTGGCAGGATGCTGCAGAAATTATTTCAGAATTGGATAAAAAAATGAATAGATGAACTTTTTCTTCAAAATAAAAAATATTTTAATATAAAAATTTATATTCCAGTTGGTCAATCTATAAATATTTATTGTTGACGCTCTGTGCTTGGCAATAGCTATTAGTGTGATATACTAATCTGTGACCTCCATCCCTCAAATCACAGCTGTTCCAGCTCCACAATCCATCTTATAGGGAGGAGGAAGGAGGAGAAGGGCGTGTCCCCTCCCTTGAAAGGTATTTGAGGAAGTTACACATGCTATTTCAGCTGATATCTCATTAATCAGAACTTAGCCCCATGCCCGCCAATTGTAAAGGGTTTGGGGAAATATCCTTACTCAAGATGACTATGACTCAGCTAAAAATTGGGCATTCTGTTACTGCAGAAGAAAGGAGAATAAATAACAAGACACAACCAGCAGCCTCTGGCCATGGACCCAAAACACAGACCAGAACATAAGTAGGGCTTGGGAGAATGACAAGCTTCCTTCTGCAGGTAAAAGCTGCGAGGAGGATGATTCTGTCAAGGAAGAGCCAGTGCTCACTTAAGAGGCATTGTCGGGAAGGATCAGTGAGGTGATTGAGGATCAATGGGAGTCTAATAATCAAAGAAGAGAAGTTTCTCAGAGAGCACATTTGAAATTTTGGGAGTTGACCAGGGAGAGCCATAGTGGGTTGAGAAAACTAAAGAGAAAATGGATGATCTAAGGGACTTACATCTTTAATGATGGTCGGAGAAAATAGGGCCATAATTGGGTCAGCTTGCTGCAAGTGTGTCAAGATAAAAAGAACCGACTGATACCCTCAGCTCATCAGGACTCGGCTGCACCTTGGAAGGGCACTGAGAATGTGAGATATGAGAGTTCATGCATATGTGAGAGCAGCTCTGCACGACAGATCTCCTAGAAGCATAGGAATGAGGAAAGTTGGGGCAGCTGAGACAGCCCAGTTTCTGGCACAGAGGTATAGAGAAATGTTTCAAGAAAAGTTGACAAAATTGATAGTCTCCAACAGAATCTGCAAAATCTAGTTCCTAATTCTCAGATGTACAGGTAAAGAAAAGATTGAATTTTCTTACTTCCTATGAGTAGAAATATCCTCTAACAAGAAGGGAAACAAATAGCATTCGATGTGTATATAGCAACTATGAAAGTGATGTATAAGCAGATCTAGACTAAATCATGTGGGTGCCCCTAGGGAGGCTAACGATTTACTGCCTCTTTTAACAGATGTGTAAATATTTAAAATACTTACCTAGAGGAGACTGAGGGCGTCAAGTCAGAAGGAACCAAGGAGGGCTACTTGTGGCAGAGCTCAAACCCCTCTTCATCTCGCTCTTGTTCTCCTGTCACTCTGCTCTTTGGCAAACTTGTACCTTCCACTGGGGAACACTAGAGTCCTACAATTTAAAAAATTGCTCCTAAAGGCAATGCGCTAGTCTTCTATTAATGCTTGAGCATATTCATTGAGATCTAGCTGCCCAGCCCGAGGACATATCAAAGAATCCCTTCTAATAGAATGCAATGGTCTTCCTAAGAGGAAGTCAGTAAAATACATTCCTTTTCCCATCCCACTGCATTCCCAGTAATATCTGAGCACCCATACAGACCAGTGCCTTAGCACTTGCTATGTAGACAGACTCTTGGTTTGTCTCTGTATTTACAGCTCAACTCGACTCCTGTAAACACAAAGAATGATATGTGGCCCATTCTCAGAAAATCCACAGCTTTCCCAAAATAGACTTTGAGTTCTTTTGTCTGTTTTGGAAATAATTTAAATTAACCTGCTTTTCAAAAATTAAGCTAATACTTAAAGCTAATTTAAGCTAATGCTTTAAAGTAATTATTTATAGACATCATGCTAAATTCTATGAGGACAATTTTGCTATTCAACCCCATTATTTCTGACGGTTTGTTCAGATTGAGTATATTTTTCCTTCAGGTTGAGTATATTTTTCTTTCTCCAAATTTCCATCCAACAGCCTTTGCTGCTTTTCTCCTCCAAAAGAAAGGATTCTATTTTCCTTTTCAGAATATAATTTTCAGAGTTTTATATTCAGTTATATTTCAGTTATGATCAACTATTCTAATTTTTTACTTTCCCCTTCTCTCCTCATGGCATTTTGTCATATGAACGATCACTTATGAACCTTTGCAGACTCCAGAGAGAAATTTTCCTATTTGGAAAATAGAGCTTTTCAACATGAGTAAAAAATAACATTAGCAACAATCTTCCAGAAAATACTATATGTCTCTGAATGGTAGCATTGGTAGAGTTTAGATCCAGCAAAATCTCACTAAATACTCAATAGCAACATTCCTAGAATTAATTCATTTATTTCTAAAAGTGTGAAACAAAAATAATGCCATCTCTAGGCTACTTGGTGAGAGAGAGGGAAAAAAAAAAGTCTTGTTTATAGTTATAATGAGTTGGAACTAATTCTGTTTCTTTGTTTCTGGTTTGCCATACCCAGTCTAGTTGTTAGGGTATGTGTACCCTTCTAAATACACTGTTTGCTTTGAATAAGATCTGAGTGGGAAAGAGTCTCAGTTCACAGCCTATGGAATCTATTTGCATCTCCAAGGAAATAGTTGTTTACTACTCTGTTGTCATTTGTTCAGAGCACAACACAGAAGTGAATTCCCATCAATATTCATAGCCCTTGTAGCCTCCAGAGGCTCCCTGTGTGATTGTGCTTCATTTAGCTCTAAATCTGTATTCCCATATAGATTTAAACAAGAGAGCTAGGGAAATTTTGAAGTCTTTTGTTCCCAGTCACAGTAATATTTAAATAGTCCACTGGGTATGCAAATATTGTGGGTTCCTTTATTGCTCTGTTATAGTCTACCACGAAAAGATTCACCTTAGGGGAACATAACCCCTTTTTTGTTCTTTTTTAATTTTAGATTCCGAAAAATATTTACCTCTACCCTTACTAGCTTATTTATAAATCAGTTTGGTTTCTCAAATTCACACAAGGTCAGGAATCTATAATTCTTTTCAATGCTGAGGTTATATCCTATGCTTCTACTCTCACTCCAGTGTTCTTAGACTCACTCAACAGGTTAAACCTGAACTTGTCTACAGACTTATTATTAAACACCTCAAAATATTTGGTATACCTGTAATTATTCAGTGAAAACATATACAATGAGTTATGATGACCATAAGATTAGAGAGAAAAAAATCTAGGATCTGTATCAAGTCAATGAAAAGTAAGAGTTTACTAAAAATCAGCATTCTGCATATGTATGTTATTTTGAAGCATATATTCAGCATACTCTATGGACTGTATACACATATACAACAGGTGGAGATTTAGACTTCTCCTATAATGGGACGGAGACATTAAAACATTTTTCCTTTCATTGTGTCATTGTTCTTTTTTTTTTTGAATTTTATTTTATTTTTTAATACAGCAGGTTCTTATTAGTTACCTATTTTATACATATTAGTGTATATATGTCAATCCCAATCTTCCAATTCATCCCTCCCCCCAGCTTTCCCCCCTGGGTGTCCATACGTTTGTTCTCTACATCTGTGTCTCTATTTCTGCCTTGCAAAAACAACTTCTTATGTAGAAAATGATATGATATGCCACAGTAGAACTAGAGAAAATAAACTTAAAATTTGGTGGAATAAGATAAAGAAGTAATTCTTGGTGATAAGATAAAGAAAGCATGAGGCTAAATACTAACACAGGGTCAGGAATGTTATTCTATAAGGGATTTTTTTTTCAAAAAGAATTTGTGCCATTTGTCTAGAATGGTTTAGAAAACAGAAACCTAAGAATATATGGAGGGAAAACAAGTAAATGAAATAGACTTAAATAAAAAATAATCTATTTTAAAATAATCTTTGCAATTTGCATTTAAGGTTCTGGTGCCAGTTCAGATAAAAGTAAATGTACTTCATCCTCTCTCCTACTGAATACAACTAAATATCTAGACAGATGCATTCAGCAGCTACTGAAGACTCTGAAAAGTTAAACGGTAGCAGATAGAATAAGAAAGGAAACCAGAACTCAAAGTAAGACCAATATAAGTGTGAGTTTCTTGTATTTTTCCCTCTAATATCTCCCAGCCTGGACTGAAAAGCAACAAAAGCCAGAATTGCAATCTGGGTATAAGCAGAAAATGCTCCAAGAAAAGACCTTTATTTCTGGTCTGCACATCAGGGAAAGTAGCCCCCAGGGTCAGAGAGAGTGGGAAAGTTCACTGTTTTTTGTTTTTTCCACTCTAGTCCCAGGCAACCCCACGGCAGTGTTGGCAGGGCTGGGCAGAAGCAGCTGGGCAGGCAACCAGAACTCTGACGGAAAGGAACCATTCCTCCTAACAAGAGAAACTGTAACCCTGAGAATGGGGGGGAATACCCCAATTCTTTTTCTCTCTCTCTATAGTCCTACTGCTTGAACTCAGAGGTGGACAGTTGTGGGAAGTACACAGCCCAGTGGGAAAACTAAAGCCCTAGCTTTCTGGACAGAAGAGAAGGGTGGGAGCCTCTGAGAGCCAGAAAATATCAAGGAGACTCAATGAGGAGAGAATTCAAGAAAGTGATCCTACAAAATTGTGTAACCTCAGCTACATAAACATGAATGAGACCCTAAACAGCACACCAAAGACTCTGAGAACTGAACTCTTGGTAGACCACCTTGAAGGTCTCAGACTCTGTGGCATACACATGTGACAGAGCTAATTAGCACTGCAAACTCTTCGAAAAAATGAAGCAGCTCAGAACCATAGCTCACAGAAGGCAGTTGGGAACTTTCAGCCTAAATCTGTACAGATCTATTAAGTGATAAACACACACACACACACACACACACACACACACACACACACACACACACACCAATCTTCACAGTAACTAAATGACTCAGAATCTCATAATACAACATACCAAATGTCCAGGGTACAATCCAAAATTAGCCAGCAATCTACAGATTCAATGCAATTCCTAACAAAATTCCAATAGTCTTTTCTCCAGAAATAGGAAAATTGATCCTAAAATTCATATGGGATGCTACGAAGATACAGTAATCAAAAGAATGTGGCACTGGCATACAGATAGACATACAGACCAATGGAATAGAATCAAGAGTGCAGAAATAATCCCATATTATGGATAATTGATTTTTAAAAAAATTTCATTGGAGTATAGTTGATTTACAATGTTGTGTTAGTTTCAGGTGTACAGAAAAGTGAATCAGTTATGCATATAGTCTGTAATGGCCTATATGGGAAAAGAGTCTAAAAAAAGTATGGCTAATTAATTTTTGACAAGGGTATCAATTCTGTTCAATAGGGAAAGAAGTATCTCTTCAACAGGTGGTACTAAAACAACTGGATTTCTACACGCAAAAGAATGAAGTTGGACCGCTACCTCAAACCATATACAAAAATTATCTCAAAATGGATCAATGACCTAAATAAAAAAACTAAAACCGTAAAACTTTTAGAAGAAAACCTAGGAGTAAATCTTCATAAACTTGGATTTGACAAAGGATTCTTAGATATGACACTAAAAGCACAAGCAACAAAAGAAAAAATAGATAAGTTCGACTTTATTAAAACTAAAAACTTTTGTTTGTCAAAGGGCATTATTACATAAGTGAAAGATACCTACAAAATGAAAGTTTTTTGCAAATCATATATCTGATAATGTTTTAATATCTGGAATATATAAAGAATTTCTAAAACTCAACAACAACAAAAAAACAAACAACCCAATCCAAAAATGAGCAAAGCACCTGAACAGACATTTCTCCAAAGAAGATATACAAATGGCCAACAAGTATATGATAAGATGCTCAACAATCATTAGTCATTAGGGAATGCAAATTAAAGCCACAAAGAGATATCTCTTCATACCCATTGGATGTCTACAATCAAAAATATAACAAGTGTTGGCGAGGGTATGCAGAAAATGGAACCCTCATGCACTGTTTTTGGGAATGTACAATTGTGTAGCATTTTTGAAAAGCAGTGACTGTTCCTCAAAATGTTAAACATAGAGTTACCATTTGATTCAATGATTTTACTCCCAGGTATATACCCAATAGAAATGAAAACATATATCCATATAAAAAGGTATACACCAGTGTTCATAGCAGCATTTCCTAACAGTCAAAAATTGATAACAACTCAAAGGTTATTCAACTGATAAATATATAACAAGTAAAATGTGGCATACCCACAAAAGGTATACCATTTAGAAATAAGAAGAAATGAAGTACTGACACATGCTACCATGCTGCTGACCCTTGAAAGCATTTTGCTAAGTGAAAGACCCAAATCACAAAAGGCACATATGATTCAATTTCTTTGAAATATCCAGAATAGCAAATCCACAGAGACAAAAAGTAAACTAACGGTTGCTTAGGAGCAGAGGAAGGAGGGGACAGGGGAGATGGGGATTGGCTGCTTAGGGCTGACGGTACTGGATTTCTTTTAGGAGCGGTGACAAATTGTGCTGATGGTTGCACAATCAAGTAAATATATTTTAAAGCATTGAATTGTACATTTTAAATAGGTGAATTTTTAGGTTCATTATATCTCAATGTCTGTTATTTTAAAAACATGTTTTTTATTCTACTATAAAATGTATATAATAAATAGATGAAATAATTTCTGTGTCTCCTTAAGTTTTAAAAGTTTAGGCTTCTAAGTAAGGCCCTTTACTTGGAACCTCTAATTCTAACAGAGCCTGTTTACTGTCAGAATCACCTGAAATTCTAACTTATACGAGTCAAATTTTATATGTTGGTAATAAAATGTATCTCTGTTAATTTAAAAATTAATATAGACTGTTTAATACTCAAGTCACAAAGAGAGAACATAGAAATGATATTTAATCAAAATATTTCAAGTGATGTTTTCATATAGTCATTTCTCTATTGTAACCGAGCAACAAATATTTTACAGTTAAACTGCTCATGTGCAAATTGCCTTTCAGGAAGAGGAAAAATATAAAGGATTCTAGAGAACAGAATAAAAGCCTAACATCATGAACCAGTCTTGCACAATACTGGAGAGTAGACACCCAATATATGTCAATGACTGGCTTTGGGGATGAATTTAATCTCATAAACAAGAGCCTTTGATTTTATAAGCATCAGTAGTATCATTATCACAGAATGTTAATGAATACAAAAAAAAAATTGATCATCCAGTGACAATGTTTACACATCAGAAAATAGTGACCGACCCACTAAAGATTAAGGAATCTACAAAATTCAGAGAGCTAGATTGTTAAAAGATTTAGAGGAGAATCAAGGGTACCCGATTACTTGTCTAATTTTCTTTTAACCAGTCTCTTTCTGCCTAATTTTGTTAAGTCCATTGGGTGAAAAAGGAATGTAACTAAACCTTAGTATAACTTTAGAATTGACCCTGTCAGCTATTTTTTCATTGTCTGTAGACGCTTAAATGTATTGTCTTCAGCAGAAAGCAATGTAAGTAATTGCATAGCATAAAAGTAAATGTTAAATTATAATTAAATTATTCTGCAAGCCTATCACACTAAGTTTATGGCCATTTCATCATATTGCAGCAGCACGCAGAACAACAATTAGAGAGAAAGAAACGTTCTGAATTGAGATCTCAACTTTCTGAAGACTCGTCTCCTTGAAGGCATCTCCTAACATTGTTCATGTCGTTGCTTTTCATTTTCATTTTTCAACTGTCAGCTTTTCTTCTATATATACATTTATTGTGATCCTTTTTCCTTCAGCAGATAGCCAGACACTGGGAGATTCCAAATTAAATGCCTCTCAGTTCGACTTAGTACAGAAAGGTCCTGATTTATTACTCAAGATTTATCCAGTGCTTTTCCTTCTCTCAGATTCTTACGATCATTTACTAGCCTTTCCTGAGGACTACGCTGTGAAGGTCATTTTTAGCACGCTTACTTGACAGAGGAGAACACAGACTTCAATTGAGAAAATTATTTTGACCGAGGTGGCAGAATAAGGTTAGCTCAGAGCCCA
This sequence comes from Orcinus orca, assembly GCF_937001465.1. Taxonomy (NCBI): domain Eukaryota; kingdom Metazoa; phylum Chordata; class Mammalia; order Artiodactyla; family Delphinidae; genus Orcinus; species Orcinus orca. The sequence continues at coordinate 21,532,485 of NC_064563.1, read as the reverse complement.
GAATAATGTCCAAGGTCACGTTAGCACACTTAGTTCCACATTTCTTTCTCATTTCTCCAATCTTCAACAGAGAAGCAGAATCTATTCATTTTGTGAACCCCTTTCCTCCCAGATGTTCTTCTCAGAGCCTAAACTTTCCACAGGAGCTAGCACTGGTCAGTGTCTTTTACCTAATCCAAATAAACCTCTGTAAGATGCACAAAACTGTGAGAGCCACATTACCTAGAAGGGATTTGTGTGTGTGCATATGTGTATGTGTGTGTGTGTGTAAGTGGAGGGGTGATTTATTCAAAATGTATTCACTCAACTATAATTTTAGGAAGCCACCATGTGACTGGGACAATATGAGGTTCTGAGGTACTGAGGCAAATAAGACACAGTTCCTGCCTTTAAGAAGTGAAAAACCTACTGGGGAAACAGAACAATATAGAGATAAGCAAACAATTATATATGTATTTTTAAAAAACACACACACACACAACAATGTGATGTCTTAGTGACATTAAAATGTCCAGGATGTTTACAGGAGTTCTAAGAAGAGGATAGGCCAGAAATCAGTGACAGTTTACTCATATTTTGTGAGTAAAAACTGTGGGAGAGGAGCGGAGTCAACTTCTCCTCATGTATCTCCTCTCTACCTACTGTGCACAAGCAGCATGAAAAGGTGAGGGAATAGAAAGGAAATAGCAGGCATACACTGTGTTGTCTTCCACTGTCACCACTGACTGCAAGAAAAGCAAGTGACTGCATCCTCTGTAACACTGAATATCATGAATAAAATGATAAAAAAGTGCTAGGAATATAGTACATATAAACTACTTAGTACCTTGCCAGACACGAGTAATTGCTTAATAAATGTTAGCTATTTTTAGTTACTATTGATATTTTAACCAATTGTATCAACAGCTCTTTTCAAATTTACTCTATGCTGCCACCTTGATAGAATGAACAGAAGGAGAAAAAAAGGAGGAAAACTATTGGAAAATATTGGTATTGGTGTTTTAAGTGGAAAAATAACACGAGATACACTCTATCATTTATATCACCCTATTTCAGTGCCATCTGTGCTAGACACATATACATTGTTTTATTTACTTCTTACAACAATGAGGGAGGGAGGTAGGCTTAACTCTATTTTATAAGTAAGAAAAATAAGAATCAATGAGATTTAAATAACTTTAGAAGGCCATACAGATAGAAAAAGGTGGCACCAGGACTGGATCATCTCTCCAAACCCCAGTCTTGCTGTTTTTATACACTCTCTTCTCAAATCAGAAAATAGTAGAACCATGACTTAATTCAACGAGTATTTTCTGAGTTCCTACTCTGTGTCAGGAATCGTGCTCAAGGTACTACAGAGAGAACAGTGACTTTTCAGATATGGTCCCCGACCTTATGAGGCTACAAATACAGAGGGAGATGGACAGAAAAAGAGGCAATTGTAAAGCAGAAACACAGGGTGTTGTGGGAGCTTATGGCAGAGCATTTAACCCCTGGAAGGTTAAGGACGATTCTCAGGAGTGATATCTCAGCTGAGACATGAAGCGTGAGTATAAATCAATATGATGGAAGTACAAGGAGGTGAATGATGTAGGTAAAGAGAAAAATAGCCTGTGTGAAGGCTCAGAGACAAAACTGGGTATGATGATTTGGAGAATAGGATTACCCACCAAAAGGACGGGACTATGGAATGGACAAGCGATAATGTTGAGGGGTCCAGGTCATGCAGTCCCCTTGAGCACCACGATAAAAAAATAATGACCTGATTCCAATTAGAATATGGACTCTATGACACATTTTAAGCAAGAGGATGAAGTAATTAGACATCACATTTTTCTTTTCCTAAACTTAGCTTTTATAAAAAGCTATTAGGGGGCTTCCCTGGTGGCGCAGTGGTTGGGAGTCCGCCTGCCGATGCAGGGGACGCGGGTTCGTGCCCCGATCCGGGAAGATCCCACATGCCGCGGAGCGGCTGGGCCCGTGAGCCATGGCCGCTGAGCCTGCGCGTCCGGAACCTGTGCTTCGCAACGGGAGAGGCCACAACAGTGAGAGGCCCGTGTACCGCAAAAAAACAAAACAAAAGTTCTAAAAAAAAAAAACCTATTAATATAGTACTTGTCTTCCTCATCTAAACAAAATTGTTTTTAAAAGTTTCCTTACGTAAAGATGGAAATGTTAGCTGGAGTTCAATTTTACAGAACTCAAGGTTATACCAAATTTGGGGTAAGAGGGGGAAAGTGATGAAGAGGAAGGAAGAAAATTACTTTCTTGATCTCATACTTCCCTATTACTACTCACTCTCTTACCTTCTCTCTTTAAACATCGTGCCTATGGTCTAAACTTTGCTACTGTCATTGCCCCATCTTCCACCACTCCAATTCATCTCACTGAAATCTAGACTCTGTCCTTGTGATAGTTGCTGCTCTTGCAAAGATTATTGCAGATTGCCTATCAGGTGGACCTTTTTGAATCTTAGGGGGAAGAGGATGGTTAGAATGGGCTAGAATTGGTATTTCCCTTCCCTCAGGTCAGTTAGGTTCCAGGGAGCCATTGACTAAAACCATCCGCCTTGGCCAGGCATGATAATAACCACTTACATGAGTCGTCTCACAACAGGAGGTCCCAATAAGGAACATGGTGCTGCCGCCAAAAACCAGGAGAATTCGGGAGGGGCCAAAAGGAGGGAGGAGACGCCAGCCCATAATATGTCCTGCCAACCTCCCAGAAACCCTTGCGCTGGAATCCATCTTGGCTGAGAGATGCACACGTGCGCCACAAAGGACCCAAGTCTGACCAAATATGGGCACAAGCAAGATGACTGGCCAGAGACAACCCAGAAGGCTAACCCCATTATCATAAAACCTGAGACTGTGAGCCACATGGCAGAGGCATTCTCCTGGGTTCCCTTACCCTGCTGATCTTAGCCTCGGTGCCCCTTTCCAATAAAGTCTTTTGCTTTGTCAGCATGGTGTCACCTCAGACAATTCATTTCCAAGTGTTAGACAAAAGCCCACTCTCGGGCCCTCGGACATATATTTTTGTATGTCACAAATATTTAATAATAATAACAGATTCCTGCAATTGTTCCTTCCTGCAACAATACTTTTATTTTTTATACTTAATCCTTATATTTTTTATGCTTTTGTCTCATAACATTGTCCAAGGTTTCTAGTAATATTAAATCAGTAGGTGTACAAATTGGCATCTTTTCTTATTCTGCCTTGATGAAGATGATTTGATAAGACCTGAAATAGAAAATTTTAGTTATACCCTTGAGAAAATAGATACTGCTTCTACAACTATGTTATTGGAAGAAAAGTTCCATTAACTTACAATGATTGTAGATAAACACAACTTATATCTTTTGTACACCGGTGATCTTCAAACTAAAGTCTAGCTAAATAGATAAATGTTCAGAGTTCCTAATACTATCTGTGGTAAAAAATAGTCCTAAGGACATATATTTTTTTATATATAAATTTATTTATTTTTAGTTGCGTTGGGTCTTCGTTGCTGCGTGCGGGCTTTCTTTCTAGTTGCGGCAAGCGAGGGCTACTCTTCTTTGCGGTGTGCAGGCTTCTCATTGCGGTGGCTTCTCTTTGTTGTGGAGCCCAGGCTCTAGGGTGCGTGGGCTTCAGTAGTTGTCACACATGGGCTCAGTAGTCGTGGCTCATGGGCTGTAGAGTGCAGGCTCAGTAGTTGTGGCGCACGGGCTTAGTGGCTCCGTGGCATGTGGGATCTTCCCAGACCAGGGCTCAAACCCGTGTCCCCTGCATTGGCAGGCAGAATCTTAACCACCGTGCTACCAGGGAAGTCCTAACGACCTATATTTTAAGGCTGACACTATTCTCTGCAAAGGCTTAAATGGTATTATAACTACTCTACATAATCTATCAGTATGTTCCTGTCAGTTTACTAAGGAAGTGTCCACTGGTAATAACTACAGTAGAAATAAATTTCATTTAGTTGCATGCATCAGAGCATATTAAATATTATCTTAGTTTTTCCATATATCTCTTTGTCTACTGCCATTTTGTACAAATGAAAAAAAATCCCTGCACCAATATAAGTGATGGTTTGATAATGACAGTGAAATACCTGGCTTCCTTATTTTTTAAAAAATGCATTGAAATATGATGGGTTGTCTAGAAATGCATCCACAAGTACTAAAAATAGGAAAACATCCTTCACGGAAGGATGCTCACCAAATTTAATATACTGGAAAAAAATTAGATTTGGTGTGGTCAAGCAAAGTACTTCCATAAGAAATGTAATGATCTGTTCTGTTATTTTGTAACCTGGATAACAGATATATGGTGTTTGTTTTTATTATTCTTTATATTTTTGTATGTCACAAATATTTAATAATAATAACAGATAGAATAAAATCTCATGTTCAAACTTTTCCTTCACAATTGTGACCTCATTCTTGCTTCTAGTGTCACTACAGAAAATTCTGAGGTTAATCTAAGTCGTTTTCCTTAGATCAGAAGCTCTGATCTGTCCATAAGCTTTTGGAATTTTCTCAATATTGTTGATGTTCTTAGATGTTACTGTAACGTGTGTACATCTGAGTTTTTCTTTATTTATCCTACTTGGCACCCTAGGAATATTTTCAATATGATTTATTTAACCTTGCTTTAGTTCCGGGAAATTGTGCATGATTATTTCCTCTCCATCCAATTTTTCCTCTCCTTTGTCTCTTCATATTTAGATTTTGACATCTACTAAATTTCACATACCCTAACTTTTATCATTTCCCTCTATCTTCCTAATTCTTTCCATGAGAGTTTCTTGACCTGACCTTTTAGTTTATTCATCTTCATCTGTAATCATTCTGCTTTTTATCTTATTATTTAATTCTAATTATTGTCTTTTTATACTCAATCTTTCTCCTTTGTGTTTTTTATAAGGGCTTACTTTGTTTTCATTTTACCATCCCCCCCAATATATTAGAGAATATTATTTTTATTTATTTATTTTAACATCTTTATTGGAGTATAACTGCTTTACAATGGTGTGTTAGTTTCTGCTGTATAACAAAGTGAATCAGTTATACATATACATATGTTCCCATATCTCTTCCCTCTTGTGTCTCCCTCCCTCCCGAGAATATTATTTTTATTTTTAATTCTTATCTGCCTATTTCATTAAGTCTGCTTCATTGAGTTTTGCATGCTCATTCACTATCCTTTATCAGGACTTCATCACTCAAACGTCTGGCTTCTTTTGGCAATGAATACATCTTCCCCTGGTTGTATCCAGTATCTAGGCTGGTAACATGGGTAAGGTAGAGCACTGTGTGTTGCTCCTGGCTTGGTTAAGGTGGTAGGACTGTAGCTGAGGGCAGTGCCTTAGGAGTCACAGTCTAAGCTTGATCCTCTCTCCTCTGTTCCATTTGCTGTCTCCCCAACAGGTGGCACTGCCCCTCAGGGAACCTCTGCTCCAGCACTGTTCTCTTCCTAGAGCTCTTCTCTGTCGGTTTGGTTATCCAGAGCTCAGGGAAGGAGATGGAGGAGGAGAAGGGGACAGGGCTTTATAGAAGTCAGCAACTCAGCCTGCTTTGTCTTGAACATCTCTGATGTCACCATGCTGACCCCAGTGGTCCTGGGCAAGTGCGGCTGCTCTTCCATCAGTACTGAGGGGGCAGGTGGGCATCTAGGCCAGCAGTGTGGCACTGCAAGAAAGGAATGCAACTCAAAAGTTCTTGCCCTCAGCCAGTCTCCATGCTTGCACATGCAAACCTCTTCATCCCTGCCAGCTATTGCCCTCCATAATAGCACAGAGCCAATTTGCTGTGCCCAGCATTTTCTATGTCTTGACTTTAGTTCTTCAGACCCATACTTTTTGTTTTTTAACTTCTGCATCGCTTCCAGGGTTGAACTAGAGGAGAAAGTCAGGTAAACAGACCACAAAGTCTGATCAGGATTCTAACACTGACGAGCAACACGACTTGGACTTGGCTTTATTTGTGTTCAGTTTGTTTTGCTGAAACTGAGAAGCAAGCAATACAAATAATTCATGCAAATGGGAAGGGGAATACAGTTTCCCAGGACCTCTCTCATCCCTTATGACGGGTGCCTGATGTCTACACAGCGGAGGAGCATGCCAGTCCAGCCAGAGCAGCCCAGGGCCAGGACTCACTGTCTTTTGCGTTTAGGCTGGAGGAGGAGTCACACCCCCAGACACGGGTCTACCTACATATAAGGCAATCCCTTGATACCTCTGTGCTATGTCTTCCGGCTTCATAGAGCCTACAGCAGTCATTTATCTGCAGCATCTGATCTATTTCAACAGGGGCAGGAACCCTAATTCTTTTTTTCCCCATATTTGCATCCTTTACCAGTGACTCAGCCGCAGAAGCCCTATTTATGTTTGTATCTTCAACAGTTTGCACATTGTTAGTGCTCAATATACACTTGTATGTTATTATTGTTTTGTTGTTTATGAGCAAATAGAGGGAAGTAATGGGTTAACATAAGTGTTAAATAGTTGAAATCACAATTCACAAATGAGATGTTTATTTGTGGAACAATTCACATCTGGGATGTCAGTCTTCACATGAATTTTACTCTAGAGTTAGGAAGGGAGGATGCTGCTCAAAACCAAGGAGGGAATCCAAAGGTCACAAGCAACTTACAAGCATGACCAGTAAGGGAAAATCTAGGCCAGTTGTCAGGATTCTGTGCAAAAGTGAAAGAGAAAGACAGAGCTGAGTTTGTTCAAGTCAGTTTATAGAATCATGGGACCTCAATAGATTGACTGATAATAGAAAACAAACATAACATAACATAAGGTAACCAAATCTACCTCTCTTTTTATCAGTGCTGGGCTGGGCAACCCGTGAGTGGGCAGATCTCTCCCCTGAAAGAGATGAGAGCAGCACCTAAAGCATCAAAGGAACTGCTGAGAAGAAGGTCCAGCTTGCTGCACTGCAAGCCTCCAGGGGTCTGGGATGATGAAGCAGTCATGCTCAGTAACGTCTGTGGGACAGGTTAGGACCATCTCTCCCCTAACTCTCAGGTAGATAAGAAAATATTTTCTATGCAGTGTTAGAGAGTTTTCCAATCTCTAAAATTAGGTATCTCCATTCATATTTAATGAGGCTATTAACTAAAGTTGCTTCATGTTTGAGGGTTGTTTTTTAAAGCACACACAAAAAATAAATTAAATGATGGGTGTGAACAATCAAGTAAAGGGTCATTACCCTCCTTTGAACAACCAATATGCAGCAATCAATGGGGATTTCTCTATTTAGAAATATTTTCAAAAAGCAAGACTAAATTACTAAAGGAAAAAGGAAAAGTTAATTAGTTGCTTTTGACTTGTGCTGGCCTTGACTGTTGCACAATCTTCCGAGGTCATCTTTAGAAAGAGGATACTTGTGTGTCCAAGGTGCTAAGCCCATCCGCTTGCTCTTGGGGTTCTAATTAACTTCCATGCTGGTTTGATTAACACTGGCATTTGCTTTTTCCTAGTGGAAAGCAGCCACTGTATGCAAAAGCTTAAGTGAGTCACCTTTTGTTAGCAGGCTTCACAATCACAGGGTTTTTTTCTATGTGGTGTCAAACTTTTTTTGGTCTGGACTTTGAAATACATGACTTTTCTTAGTTGCAAGGGATTATATAAAATGCATATTTTCTTTTATTTCTTTACAAAAAGTCAGGAGGCACTATTACTATGCTTCTATGAACAAAGGCATAAGAAACAACATAAAATGGGTCATTTCATTTATACTCAGTTCATTACATTATAATATTAAAATAACCAGCATATTTTATACTTTTGATGTCCACCTGGATAGCCTGTGCAACACAGTGTTTTCTCAGTTTCTTAACCTATCTCTAGGGTCCTTCGGTCCTCATCACTCCATCTCAGCCACCCGTTCTAGTGGCCCTGCCATGGACACTATTGTCATCTAACTACTCTACAGCTAAAACTACCAGATCAAACACTCCACTTTATAACCACAGTGACCTTCTTCCCCTCCAGCTACAGTGTCATGATCAGTACTTCCAGTGGTTCTTAGGGTGAGCTAGAGAGGACAGAGACCACTAAAAGGCCATTTCAGTGATAGAAAAGAGAATACATGAGATTCTGGACCAAAGCGGTAATGAGGATGAGATGAAAGATGGGAACAAGAAACACTATATAGGCAGAAGAGACAGAACTTAGTTGAAAAGCAAATGTGGAAATTGAAGGAAAAGAAGTATATTAGTCCTCTATTGCTGTACAACAAATTGCCACAAACCTAGTGGCTTAAACAACACACACTTATTATCTCTAGTTTCTGTATGTCAGAAGTTTGGGCCTGGCTTTGCTGAGTGCTCTGCTCAAGGTTTCATAAAGCTGAAACCAAAGTGGTAGCTGGGCTGCATTCCCATCTGGAGGCTTGACTAGGGAAGGATCCACGTCTCAGTTTCTTCAGGCTTTTGGCAGGACTCGTTTCCTTGCAGCTGCATAATTCATGGCAGCTTGTTTCTTCAAAACCAGCAAGGGAGGGAGTGCCTGCTGTTGCCAGCATCGTACTTCAGAGAAGGCCTGGACCCTCTTCTAAAGGGCTCACATGATTAAGTCGGGCCTGCCCAGGATAATCGCCCTTTGTATTAACTCAAAGTCAGTTGGGTAGGGACCTTAGCTACATTTAAGCAATCCTTTCACCTTTGCCATAGTCTACTGGTTAGAAGTGAATCAAAAGGATGAGATTACAAAAAGGTGTGTATTTCAAGGAGTAGGAATCACAGGAGCCATTTTAGAATCGTACCTATCAAAAAAAAAAAAAAAAAGAAAGAAGCAGAAGTCTAAAGGCTTGATCCTGGGGACTGGAGAAATGGTGGTACTAGTAAAATGAAAACAAAAACATTAATGTATAAAAGAGTTTGGGAGAGCAGATAAGTTCAGTTTTGTCCATGCTTTTATTGAGATGCCAAAAATATAAGAAGAGTTGCCCAGAGTAACTGAAGATATAAGATGAAATAAAAGATAGAAGCCCAAATTAGAAATATCGATTTATCAACAGAGGTTTACACCTTAAAGTCATGAGACTGGGTCACCTCATTAAAGAAGAGGATAAAGAAAAGAAACATTGTGGGGAGGCAAGTAGAAGCCAATAAAGAAAAGAGGAAATTTGAATAAAAATGAGTAGATGTATAGGAGAAAATGGAAGAAAGCAGGCAGTACATAGCATGCAAGTCAGTAGGTTTTAGCCTTGAGTGTACATATAGATGCCTGGTAGAGCGCATCACAGAGTTGTAGTCTAAATATTCCCTATAAGAGACATTAAAGGGGTTTTGAGAAATTCAGATTCTTGGACTCTACGTTAGATCTACTGACTCTGAATCTGCATTTTAACAAACTTCACAGAAAATTTTTAATGCCCTGTAATTTTGAGACAAAAGAGTGGTCTGTGAGCTAATGCAGATCCCTCTGTTACTCGTCTGGAAAGAGATAAATACAGAAATTGAAAATATGTTTAGAAACACTTATAGCAATTCAACATTGCTGTGACATCCAAGTGCATGACTAGTGGTCTCATCTCACGGAGCAGCGTATGGACCACACTGAGGGTTATAATACTTATATGTTGAGTCACATGTGGCAGTGATATAATGCATGACATTTGAAGGTAAATTCATCAACTATAACTTGAAAGCACATCAAAATATGAGAAAAACAATAGTTTATATTTTTATACTTTGTTATTTTCATAATTTAAAATTTTAAAATATATATATATATATTTATTTATTTAACTATTTATTTATTTATTTTGGCTGCACTGGGTATTAGTTGCAGGATGCAGGATCATTTAGTTGCAGCATGCAGACATCTCAGTTGCAGCATGTGGAGTTTTTTGCTTTTTTTAAAAAAAGACATTTTATTGGAGTATAATTGCTTTACAATGGTGTGTTAGTTTCTGCTTTATAACAAAGTGAATCAGCTATACATATATCCCCATATCTCCTCCCTCTAGCGTCTCCCTCCCACCTTCCCTACCCGACCACTCTAGGTGGTCACAAATCACCGAGCTGTTCTCCCTGTGCTATGTGGCTGCTTCCCGCTAGCTATTTTACTTTTGTTAGTGTATATGTATCCATGCCTCTCTCTCACTTCATCCCAGCTTACCCTTCATCCTCCCCATGTCCTCAAGCCCATTCTCTACATCTCCATCTTTATTCCTGTCCTGCCACTAGGTTTTTCAGAACCTTTTTTTTTTTAAGATTCCATATATATATGTTAGCATACGGTATGTGTTTTTCTCTTTCTGACTTACTTCACTCTGTATGACAGACTCTAGATCAGTCCACCTCACTACAAATAACACAATTTCATTTCTTTTTATGGCTGAGTAATATTCCACTGTATATATAGGTGCCACATCTTCTTTATCCATTCATTGGTCGAAGGACACTTAGGTGGCTTCCATATCCTGGGTATTGTAAATAGAGCTGCAATGAACATTGTGGTACATGACTCTTTTTGAATTATGGATTTCTCAGGGTATATGCCCAGTAGTGGGATTGCTGGGTTGTATGGTAGTTCTTTTATTATTTTTTTAAGGAACATCCATACTGTTCTCCATTGTGGCTGTATCAATTTACATTCCCACCAACAGTGTATGAGGGTTCCCTCTTCTGCATACCTGCCAGCATTTATCATTTGTAGATATTTTGATGATGGCCATTCTGAACAGTGTGAGGTGATACCTCACTGTAGTTTTGATTTGAATTTCTCTAATGATAGTGATATTGAGCATCCTTTCATGTGTTTGTTGGCAATCTGTATATCGTCTTTGGAGAAATGTCTATTTAGGTCTTCTGCCCATTTTTGGATTGGGTTGTTTGTTTTTTGATATTGAGCTGCATGAGTTGCTTGTAAATTTTCGAGATTAATCCTTTGTCAGTTGCTTCATTTGCAAACGTTTTCTCCCATTCTGAGGGTTGTCTTTTCATCTTGTCTATGGTTTCCTTTGCTGTGCAAAAGCTTTGAAGTTTCATTAGGTCCCATTGGTTTATTTTTGTTTTTATTTCCATTTCTCTAGGAGGTGGGTCAAAAACAATCTTGCTGTGATTTATGTCATAGAGTGTTCTGCCTATGTTTTCCTCTAACAGTTTGATGGTGTCTGGCCTTACATTGCGGCCTTTAATCCATTTTGAGTTTATTTTAGTGTATGGTGTTAGGGAGTGTTTTAATTTCATTATTTTCCATGTAGCTGTCCAGTTTTCCCAGCACCACTTATTGAAGAGGCTGTCTTTTCTCCATTGTATATTCTTGCCTCATTTATCAAAACTAAGGTGACTATATGTGCATGGGTTTATCTGTGGGGTTTCTATCCTGTTCCATTGATATATATTTCTGGTTTTGTGCCAGTACCATACTGTCTTGATTACTGTAGCTTCGTAGTATAGTCTGAAGTCTGGGAGACTGATTCCTCCAGCTCTGTTTTTCTTTCTCAAGATTGTTTTAGCTATTCGTGGTCTTTTGTTTTTCCATACAAATTGTGCAACTTTTTGTTCTAGTTCTGTGAAAAATGCCATTGGTAGTTTGATAGGGATTGCATTGAATGTGTAGATTGCTTTGGGTAGTATAGTCCATTTCACAATGTTGATTCATCCAATCCAAGAACATGGTATATCTCTCCATCTGTTTGTATCATCTTTAATTTCCTTCATCAGTGTCTTATAGTGTTCTGCATACAGGTCTTTTGGCTCCTTAGGTAGGTTTATTCCTAGGTATTTTATTCTTTTTGTCGCAGTGGTAAATGGGAGTGTCTCCTTAATTTCTTCTTCACATTTTTCATCATTAGTGTATAGGAATGCAAGAGATTTCTGTGCATTAATTTTGTATCCTGCTACTTTACCAAATTCATTGATTAGCTCTAGTAGTTTTCTGGTTGCATCTTTAGGATTCTCTATGTATAGTATCATGTCATCTGCAAACAGTGACAGCTTTACTTCTTCTTTTCCGATTTGGATTCCTTTTATTTCTTTTTCTTCTCTGATTGCTGTGGCTAAAACTTCCAAATCTATGTTGAATAATATTGGTGAGAGTGGACAACCTTGTCTTGTTCCTGATCTTAGAGGAAATGGTTTCAGTTTTTCACCATTGAAAGCGATGTAGGCTCTGGGTTTGTCATATATGGTCTTTATTATGTTGAGGTAGGTTCCCTCTATGCCTATTTTCTGCAGAGGTTTTATCATAATTGGGTGTTGAATTTTGTCGAAAGCTTTCTCTGCATCTATTGAGATGATCATATGGTTTTTCTCCTTCAATTGGTTAATATGGTTTATCACATTGATTGATTTGCATATATTAAAAAATCCTTGCATTTCTGGGATAAACCCCACTTGACCATGGTGTATGATCCTTTTTATGTGCTTTTGGATTCTGTTTGCTAGTATTTTGTTGAGGATTTTTGCATCTATGTTCATCAGTGATATTGGCCTGTAGTTTTCTTTCTTTGTGACATCTTTGTCTGGTTTTGGTATCAGGATGATGGTGGCCTCGTAGAATGAGTTTGGGAGTGTTCCTCCCTCTGCTATATTTTGGAAGAGTTTGAGAAGGACAGGTGTTAGCTCTTCTCTAAATGTTTGATAGAATTCGCCTGTGAAGCCATCTGGTCCTGGGCTTTTGTTTGTTGGAAGATTTTTAACCACAGTCTCAATTTCAGTGCTTGTGACTGGTCTGTTTATATTTTCTATTCCTTCCTGGTTCAGTCTCAGAAGATTGTGCTTTTCTAAGAATTCTTCCATTTCTTCCACGTTGTCCATTTTATTGGCATAGAGTTGATTGTAGTAATCTCTCATGATCCTTTGTATTTCTGCAGTGTCAGTTGTTACTTCTCCTTTTTCATTTCTAATTCTATTGATTTGAGTCTTCTCCCTTTTTTCCTTGATGAGTCTGGCTAATGGTTTATCAATTTTGTTTATCTTCTCAAAGAACCAGCCTTTCATTTTATTGATCTTTGCTATCATTTCCTTCATTTCTTTTTCATTTATTTCTGATCTGATCATTATGATTTCTTTCCTTCTGCTAACTTTGGGTTTTTTTGTTCTTTCTCTAATTGCTTTAGGTGTAAGTTTAGGTTGTTTATTTGAGATTTTTCTTGTTTCTTGAGGTAGGATTGTATTGCTATAAACTTCACTTTTAGAACTGCTTTTGCTGCATCCCCTAGGTTTTGTGTAGTTGTGTTTTCACTATTATTTGTTTCTAGGTATTTTTTGATTTCTTCAGTGATCTCTTGGTTATTATGTAGTGTATTGTTTAGCATCCATGTGTTTGTATTTTTTACAGATTTTTTCCTGTAATTGATATCTAGTCTCATAGCAATATGGTCAGAAAAGATACTTGATACGATTTCAATTTTCTTCAATTTACCAAGGCTTGATTTGTGACCTAAGATATGATCTATCCTGGAGAACATTCCATGAGCACTTGAGAAGAAAGTGCATTCTGTTGTTTTTGGATGGAATGCCCTATAAATATCAATTAAGTCCATCTTGTTTAATGTATCATTTAAAGCTTGTGTTTCCTTATTTATTTTCATTTTGGATGACCTGTCCTTTGGTGAAAATGAGGTGTTAAAGTCCCCTACTATGATTGTGTTACTGTCGATATCCCCTTTTATGGCTGTTAGCATTTGCCTTATGTATTGAGGTGCTCCTATGTTGGGTGCATAAATATTTACAATTGTTATATCTTCTTCTTGGATTGATCCATTGATCATTATGTAGTGTCCATCTTTGTCTCTTGTAATAGTCTTATTTTAAAGTCTGTTTTGTCTAATATGAGAATTGCTACTCCAGTTTTCTTTTGATTTCCATTTTCATGGAATATCTTTTCCCATCCCCTCACTTTCAGTCTGTATGTATCCCTAGGTCTGAAGTGGGTCTCTTGTAGACAGCAAATATATGGGTCTTGTTTTTATATCCATTCAATCTATGTCTTTTGGTGGTAGCATTTAATCCGGTTACTTTTAAGGTAATTATTGACATGTATGTTCCTGTTACCATTTTCTTAATTGTTTTAGTTTGTTATTGTAGGTCTTTTCCTTCTCTTGTGTTTCCTGCCTAGAGAAGTTCCTTTAGCATTTGTTTTAATGCTGGTTTGGTGGTGCTGAATTCTCTTAGCTTTTGCTTGTCTGTAAAGGTTTTAATTTCTCCATTGAATCTGAATGAGATCCTTTCTGGGTAGAGTCACCTTGGTTGTAGGTTTTTCCCTTCCATCAGTTTAAATATGTCCTGCCACTCCCTTCTGGCTTGCACAGTTTCTGCTGAAAGATCAGCTGTTAACCTTATAGGGATTCCTTTGTATGTTATTTGTTGTTTTTCCCTTGCTGCTTTTAATATTTTTTCTTTGTATTTAATTTTTTAAAAATATATTGTATTCTTATTATGTAACTGCTACACTTCCACTTTTTATTTTTTTATTTATTTATTTTTGGCTGTGTTGGGTCTTTGTTTCTGTGCGAGGGCTTTCTTCAGTTGCGGCGAGCAGGGGCCACTCTTCATCGCAGTGCGCAGGCCTCTTACTGTCGCGGCCTCTCCCGTTCCGGAGCACAGGCTCCAGACGCGCAGGCTCGGTAGTTGTGGCTCACGGGCTTAGTTGCTCCGCGGCATGTGAGATCTTCCCAGACCAGGGCTCGAACCCGTGTTCCCTGCATTGGCAGGCAGATTCTTAACCACTGCGCCACCAGGGAAGCCCTCTTTGTATTTAATTTTTGATAGTTTGATTAATATGTGTCTTGGCATGTTTCTCCTTGGAATTACTCTGTATGGGACTCTCTGTGCTTCCTGGACTTGATTGACTATTTCCTTTCCCATATTAGGGATGTTTTCAACTATAATCTCTTCAATTATTTTCTCAGTCGCTTTCTTTTTCTCTTCTTCTTCTCGGACCCCTATAATTCGCATGTTGTTTCATTTAATGTTGTCCCAGAGGTCTCTGAGACTGTCCTCAATTCCTTTCATTCTTTTTCCTTTATTCTGTTCTGCGTTAGTTATTTCTATTTTATCTTCCAGGTCACTTATCTGTTCTTCTGCCTCAGTTATTCTGCTATTGATTCCTTCTAGAGCATTTTTAATTTCATTTATTGTGTTGTTCATCATTGTTTGTTCGCTCTTTATTTCCTGTAGGTCCTTGTTAAACATTTCTTGTATTTTCTCCATTCTATTTCCAAGAATTTGGATCATTAGTACTATGATTACTCTGAATTCTTTTTCAGGTAGACTGCCTATTTCCTCTTCATTTGTTTGGTCTGGTGGGTTTTTATCTTGCTCCTTCATCTGCTGTATGTTTCTCTGTCTTCTCATATTGCTTAACTTACTGTGTTTGGGGTCTCCTTTTCTCAGGCTGCAGGTTCGTAATTCCCATTGTTTTTTGTGTCTGCCCCTGGTGGCTAAAGTTGGTTCAGTGGGTTGTGTAGGCTTCCTGGTGGAGGGGACTAGTGCCTGTGTTCTGGTGGATGAGTCTGGATTTTGTCTTTTTGGTGGGCTGGATCACATCCAGTGTTCTGTTTTGGGTTGTCTGTGACCTTATTATGATTTTAGGCAGCCTCTCTGCTAATGGGTGGGGTTGTGTTCCTGTCTTGCTAGTTTTTTGGCATAGGGTGTCCAGCACTGTAGCTTGCTGGTTGTTGAGTGGAGCTGGGTCTTAGCATTGAGATGGAGATCTCTGGGAGAACTTTCACTGTTTGATATTACGTGGAGCCAGGAGGTCTCTGGTGAACCAGTGTTCTGAATTCGGCTCTCTCACCTTGGAGGCAGAGGCCTGACACCTGGCCGGAGCACCAAGACCCTGTCAGCCACACAGCCAGATACATGTGGAGTTTCTTGCCTTTTGGGAAATCTGAGGTCTTCTGCCAGTGTTCAGTAGGTGTTCTGTAGGAGTTCCCCATGTAGATGTATTTCTGATTTTCTTCTTGTGTTGAGTTATGACTGCATAATGCCACACAGCTCATATAGCTATACTGTATATCAGGGGTCCTCAACCCCCAGGCTGCAAACTGCTATGGGTCCATGGCCTGTTAGGAACCAGGCCACACAGCAGGAGGTGAGCAGTGGGTGAGCCATCGAGGCTTCATCTGCTGCTCCCATCGCTCCCCAATCACTCGCATTACCACCTGAGCTATGCCCTCCACCCGCCCCACCCCAGGGAAAAATTGTCATCCAGGAAACCGGTCCCTGGTGCCAAAAAGGTTGAGGACCTCTGCATATTAATCATTTACAAGCACATTTTCAATGCATTATGTTTGATTTTTGTAATTCCTTTATTTCATCCTATTTTATTTGTTTTGCTTACACTTATTGAAATATAATTTTGTCTGTTGAATCTTACAGTTAAAAAATTTGCTTTGTATTTAGCATTGTCTTGGTTTTTTATTTTTGATTCCAAAATAATTCATATTTATTGTATTTTACTAACGTATCAGTTGGCAGCCCATTTGGAAATAAAAACTGGTCCTTCATCTCACAGATAGTTTGAGGAGCACTATTCTAGAGTATTAATAAAGACACATAGAAGAGGCTAAAATATGGAGAGAACAGGGAAGGTGAGAGAGGGTCAGATCAAAGTGAAGAACAGGCTCGGAAAAGAAAAATGGGAGGGGAAACATTGAAAGCGATAAAGGGTAGAGCACAAAGTGGAAACTTGGAGTACATCACCTTCCATCTAGTCAGCTCCAAGGAATTTCCAGGTTACAGGTGTTGTCATACTTAAGGGAGGCTCTGGGGTCATGACAATGGAGGTCATTGGTGTTGAAGGTGAAACTACTTTGCCCAATGACAGCTCTATGGACAATAACGTCTCTGAGAGAAACAATCCCTGCAAGTCAGAAAAATAAAATGATAAAGAAAATGAAAAATATGAAGGTGTAGTCTTGGAAGCAAATAGATCATGTCAAAATGGGGAGAGGAGAGTAACCATCAGATGTTATCAACTTCAAGGGAAGAGAGATTTTTAAACAGTGGTGGTGGAATAATGGTCTGGAAGAGGCATCAAGGAATAAGGAGGAGGCTGCCCCTCCTTGGACCTTGAGTAGGAGAGGTAGAAAAAAATTCGCTTTCACTGTAAGGTCCTCTAATGGAAGAGGCACCTCCAGGAGAAAGTTCACTTGAGTTTCAGGGAACTGAAGCAGCGCTAGAAAAAAAATATGCAGGTTGAAGAAGCTTGTGCCACAAGTAGAGTTTCTACCTCACACAGGGAGGCGGAAGGAGTAAAGACAGTCCCAAAGTGGAAAAGTAGGTGTGTCAGGAAGGTTGGGCAAGCCGTATCAGCGTTAATTTCATGTATACCCAGGATGGCTACCTAAGGTAATACATGAACTGTATAAATTAAAAACAGTGAAGTTCAGGAGAGTTAAGAAATCATGGGAAGCGTTGCTAAAAGGAGCTGTGAGTAGTGAGAATTTTATTATTACAGAGTTTTGTGCCACTAAGAGGCCTAGAGTAGGCAAAATGATAACCTGCCCCCTGACACCCCCATCAAAGATGTCCAAGTCCTAATACCCACAACCTATGGATATATTACTTACATGGCAAAAGTGACTTTGCTGACGTGGTTAAATTAAGAATTCTGAGGTAGAGGTAAGGAGAGTATCCTGGATCATCCAGGTCAGACAAATGTAATCACAAGGTCCTTATAAGAGGCAGGCAGTAGGAGTCAGAGTCAGAGGAAAGGAGAGATGGACACAGACCAGAGAGATGCAATTGCTGGCTTTGAAGTTGGAGGAGGGGGCCAGGAGCCAAGGAATGCAAGCAGCCTCTAGTAAATGGAAAAGGCAAGAAAAAAGAAAAAGCTCTTCCTTAGAGCCTCCAGAAGAAAAGTGACCCTGCTGACACCCAGTTTCGACCACTCCTCTCCCAAACTCTAAGACAATAAATGTGTATTATTTCAAGCCACTTTGTGGTAATTTCTTCCGGAAGCAACAGGAAACGAATACACTGCCACTATGTTTTAATTAAAAAGTGTAATTGTAACGATAAAATACATTATATTTTATACATACACACAAATACATGCACAACACACACATATAATCACAGAAGATTTGCAAAATCCTGCATTACACCCAAGATATAAGCAAGTGCAAAATTAAACTATTTTACTTACTGGTTTGCTCTGAATTTTCAAGTTTTGTATAAAGTTGATGGATTAAAAAATTGATTTCTATTAATTAATCTAATTATAATGACAAATAACATTGAAAGGATGGATACAAAACAAATATAATCAATCTCCTAATTATAAAAGAGTTACTAAAGTCAAAGTATAAATATACAAAATTATCATTTAAAGGAAAAACCTTCCAAAGGAGTTCAATATAATAACATTAAAAATTTCAGAAGGAGATGCTTCTTAGAACTGAAAATGGAGAAATTCATTGCCGAGGACTTTGAAGTCTCTTAGAAATTTATTGATTTCAGAAAAAAAAAGGAACAGGAGTGTCACTACTGAGAGAGAAACCCGAGAGGCTTCGCACCAACATCTCTTTTTACTAGCCTTATTATACAGCAATAACACCCTAAGTGGTCCTAAGGCACGGCCTTAGGACATGCCCATCAACAGCTAAAACAGTCATTACACATGTACTGTGTTCTCACTCCTGCCCTGACAGCCACCCAGTACTTGTTTATTTACATGCTTATTAAAGTCTCACAGGTAAAACGTTTCCGAATGTGTTTTCAGAACACGTTTTATTTTAGTGCTTTCAAATATTTTGAGGATAATGGTTAGAGGGATGGGGAAAAAGTATAGGAGCTCAGCCTGAGAATAAAAATCTGTTTTGGCATTTTAATGTCTGAAGACTCGAGAACTGCCAAAAGTTTGCTAATCGAGAAGCAGTAGAAATTCACAATCAGCCCCCAAAATATAAAACAATTCTATTCACTGCAAAAATATGCTTTCTGCATTTACTTACTGGCTGTTTAGCACAAATGTTTTTTGTCCCAAAGTGGAAAAGCTGGCAATTCTTTAATTTCCAAAGTGCTCATTGAGTGCAGCTGTGGATATACACGACTTTTGTTAACGGCCTATCCAGGTACCATTTGCTTCTCTTTTGTCAGATACTGCCTTTATTTGAAGTCAACAGAAGCCCTTCCCCTTTTCCTCTGGCACCATTTGTAGTTACTGTGTTCACAAGAGGCAGTCCAGGGCATGGACTGATTCTGCTTTGAACCCATTCAGATGCAGTGTTGACATTTTTGGGATAACTTTAAATTTTTTTGCTTCCTAATGTACCATAGTCTTCAAAAATAGCCCAGAGTATTGCATCTGGGACTCATCGACATTAAAATATCTGCTACCCAGAGTAAAATCCCAACAATAACTACAGTTTTTTAACAGCTCAAGAAACACACCTTGTACTTGAAGGAATTTCACTGTCATTTTTAAAAGGCAATTTCTTTAGTTGAGTCATAGTCTCACCTCCCTTACTGGATCCCAAATTTCCTTTTCAAGTATGAATCATAAGGGGTCAGCAGAGTAACACCGGCTGATAGAATCTCAGCCTCCCGATGCATGCATAGTCATCAGAGGAAAAGATTACCTTTAATGTAAAGGAATAATGCCTCCAGGAATCAGTAAAATAATTCTGTTGCCCATAAAACTAAATCAAGATTACAGCTGCCTTATCTCCTCTTTTAGAATAAGGAGGTTTAGTGTTGGAGACAAAAAAAATAGTAAAAGGAGTAAATTTTTTAGGAGTCCCAATATTTAATAAGTATCATTTGTGTGCACAACTATTTTAAAAGGAGGGGAAACAATGAGGAAAAGGACCCTAAAGAGTTAAGTCTATAAATGCACTCTTGGGTGGTATAAGTCGATAAGCGGGAGCACATAAATCACGGGGGCATCACCACGTCACCTGGGGCTCAGCCTATCGGTAAAGTACGCGCTAGCTAAAGAGACACTCAGGTTCCTTCAAATGAGAGGACCTTTCTTCGAAACCCAACCTTTCCAGCTTCCACCAATTCAGCCCCCTTTTTACTAGCATTTTGCTACCACCTCTTCTTAAAAGACTTAAAAGAAACCACTAAAATAACCCCCATAGAAGTCTTAGAGATTGTTACCTAGAGTATCACATTTATCCAAAAGAGTTCATATATCTGTTTAGCAATATTCCACTGAGTAAAATAGGAAGCTCAAGAAGATGTTTGATGGAACAGGTATTTTGGGTATTTACTTCTAAGGCCACTTTAAACTTCACAGTAACCCTCTAAGGGAAATAAAACTCCTATTAAAGGCTTAATTAAGTTTAAAAGAACTCTAACAGAAAAACATTAAAGCCACACCACCGCTGCTGACTCCAGGCATTGCGACCTATAACGAATATCTAAGAAGCAGAGGTGGGCCTAGAACATTCAGAGATGTGTGGATCTAAATTTCTGCTTCCACACTGAATTTTTAGCCATTATGTTGGTGCAAGACTGAAGACTCTAGAACATTCTCAAGCATTAATCCTTCAACAACCTCTGTGGATTTTATTTCCCATCACTTGTTTTCTTCTAGGCCTAGAAGCTTGATCGTTATAGAAGGTGATGATGGGAGGTTACGTAGGGAAGGAGGTGTATCAGATCAGTGCCAACAGGTCAGGAAGGCAGAAGTTCTAAAACTAAATAAACTTGCAGTTATAAAATGAATAAGTTCTGGGGATCTAGTGTACAGCATGGTGATTATAGTTAATAATACTGTATTATTTAGTTGAAAGTTGCTAAAAGAGTAGATCTTAAATGTTCTCACCACACACACACAAAAATGGTAACTATGTGATGTGGTGGAAGTGTTAGCTAATGGTGGTAATCATTTTGCAATATGAGTGTGTCAAATCCACACATTGTATACCTTAAACCTACACAATGTTATATGCAAATTATATCTCAATAAAGGAAGAAAAAATTAATTAAATGTATGTTAACATGGTCCAAGAAATATGTACTATTCAAAAACACTTATCTTCAACAATCCCTTAAGCTTCTGACCTCATTCCCCCCCCCAACTTTCCTTAAAGATAATCAACAAAACACATTTTGAAAAATGGATGGCAGAGAGAAGAACCAAATTTGAGCAGAACCCAAACTCAGCCTTCAGAGTGTGTGTTTCTGTTTGTGAAGGAAGAAGGGGGGAGGTGGGAGAAAAGAGAGGGGCGGGATGTGAGTTCACTTCGTTGTGATAAGAGCTAGACACCTCAGTTAGCCTGCCAACTGACGATCAAATGGGAAACTGTTGTGCTCTGTTTCAGAACTGATTGACATTTTAATTATTCTACAGCTGGAAGTGTTAATCACACCAGAGAATGAGGGCATAATTCCCAGCTGGTAAAATTTCACACAATAGCTTGGCAGGCACCAACGTGCAGATAGTTTAAATCATTTGTTAAAGAAAAAAAAAAAACCAATATTTAAAATCCCTTCACAAATTAAACCAGCAACAGTAGATTCATACTTAAAAATCTCCTTAGCTATGGTCTGTACTTATTTTTGACTGTCAGAGAGTCAAAACATTTTATGAATCTGAGGAAATTACAAATTTAAATATAACTAATTTGAATAGTGTGAGATGAGTAAAAGAAATTAAAATAATTAATTTAGTTTTGTTTATAAAATGAAAACTATTACTATTCAAACTGATGCATTATTCTTATTAACACAAGCCTCTCTCAGAAAGCCCATGTGGTTTTTAACTGATTAAATGTCTCAAAACACATGTTTAATTCAGAGAAACACTTGTTTAAGTTAGTTCTTTACATACTTATCTGATCATAAGAATCACCTAGACTGTTATTACAAACTCTCTTAGAACTTCTAATTTGATAGCTCTGGGAATCTGAATTATCGAAAAAGACTCTGGGTGATGCTTTTTTAAAATCAGACAAGTTTGGAAATATTGGAATACATATTTGGATTTTTAATTAAACTCTATTTAGTTCTATTTGCATATATAGAAAATATCTGTTTTTTTCCCAAATTTATTCTGTCTTTTCTTTTTCTCTACAAGAGAGAAACAACTACCAAAATTAATTAAAATACAAAATTTCTACCTATTAGTTTTGCTGATAAAAAATAAACTTGAAAAAATTTTTCCATCAAATTATAATAAAAACTAGTTTTGACATGTAGTAAAACTTTTAACAAATATTTTTCAAATTTTAACTTAGTTGGAAGCCCTGAGAATGTGAATGTGCTTTCCTTTTAACAGAATGCAGTTTTCAACAGAAAACACATTCTAAGAGGAATACTATTAACTTATATATTAACATTTTGTCTTCAAAGCAAGTTTTTCTCTAGATTTTCCTTAATCTGTATGAAAGTGTCAAGCTTCAAAAATAATTACAAAGATTTTTTTAATAAGTGAAATACACACCAACCAAGGTATGCCAGTGCCCCTGATTAATCGGAGAAAGTCTCCAAGGAAAGGGCTGAGCTGTCCAACATTTGTGCACCAGGTTTTATTCTAAGTAAAAAAGTAACCTTGAGATAGTTATTACTATTATCATTATTATAATTCCCATTTTACAGACAAAGAGATGGAAATATAGTGAAAATAATTTATCCAAGATTATATATTTATCAAGTTATTAACTAGCAGATATGAGAACTGAACCTATGAATTCTGGCTTTAAAAAAAAAAAAAAGAAACCCAAACCTTGTATCTACCGCTATAATACACTGCTACTTCATTTTTTGTCTTTCTCCTAAATATGTTAATGAAATGCAATCATTCTTAAGGTGGTATCCTCCATAATCCAACAGACTTTTTTTTTCCCCCCCCCAATTTCAGGATAAAAATCTAAAAATATTGACAGCTTTCTGTTTGACAGGCTGTGGGGCCCTCATGTGTCAGAGGTTGTCCAGGGCACTCAGGAAGCTGCTACTGCTGCTGCTATAGCTGCTGGATTTAAACCTAGGAAGGTAAGGAAAGAAGGGTGTGGCGATAAATAGAACTGACTTTCAGAACTAAAGGTTTAGGAAGACATTCTCAGAAAGTCTTCAAGCTGTGAAATAAATGGATCGGGTTGGGTTATGTTTCAGAGATCCCTTAACTAAACTGAGGAAGTAGGGACTAGACTGGTGTTGGTCTCCATATTTGAAAAGGACCACCTTCCCATTCCACACCCATTTCCTCTCCCCCATCCCTCTGCCTCAGCAAAGAAGTGGCTTCTTGTTCTGCCATCTAACTTTATTATTATTATTTTTTTAATTTACTTGGCTGTGCCAGCTCTTAGTTGTGGCACATGGATCTTGGTGTATGGAATTTTTAGTTGCAGCATGCAGGATCTAGTTCCCTGACCAGGGATCAATCCCAGGCCCCCTGCATTGGGAGTACAGAGTCTTAACCACCGGACCACAAGGGAAGTCCCTGTCATCTAACTTTTAATGGGAAAAATTATTTTTTAAAAAATAACATCATTCTAAGACCTATGTTGTTCTATTTCAACAAAGAAGTAAGCTCAGCCTTTTAGAATAGGATTTACTTTTAAAATAAGAAAATAGTTGTCTATAAACGTTGTACACTCTGAATTTGTTTCTTAAGAAAACTGAAGCAAACTGACTCTGCTCCATGTTGTGAAGCCTGGCCCTTGGGTTGCTGATTTACAAGCTTGATGTCTACATGCTGTATCTTTTTATGTTCCAGTTTATCATGCAGATATGCAGACCTCTTAAGCTATGAAGACATCACCATTGACGTTGCAATTTGTGTATATGTTTTATACCTCATTAAATTCTCATCTTTCTCGCTCTCAGCAATAGGCTTCTGGCCTAGGCTACAACATAATCTCAAAACATAATGAAAAATGTAAAAGTGTCACAGAGAAAGTTGATGGTTGAAATCTTTACCCTAATCAATGATTTATTGGTGATAATAGCTTTATAGTCAAATAGAAATTTGTCCATGGCACAATTCAGGTAATTTCTAAAAGCAGAAGTTTAGCATCCCATCAGTAAATCTTTCTGTTTTGAAAAAGAGCTGTATAAATGGCACATAGAATAACAGTATGGACTGTTTCTCTACAAAATGATAAAGTTTTAGATTATCTAGTAAATGGATAATTTTTTGCAATCGATGGTATTTTCCCACTTCTGCAGTTAATAATTCAGCAAGGCAAGTCTTCCCTCTCAATCTTATGATGTTATCATGAAGAAATGTCTCATGTGATTCCAGACACTAGAGATTGTTTGAAATTTTCCCTGACCGGGTGATTAATCCCAGCCCCTGACTCAGTGCCTCAGACACAGTGGGAGACCAAGAAAGATCTATTGGCTGAAAATAGACAATTCATTTAACTGAATAACTGTTACCTAAAATAAAAAATCACTGCCCATAGTTCACAGGAGGAAAGAACAATTAAGAAATCAAGAGATTCATTAATTATCCTTGCATACTTCTTTTTACAAAGCTATTCATCTGTTTGTTTAAACATATATATATATATATATATATATACAATTTTTTTTTAAAGAAAGGCAATTTTACAAAACATCTGTACAGAGGAGCCTGGATTCTTTATATGAAGTGAAAAAAATTGAGTTTTCATAATTAAAATATTGAAATAAATTTATTTCAAACATAAAAATATTTGTATAGACATGTAAGGAGAAATTCATTATAACCTCTTATAAGAGAATATTTTTCCAATCTGGCTATAAAGTGATAAATGATTGTCCCAAGACTTTGACCTTCTAGGTCTTTCGGCCAACTACAACTATCACTGTGAGTATATTCAGACTATGAAATATTTGTAAGGTATTAGCTACAGCTTATATATTAATTGTTATATGTATCAGACTTGTGGTTGCCAAGGGGGATGAGGTTGGAAGAGGGATGGAGTCGGAGGGAGGCTGGTGTTAGCAGATGTAAGCTATTGTATGTAGAATGGATAAACAACAAGATCCTACTATACAGCACAGGATATCATAGGATATATCATAGGATATATTCAATATCCTATGATAAACCATAACAGAAAAAAAAATTTATTTTTATTTATTTATTTATTTTGCGGTACGCGGACCTCTCACTGTTGTGGCCTCTCCCGTTGCGGAGCACAGGCTCCGGACGCGCAGGCTCAGAGGCCATGGCTCACGGGCCTAGCTGCTCCGTGGCATGTGAGATCTTCCCGAACCAGGGCACGAACCCGTGTCCCCTGCATCGGCAGGCAGACTCTCAACCACTGCGCCACCAGGGAAGTCCCAAAAAAATATTTTAAAAAGAATATATATGTGTGTGTGTGAATCACTTTGCTGTACAGCAGATATTAACACATTATAAATCAACTATACTTCAATAAAAAATAAATAAATAAAATTGTTATATGCAGCAATCCTAAAAATCTAATAGGTCTGCAGAGATGGGGTTCTCTTTCAAGATAGTGACTCAATCCTAAGGGTAGTAGGCAGAGGAGATTGTAAAGCCAGGCCCTGAGAGACTCAACCTCAAATCCATCTTGCTTCAGTGTATACACAGATTACAGTAAATAATATATGGGCTAAACAAATGATAGGAAATAACAAAATAGTAACATTTGACAAAGAATAAACCAATGGCAAAAAATAAACATTTGGCAAAGAATAAATGCCAACTTCAGATAAATAAGCTTACGTTTAGGACAAAAAGAGAATAGGAAAAAATAAGGCATTCTTTGCAGAATGGTTCTTCATGAAAAATATATTTCTCACTTTTTTTCTATCTTTTCTACTGCCCCTAACCCAGATTTTTCAGACAGGGACCAGAGTTAAAGGAGAGCATCAGTCGGCTGCAAATAAAACACCTGTGATTCCTTCGCAGACAGGATCAACCCCTTGAGTGTCTAGTGTCAAGTGTCTAGTGCAACGTCAAGGAAATAGTAGCCAATCAATAAACGTTTGCAAAACTAAAAGTGAAATATGTATCGTGCTACTGCCAACAAAACTCAGCTTTTAGCACGGTGATCAGAGATCTCTTACCCATAAATCCTGTGGAATTTATTTTAACACAGTCTCACCCGCGGGTTTTTGTTTGTTTTTTTTGTAAGAGAAAATTTGGTTCATACATCTGATTTATTTCTTCTTTGATCAATAAGGATATTTTATGAAGGTCACAAAGGCCCAAGAGGGTTTTATAAAAGACTTGTTTATGAACTATTTAAAAAATTGTTTTCTTATATGATCTTTCTCTTAGCATAAACAATTTTTCTATACATATTACATTTTTTTCTGAAAGGAATCTCAACTCTGAAGTTAACATTTGTTTGTCTTTTTCATTAGCTGGACTACAAAGAGTGGATGTGACACAGAATGCAGACACCCACAGGCAGGAGCCAGACAATACTTGGCGTATGGATCTCACACGCAGTCATGATGCAAAGATAATACCATTCTTTTGAACTCTTGATCATCCAAGCTGCTGCTATTTGTATATCTATGACATACCCCATCTCATAAGGCACGAGTTAACGTACTCTTAAAATATTGTATTACGTAGGAATATTGCATATGCAGCAATCATTGTAAACTGAATCAATTCTGAACTTTAGGGGAAAAAAATTAGGAGTCGTACGACTGAAATGCCAGTATTTATGATCCTACTGCTTCTAGTTTTCTTCTTGGACCACGTGCAAATGAAACATAAGTTACGAGCAGGATGGATGCGAGTACTTCATGTTCTGGATAGAGGGTAATGAGTCATCTGGAATTGATGTTGATAATAAAAGAACTGAGGAATTCCACAATCAGCATCCGGAGAAAGTGACAAGAGAGAAAGAGCTACCTAGGGATATGTTTATTTTCAGAGTTTTGAGAAGTGGGTAGGGAGCATGTGCTCACATCGCTGAAGAGCTGGGTGTCTCTGTGTTTGTTTGGACATGAATAGGAATGGCCAGTTACCATCAGACCAGAAAGCCCTGGTTGGGTGGGGAGGAACTGCAGAGATGCCACTCTGCACCCAGTTTCCACTAGTGCAGTGTAAGTGGAGGACTGATCTCATAACAGGGCAGGCACTACATTTTCTAAAAATGAAACCAAAGGTCAGAGGAAAACCAGAGGAAAATGGTGAGCTTCCCTGAGAACTCAGTTACACCAATATGTAAACTCCCCTGCATCGAAGTTAGAATTGGTCTCATATTCTAGAGCAGAACTGACCCCATAGATGGGGTGGGTATGAGGGGAAGAGTACCTGAGCCAGAGAGGGGAGTCCAGGGCAGAAGGCTACAATTAACTTCACCCTCAACTCCTTTCTTTTCTTCCTCTTTGAATTCTGGTCCAGTTTCTAGCACTTCATTTAGGTCATGTCTTAATTCTAAAGCTAACAGCATCTTTTAAAATGCCAAAGGGCAACTTGGTATAATGAGTAGGCCCAGCCTCTTTAAAAGGAAAATTTTTCTTTTAGACCCCAAAGACTTCATTCACACCCCCTAATTTTAGTGGGGGAAAGACCTGATAGATGACTAAAGAAATGCTAATATTGGGATGCTGTTACTTCTGAGTGATTTATCAGAATTCTAGCACCCTTAAGAAATAAAAAATAAAAGAATGGATCTTTCATTCAGTAAATATTTCTTGAGGCTGTAGCATTGTGCTGGGCACTGAAAAAGCAGTGAGCTACAGTCAAGCTTCCTGACCTTAGGGAGCATACAATCCATCAGGGAAGGTAAGCAAATAAAGAGGTGGTTGCAGCTATTCTGAGAGGGGACAGGCAAAGTTCTGTGGGAGCACACAGCCAGGCACCTTGTCTGCAGAAAGAGCCAAGGGCATGAAGGAGGCGTGGGGATGGGGAAAGGGGCAGAGAAGAGTATTTCAGGCAGAGAGGACATTTTGTGTGGAGGTCTAGAAGCAAGGGAGCAAATGATACCCTGGAAGAACTGAAAATTCAGCCTTCCTAGAACTCAGAGCACCAAATGGGTTGGGAGACTATTGGAGGAAAGGCTCCAGAATCAGGTGAGACCAGGTCAGATTCTGCTTTAGGATCTGTGATGGGGTCTAGGTGTCTGCATTTTCAAAAGCCTATTCTAACAGTTAAAAGAATTGAGAGTCTGTCCTTAACAAGCTCCTTTCGTGCCATGAAATTCTTTCTTTAAAGGTTTAAACCCATTACTCAGTGACATCTTGTAGTTAGCTGCCCTTTACCCTCACTACACAGCTGTCCAGGTCTTGGTGAGCAGACTCAACGAGCTGGTGTTTCAATCACTGTGGTCCCTAAAATTGCTATGACAAGACCCCTTGGGCCATAAATCCCCAAGTTCCACCCACCTTATTTTAACAAGAATCCCCAGCAGATTGTGATGCTGTTACTAGAGGACCATGGTGTGAAGCACTGACGCATACATTTGAAATAGGTTAGTGATATTTTATGCCTTTTAAAGGAACGTTTATTTTTTAGAAATCTAAATTGTTTTTTTCCATATAGTCTATTTGAAATTTTTAAATGCCGATTGAAAAAAAAATAAAGGCAAATACAGGATTTTGGAATTTTCTTTCTCCATTCTAAAAACACTTTCTCCAAAAGAAAAGTGATTTTGGGGGGTGGGGCTTTGAATTTAAGGGATTGCTTTAGGAATATCATTAAAATATTTAGTAAATTATTTTCAGAAATAATTTTTTAAAATATCTGTTTTTACTCTTTTCCTAATTTTTTTTTCTCCATGATAGTGAAAACACTTAATCCACTCAGGGGATTAATTTCATGTAAAGTTTTATGTCTTAAAACTGAATTCATTTTTTCACTGGCATTGAACACAACAGCATCTGCAAGCCATTAAAAGGAAATTCCTTTGGAAACCACTATAGTTTGACTCTACTGAATGATTTTTCACTTGGAATGAAGTCATTCATACATTTCTTGATATTTTAAATGCAGCTATAACTTAAATTAATAAGAATAAATTTTATTTTAGTCAATATCCTATAAATCAGGTTTCACCAACTAGTTTTCTAATACTTGGTATATCCTTGAAAGGCTTTGGATGTTAATTTTTATATTAAAATTATCTTTTAATCATTGTTATTTAAAGTTTCCTTATTTTAAAAAGACACTCTAAAATAGTAAAGGAATTCTTTGAAAAAATATTACCCCCCATGTCACCAGCTAGAAAAAAATTCTGCATCATAACATCCAATGATTTTCCACAATAAAATATATTTTACATAGCTTAAAGGGCCTTAAAAAGGAGTACATGCAACAAATCCTGTTTTCTCACATTTCAAAACTAATTTCAGAGTTGAGTAGATTTACCCATACATTCATATACATATAATTATGCCCGCAGATGATGTTAAAAGTCACCTATATGAAAGTCTAATATTCATGCAGCCTGGGAACAATTAATAATATTAAAAAAGAGAAAACACTACATTTTAAAAACGTGGTCAACTTTTTTGAATCTTTTTTCTTTAACAAAAACTAGTACTAAAACAAATGAAATGTTTAAGGGAACCCTCCTGTTCTTCAAAAATCTCATTTTAAAATCCTTATATCCCTACAATCCTGCTTATACATGAACTTTGTGTCTCTCTGTATTTGTGTACTAACTGGAAACAGGCATGAAAAGAATAAAGAGATTTAAGGAGAAAACGAATTAACCCTCTTTCTTACAACAGCAGAAACATATCACTTCAAGAAATCATTTAATAGTTTCATAGAAAACTGCTTAACTTTAGAAACCATTAGTAAATGTTCTAAACCAAAAACTTGCTCCCTTGCCAGTACTCAGACGTTCTTAAGTCTTTTTTGAAATGCTCTGCCATCCTCGACTGGTTCTCATTTCACTGCTCAGTCAAATACACATTTTAATTTAGGACTAGGAAATACGAAGTCAGACTAAGGCAAGGGGGAAATGTGGTCTCACAATTTGATCTAAAGGTAGTACAGGCAAACATTGACACCCCACTCCCAGAAACATATTAATATTTAAAAAAATGGAGTCCTTTCAAATCAGATATTGGAGCATTTATAACAAATAGAGAAAAAATTATATAAATATATACAATATATATAAGTATATATAAATACATATATAAATATATATATGTCACCCATTATGAAAAAGTAAAAACCTTCACAACCCTTGTACCATGGATCAACATTGATCAATTTTTTTTAAAAAAAAAATAAGTGTTTTAATTCTTACCTAAGTCTTATAGAGAAAAGAATTACTGGACATACTCTTTCTTCTTTATTTTTCCAAGAAGAGAGGAACAAAACAGTTTTTATGATAAGTGTGAAGTGTTTTATTTTACCTAACTGAGGATTCCAGCCTTTCATAACAACACTACCATCTGCTGGAATTTAAGAATATTATTGCTGAAAGCTTTGGAAGCCCTGGGTTGCATTTTTACAACTATGGCCTAAAATGGTTTTTACTGTATATTTTTATAAAGCACTGGCTATTTCCAAAATGGAGGAGTTTACTAATAGTTGCAATCCCCCCACACCCAAGTCACACACACTGGGGAGAACAATAAAAGAACAGCTTTGACTTCTTCCTCTCTCGATTTTTTGGACCTCCACTTCCATTTATAAATATACAAAATAACCCATTCGTTCAAAAAATAGTCAGTGACCACTGACTACTTGCTAAAAATATGCCACACAACAAGAACATACAGTCGAATAAGAAACTGTTCTCCAGGTCTTAGTCTACTTGTAGACCCAGACCTATAAGTACGCAATGGCATTACAACCTGGGAAGTACCATCATCAGGGCACTGAGGCTAGAACAAGGAGCCTTACCTCCTGACAGACTAGAATAACACCTGGATGTAAATATTGGGAGAAGGGAGTTTTCCTGAGGAGCAAATACATATCTCAAGTCTTGAAATTTGAGCTGGAATCAGACAGACAAGGCAAGTACGTGTAAATTTGGAAGAGCCTGACAGGTCAGACTGGAAAGCAAACTTTTCACGCAATGGTCACCTGTGTATATTTACACCTTACTTATTCTTCCATTCATCCAGCGGATGATTTTGAGCATCGTCAGAGGTGAGGCTAGGAAAAAGACCTTACAATACATAACTGCAAAACGTGTGATAAGAATGTGCACACTCAGAACGTTCATTCATTTACTCAGCTATGGCCCACGAAATGTCGAGATACTAGAGATAAATGATATCATCCATGCCTTCAAGCAACAGGAGAAACATTTCTAAATAATCACATAAAATACAATGTGATAATTTTATCAAACTCTATACAGAGGGGAAAAAAGTGAAATGTCTCTAATCTCAGGGGATGCTATGCTCCATGGAGAAATAGCCTTACAGAATCTGAAAAATTACTTTGCATCCACTAATTAGATAAGACAGGATGGTAAAGGTTATACGCTTGAGATGTGCTGTTAAATGGACAAGGACTGAATCAATTTCCACTCTAGTTGAAAGTTCATTAATCTCTCAGAGCCTTAGTTTCCTATAAGGGAATAATAATAGTAGCTGCCTCAGAGAGTAATTACAAGGTTAAATGAACTTAATGAATGTAAAGTGCTTAGCACAATGCCTGGCTCAGCTGATCCTTGAAAATATTGGCTCTTTCTCCTTCTTTCCTCCTCCTCTTCTTCTAACTTTATTCAGCTTGTGAAAGCACTGGCCAGTCAGAAAGAATACATAAGCAAAAGCACGGGAGGTATGAATTAACCCAGCATGCTGGCCTGGTGAGGGAACTGCTAGCGATCAGATATCCATCTAGACAATCCACACCTGTCCTTCAGTCAGCAAATACCGAATGTCTATTTTGTCTCAAGCCCAACCTCAGATGTTCTAGTGTTCTAGGGGCTGTGATTGAAAAGTGTGCAGAATACAGAGGACCAAATAAGTGAGTGGCCAATTTACCTGGTTAGGAGTTTGCTAAGAAAGTCTTCATAGAAAAGCTCACATTTGAGCCCCCTTAACAGAGGAATTGAGAGCTCAACCAGGTGTCTGTGCTGGGGATTCCAGGCCCCTTAGTTCAAATGTAGCCTGGGCGCATGGATCTTAAAGAACCTTTGAATTCATGTAGAGAGAAAACTCTATCTCTTGACTAAGAAGTCAGTAGCAGATGGTGTAAAGACACAGTCTGGAAGCCTGGAAGCCACATAAGAGGGCATCCTGCCAACAGAAGCCTTTCCCTGTTACAAGAAGTAAAGGCCAGCATTAGATGGATTTCCATCCACCAAGGGTCAAACTGGATCTTCTAAAATAGAACAGCTACATATAAAAATTTTATTAAAAGATTTAATACTGCGAATGTATCAAGTTATCTTCACTAACCCCAGGGTCCTTTCACAGGCATGCTGCATAAAGTATGCAGGAATGTTGAATCAAATTATAAACTTTATTTTTAAACATATCCCCCTTAGGCATCCTCTCAAAAAATGTATTTAATTCTATCTAAAAAAAGTTATGCATAAAGGCCTAAATTTGCCATCACATGTATCTCTATGAATACTGTTCTTTTATGAGACTCTTCTTCTAGCCGGCAGTCACGTCCATAGAAAACGGTGGGGAAAGTTAAACATGGGTTCTGATTTGTATTGCACACGTAAAACAATAACTCTTCATGATAAATTTACATAACCCAGGATCAAGAAGCTAAGAAAGATTACATACTAAGAAAGATTACTCAAGTCTTGCCTTAGAAGAAAGGTTCAAAACAACTGAGACAAAAACCAAAAAGGCATTTAAAATGGAAACACAGGGTGTTTTTTTTTTTTTCCCCCAACAGTTTTAAGTTTGTGCCTGCCCTTCATCCCTTGAAGGAGCTTACCTATCTCCTTCCATCTCACCAGTCATTCTTGGCCCCTTTTTCTTTTCTGATCCTCTGCTGAGTTGGAATTTTCTGTCAGTTTGCAACTAAGTGTGGAGTTGCCATTGTCAGGGTTAGGAGCCAGGAAGTGGGAAGGTGGAGGCCTCACTGTGATGCTGGCTGACTTGACCTCTGGGGAAGAGGAAGGCTTGAATCACCCCTGGTTTTGAAATCACCCCCCTCCACTTTATCATTCCAGCAAGAGCAGTTAAAGGAAGTTTGCCACTTTCTACCCCTTTTCTTCACTGTGGAGCAGCAAATATTAGAAGCATCTGAGGCAAAATTCAGACCAGTAAGAGCTGAACTAGGCTCTCACTACAAAGAAAAGTAAGACAATAAATAGGAAATAAATGGCTGAAAGGGTTTTCTCAAGCAGCAGAAATCCAAGAAGGCAGAATGCATAAAAGAAGGACATAAAGAAGAGAGATACAAAGAAAATATGTGAGGCACCATGGAGAGGTCTGTGAAATAAAGTCTTAAAAAAAATACAAAGACAACCAAAGAAAGAATAGTGTTGTGAAGGACTCTGGAAAAGGAAAAAAAAAAAAAAAAAAAAAAAAAGAGCCAAATCAGAAAGAAAAGGAAAAGTATAAAAATTCAAAGAGAGAAAGGGAACATTAAAAGACGCTGAGCTCTCACGTGAGGCCACTGCACCAGAAAGCCCTGTCTTTTTGCCAAGACTTTGAAAACATAAAAAAGCTGAAAATGTGTTGTCATTAGGCATCGGATTAAAGTTCCAGAAGCCTTTCAGATACACATGCTTTTAAATATCATGATAAATTATGCATCTATGACACAGATTGGCATGGCTTGGCCTTTGAGTAATCAATAATTCAAAAACTATGAAGATGAACCTAATCTAAATGGGAGTTTCAAGTTGGATTCTGAAAGGATCCCTACCATCAACAAGAAAGATGTGCCCAGCAAACTATTTAGCTTCTCTCCTAAGAAAAAGGAGTGGCTTTAGCACACACTTGTATATAGAATGCTGAGGTATTTCAGCTGAATATTTTGTGCTAAATTGTCAGATGAATTATTCATGGATTTTCAAAACTTTCTCTTTTTTTTTCTAATTGTAAATTTTCCATCAAGGCTCTGGAACCACCAGCTACATGACATCTTACAGATGATTTCCATTTCTTGGAAGCATGCCAGTGTGAATGTTGAGCAAGCCCGTTGAAGAAAGCAGCAGGAGTTTTTAAGCCTAGCAACATCCAAGATATGACCAGACATTTTTTCTAATATGCTGATGTGTCAACATAAAGAAAATACGGTGACACTAGTAGTTATTTAGCAGTTTCTGTTTCTACTCAAAATATTTTCCTCTAGACTTAAGAGTTAAGCTATTGCCAAGTGATATACAAGGCAATTGCCACAGTTCTGTGAGATGTTGCATAGACTTTAAATCTGACATTTGAAATTGCTTCTAATTGAAGAGCTGCAAGTTGTAGTTTAAATAATACATGCACAGTCAAACTCCTTTCTTGGAAAGCTAGAAAACTGAAGATACTTTTTTCCCCAAAATTAATCTCTGCTATCTTCTGGGATAACAGCATTCAAACTTAATTTTAGGCTCAATTTTTTAGCCAATAAGTGTGAGTCTTAATTGAAGGAATTTCTTCAACTCTCTAAATCATGTCACAGTCAGAGCCTTATTTCAAAACCATAGGCATAGACTAAGAGGGACATTGTAAATTGGCCTTACGACATATTTGTTAAATATGCAAATTAAACCAGTCTCTCTACCCTCACTTTCCCAAACATAAATCTCTCAGCTTAACTGCCTGAGTGCAGGTATGGTGATTTTCTCTGTGTTTCAATTTCCAGCAGTTAAAATTCCATTTAACTAGGGCATTTTAGCTGCTCGATATTATACTGATGCAATTGCATTACAGAAATTATGTACTAAGGATGAAGTGATTAAAATTGATATTTGACTTAATTACAGGGTACAGTACATGGATATTTGAATGTAACTTAATGGAAAACAAGATGCTTTATTTGTAGCATTTATCCTTGCAGGAAACTTGCCTGTTAGTAGCTATTGGGCCAAGTCTCGAGCTACTGACTCTTCAGGAGGAATGCAGAAGAATGTGCATAAATATGAAGTTAATGATGTAGTTATCCAGCTAACCGCATGAAAATTTAATATATTCCCTTCTAAATAGTGTCTCTCACAATGTATCATCTTAATTCTATTACACCTAACTAAACAGTCAGCTGACAAATTTTCATGGCACTATACATCAAAGAGCAAATATATTATGTGAAATATGTCAGCATTTTGACTAGTAAAGAAAGAAGTAGAAAAGCGATGACTACAAGAAGGAAAGGCATAGTCCCATAATTACATGGAATTCAACTGACAAGTAACACCTAGAAGTCATTCTTTCTTCAATGAAAAAAGATCTGGTTCTAGGGATGCAATTATTTATCTTTTTCTCTTTGCTTTTTTTCCTTCTTTTTTTTCTGTTTTTACAAAGCCACATTCAAAGTAGTGTTTTATATTTAAAAAATAATACATCGTTTAAAATTCTGGTTAATTGCTTCAAATAAATACCTCTAAAACATTCACTGTGTTTAATAAATAAGCCACCGTAAACTGTAAATTTCACTCACATGGTTGTTGGCAGCCCTCAGTTCCTCATTGGCTGTTTACAGCATCACTTTGCAGCACATCTACCTCAGGGTCCACCTCAAGCTCATTCAGCAATGACCCGATCTCAGGTCACAGGGCCCCAGTCCTACTTACATGCTTTCTGACTTTACATAGGCAGATGGTGGGACTGGAATTCACCTTAGTTTGAAACCTTGTTACTGTCACAATCACTAATCTTAAACACAGTCTCATCATCAGCTATAGGAGATGCCATGCTCTGAGTTAACTGACTGAAGACACTGATGGCACTTAACAACAATTAATCAACTCCACAATCCCTAGTCACATTGCCCCATATGACTCAAATGCTAAAAATACTGCACAAACCAACATATCTTCTTTCTCCTGTACCCCATGTTAATTCACTATGGGTGAGATATTTAGTAATTGTCACAATTATTTAATATTTGTGATGCTTTAATATGCCAGGGTTTAATACTATCCTTTCTTACCAACGATGGGTTCTTTTACACCATGTGGCTGGTAAATATTTAAATCCAAATTCCCATTCTAAGAATCTGCTTCCTTGAATCACTTCTGTAACAAAATATCTTAGTTTGAATTTTGCCATAAGCAGATTCTGTAACAAGGTAGTGTGAGTAGTTTATTTTGGAGTTGACGCTAAGAAACCACAAGTAGGGACAGGGGAAACAAGGGAAGAAAGGGCAACAAGTAGTGTTGGTTACCAAGTCAGTTACCACAAAGGGAACCACTAGAGCTTCATCACACTGGCAAACTCTGATATCCAGTGGGGAGCAAGGGACTCTGAGTTATCCCACTCAGTGGGGAAGAAAACTGGGGTATCTATCATCAGTTAAGGGGTGTTTCTGGGAGTCATTAAATCCAAGGACTACTGGTCTGATTGACAAGTGAGCATAGGAGTCTCCAGAAGCCAGTGAAAGCCATCAGGCAGTTGGAAGTTAGGCTGTAATGTACTACAGTGGTAAGACGGGAAGGGGATAAGGGCAGGGTTCCAACAGCACATGCTACTCGTTTTGTACTTAATAAGAAAACACTGCGTACACCAGAGGTATACCTTCCAAATAGGCTAAAAAACATGTTTAAAGATGCAGATGTGGATGTAATTAGATATTGATCTGTTTATTCCTGGTCAGGTGTGTTTCGCTTTGTTTTTCAACTATAACTATTTAAAATCTCTGTACTGCTGAATGAAGAAGGTTTATAAATCAATTATGTTAGAGGAAACATTGTTACCTTTATATTATTTCAATGGAAAATGATGTTACAAAACTGTGGTCACAGCAACAAGGATATGTTGTACAGCATAGGAAAATATAGCTATTGTTTTGTATTAATAATTACCTTAAATGGGGTATAATCTATAAAAATATTGAACCGCTGTGCTGTACACCTGAAACTAATTTAATATTGTAAATAAACTATACTTCAAAAAAAAACCATACAAAATCATTGTCATAAAGAGTGAACAGAAAGTCAGTAGGAACACATGTTTTAACAACATGCTTATCAAACCGGGAAAATACACATTCATTTCAATGCACACAGAGTAGTCACTAAAGTAAATACTTTTCTGGGCCATAAAGCAAATTTTGTTGAAACTTTCAAAAAATTTCAAAGGACTGAAATTGTATATGGCATATTCTCTGGATACAGTAGAATTTAACTAGAAATTAACAAGAAAAAGATAACTAAAATGTTCTCAAAATGAAAATTAGGCAACACACATTTAATCTTGAATCAAAAAATAAATTGCATTGGGAACTTTGAAATGAATAATGAAAATACAACAAATTAATATGTGTGGAAAAGCCAAAGCAGGGATTTCCCTGGCAGTCCAGTGGTTAATACTCTGCACTTCCAATACCGGGGGCACAGGTTTGATTGCTGGTCCAGGAACTAAGATCCCACATGCCGCACATTGTGGCCAAAAATAAAAAAAAGAAGAAAGCAGTCAAAGCTGTACTTAGAGGGAAATATATAGCTGTAAAAATGATGCACCTGTTCACTTTAAGAAACATCATCAAGCTGTACATTTAATATCTCTGCACTTTACTGTATGCTTATTAAATTTCAATTTTAAAAGTTTAAAAAACTGGTTATTATCAGATTTAATGAATTTACACTAGAATACAAATGAATGATAGCATTCAACTACTGTTGACCCTTGAACAGTAAGGGGGTTGGGGCACCAACTCCCCAGGCAGTTGAAAATCTGCATATAACTTATAGTCAGTCCTCCATATTTGCAGTTCCACATCTGTGGATTTAACCAACCTCAGATCATGCAGCACTGTAGTATGCATTTACTGAAAAAATTCTCATTAAGTAGACCCATGCAATTCAAACCCTTGTTGTTGTCAACTGTATATCTAATTTTTAAGAAAGACTTACCAAACTAAAATGATTTTTGTTACACTTTCAAGAAAAATGACATTATAAACTGAAAATTTCTGGTAGTCAATGTAGGAGAGTTTAGAAGCCTTTCGAATGGACCTCAAGCCAACCCATCTAGCAGAAGGTTATATAAAAAATGCATTTTAGGGACACATTTGGGTAAAACAGAGCTTAGAAAGTTAAGATGTTGATGAATGATAAAAGGAAAAAAACATTAAGAAAAATAATGTCCCAACATATTTTCTTGGTTCAGACTTAAACATGGTGAAGTAGAAACCAAGGGAGTGCTTTACTCACATCAACTGCACTATTTCTAGGATACCCTTGAAAAAGACCCCCATCAGCTCTTAGGTGCCCTCCAATTTATAATCCCAAGTTTATTTCCCCTTAATTTTACAAAGAATAGAATTCTTACCCTGCCTCCTTCCACCACTGATTATTTGATAGATTCTCATGATTTTTGAAGTTCATCTAGTACTATGTATCTGACATCACAACTACAAATAGTAACAGTGTTACATTATTACTATTTGTAGTTGTGATGTCACACACATAGTTAACTCACGAAACTATCTGTTTGTTAAAAACAACGTATACTTCTTAGTCCATTGCAGAGTCAAATCTAATTTAGTTCAAATGAACCTTGTTGGTCCTTTTTAAATACTTTGACATTTGAGCTGTAACTTAATCTGAAATTTAATTTACCTGCCCTCCCTTCAAACAAGCTAAGAAGAAACGTCTCCAAATTACATATAATTTTATTGTGATCCTTTAATTTTATCTTTTACTTCAATGTACTAACCAATATAATTTCTTCTTCCTCCCTCCTCCATTAACACCTATTTCTTGTTCTTCCTGTTTCTCCATCAAAAAGTTTAAAGACAATTTATCAATCTAGTGGTACTTGCCTGAGTACACAGGAAATATCAGAACAAGGAAGCATAGCGTTCAAGAACCATCGATACAAGTAGATCACCATGTTCGCTCAGAGTGAGGTTTAGCATCATTTGGAACATAAAAGAACAATTTCTTAACTTTGCCATTCATAGCTGTAAGGGAAATCTAATACATGAAATCTATCCCAGAACATTTTGTGAACATGAAAATATTTTGTGTTTTAAAACACAAACACAGCTTAAAAGACTAGTCATTAGTAAACTGACAGACAAATTTTCCCATCACAGGGCTCTGGAGTTTCTAGTGGACTCCGCATCACCTGGATGGTTTATATACAGGACCACCATTAATCACTTCTGCATTTCTGGCAAATGCATACTAACTGATGTCAGAAAAAAAATAGTTCACCATCCAATAGGGAAAAAAACATCATCTAAATATAAAAAATAAACATTTTCTCTTGAATATACTCATACCCCAAAATTTGGAAATTTTCTATGCTGTTTTAACATATTGTTGATTTGGATTTTTTCTTTCTAAAAAGTTTAATAGGTTGTTCTGTTGTAAAAGTAACACATTCCTATTATAAACAACCTAGACAACACAGAAAAGCTGAAAAACCAATCATACATACTTCCATCATCTAGAGACAACTATTATTATGTTAATTTTTATTCATATTCCTTCCTGTTCGTTATTAGTGGGGGGGCATGGGGTTTTTACTGCATAGTTATGATTGCATTGTTTAAATTGTTTATGTGACCTTTATCACTTAGATTTTTCTATGTTAGTATACAGTTTTTCATAAACTTCATTTATATGGCTTTATATTTCATCACAAATAGCTATGCAACAATCTGCTTAAGCATTTCTCTATGTTTAAATTCTTAATTGGTTTCTATGCCCTCTTTATGACTTAAAGCTTTTCTTATATTTCTAGTTTTTCCTTTTGATCATCCTCTCTGCCCCCATATATATATATATATATATTTTAATTAATTTATTTAATTTATTTATTTTTGGCTGCATTGGGTCTTCGTTGCTGCATGTGGGCAGTCTCTAGTTTCAGCGAGTGGGGGCTACTCTTCGTTGCGATGCCCGCAGGCTTCTCATTGCGGTGGTTTCTCTTGTTGCAGAGCATGGGCTCTAGGTGCGCGGGCTTCAGTAGTTGTGGCTCGTGGGCTCTAGAGCACAGGCTCAGTAGTTGCGGTGCATGGGCTTAGTTGCTCCACGGCATGTGGGATCTTCCCAGATCAGGGCTCGAACCCGTGTCCCCTGCACTGGTAGGAGGATTCTTAGCCACTGCGCCACCAGGGAAGCCCCCCATACTTTTAATAATTGCTAATTTGGTATTGAAATACAGTTAGGTGTCAGTGTTTTGTTTTTGTATTTCACCAATAGATGATGGCTTCATTAGAAAATTGTCTTTAAACAATTTAAAGTTTATACTTAATATTTGCTAATTTGGTAATGAGATACAGCTAGATATCAGTGTTATTCCTCATACAGCTTGAGAAACTACCTCATATTAAACTAAAGCATTGACAAAAAGCCTAATCATTTGATAACAAACTTCTTCCATAAGACACAGGTTCAAGGCCCTTTCTAGAATTTACCCAAAGTTCAATGACTGCCCTCAGTTAGACATCCCAAGAATCCAGATCTTTAAACTTCCTTTGCTTTTCAGCTCTTCAAATAAACTCAGTAAAAAATTTACACAGTTTAAAGGAAAATGCTCATGGTCTAGGTTTTCAACTGCAAAAGCCAACAGAAATTATATCAGAAAAAACTATTCTTCTACTCTAGCAGTGTTGAAACACCATTATTTATATGCTTATTTTTAATAACTTTTTATTCATTTTTGTTATACCCAATTATTATTAAAAAAACATTTTTCAACACACAATTTAAAGCCACATAAAGTTTCCATTGTCCCTGTCATCCTATAGAGAAGATATCTTATTCTGTGGCAAAAGAGCACATTATGCGATTGGCAAAATAACTCACGTCTCAGAAGTACTCTTTGAAATATTTCACATAGAATCTGTTTGTTTCTTTGT
The DNA here is from genome assembly GCF_937001465.1 of Orcinus orca. Taxonomy (NCBI): domain Eukaryota; kingdom Metazoa; phylum Chordata; class Mammalia; order Artiodactyla; family Delphinidae; genus Orcinus; species Orcinus orca. Next base: position 21,491,751 of record NC_064563.1, on the reverse strand, counting down.
AGGACACACACACCTGTCTTCACTTGCTTAGCTGACAAAATAAAATACTACTCAAATGATAGCATACTTCCAAATGAGACAGAAATGGTTAACTCTTCCTTTTGTAATTGAAACTTGCCATCCTTAAGTGCCTAAATGTAATTATAGAAGAAAAGAAATTTCCTCTGCTTATGTACAGAATAATATTTTATTGTAATAATCAGTCATCTTGAATTGAAATGCATATATATGTGCTGTGTGGATGACCAGCATGCATTTTAATCCTATTTCCTATATAAACAGCGATTCAGAGTCTATGACAGGAGGCAATGTTTCTATAGTGTTACCCAAGTACAAAGCATGTTGTTCACAAAATATCCTCTGTCACTTGCCCTTCTTGCAGAGATTACAGCTCTTCCTTGCTTCATGAAAACTCAGGGAATATGCCAATATAATTTTCAGTCACTGGCTAGATCTTACTGTTTTTAATTGAATTAGAGTATTTGGACTTATCAATAACATTTTTAAGATTTACTTTCTGCTTTTCCGGGCTTATTTGTCTTAGTTATTTGTGCATTTTCTATCTGTGCCATTTTTTAAGAATCCGTTTGGCTTTGCACTTAAAATAAGTATTACTTTTCATGACTGAACTTACGCATGGAGGAAAAGGAAAGATGAGAAAAGAAGAACCGTGAATACAAATTGCTTCATTCTTGAACTTCTTTTTTATATACTTCCTAACAGCGTGAATACCTCAGGGAAAGTTGTCCACTGTTTTTCTCCATAGTCTCTTTTTGTTCATATGCTTTATTTCTGTTACTAGTATTGTCCTTTTTATTATTGTTACCAAATATTGAGCAATTAAAAACAAGTACTAATAAAGTACATGTAGGGTACAAAGCACCATATACAATGAATACCCACATCTCACCCAGTTTAGGAAATGAAATTTTACCAACATTTTGAAGACTCCTGAGAGCTCCTCTCTGCTCCTACCCATTTTTCAGCTCCTTCATAGATAACCACTTCCCTGAATTTTCTGTTTATTGCTCCCTTATTTCTTCCATAGCATTTTACCACTTTTGCTGCTTATATTTATTTCCTTCAATAAGGTACTCTTTAGTTTTAGTAATATGTGCAATTATTATATTTTCACTTATAATTTTCTGCCTTATTCTTGACTAATTATTATATTTCTGAGATTTATGCATGTTGCGTTTAGCTATAGTTCATTCATTTCACTGTTATACAGAGATGCTATAAACCATGCATTTGTACATGTTTCCTGGTACATGTGTACAAATCTTTCTCTGGGGTAATGGTTCTCACATTTTAGCTGTATCGATCACCTAGAGGGCTTGTGATTGTTGGGCCTCAATTTCAGTGTTTCCAATTCAGTAGGTCTGGGATGGGGCCTGTATTATGGTTCTCCATCAAGAAAGGAATATATATATATATATATATATATATATATATATATATATATATATATATATATATATATGGAATTATTATAGGAATTGGCTCACACAGTTATGGCAACCAAGAAGTCCCATGATCTGCCCTCTGCAAGCTGGAGAACCAGGAAAGCTGGTGGTATAATTGATTCCAAAGCAGAAGGCCTGAGAAGGGGAAGAAGGAGATGAAGGAGCATTCCTGGGAAGTCCTGAAGTTGGAAGGCCCAAGAACCAGAAGCCCCCATGTCCAAGAACAGGAGAAGATGAACATACCAGTTCAAGAAGAGAGAGAGAGAAAGAGAGAATTTGCTCTTCCTCTGCCTTTCTGGTCTATTCGGGCTCTTAACAGATTGGATGATGCCTGCCGACTTCTTTATTTCGTCTACTGATTCAAATACTAATCTCTTCTGAAACACCCTCAGAAATGTCTTATCAGCTATCTGGGTATCCCTGAGACCAGTCAAGTTGACACATAAAATTAACCATCTCAGAGCACAAGACTTTGCATTTCTAACAAGTTCCCAGGTGATGTGGATGATGCACATCCAGGGACCAACTTTAAGGACAACTGCTGTAGAGTATATAGCTAGGAAAAGAATTTCTAGTCATGGGGAAACAGCAATTTCCAATTTACTATATAATGCCATATTGTTTTGCAATGTTGCTACCAATATAGACTTCCACCAGCAGTATGCATAAATGTTTTGATTTCTTCATATCTTTGCCAGTACCTGTTAGTGCTAAACTTTTAAATTTCTGCCAAACAGGAGGGTGTGATATTATTTCTTTGTAATTTTAACTTTAATTTCCCTGATTTAACAATAGATTTGATTATATTTTCTTATGTTTATTACCCATACATTCTTCCTCTTAGTTCCTTTTCTCCATTTTTCCATTGGGTTTTTCTTTTTCTTGCCAATTTATAGACGTTCTTCTATGGTCTCTTTATGAAGACTCTTACAGCGCTTGTTTTAATACCTTCTAATTTTGTCTTATAAGGTCTAGGAGAAAATTGTTTCTACTTTTTATCCTTTTTGGTCATGACTGAACATACGGTTGTTTAATGCAGACTTGATGATAATAGAATTATTTATTAAAAACTTGTCCCTACCAAGTACTCTGTTATCTGATGAGGGTTTATTCACTCCATCACTACTCTCAAGGTAAAGTCACAGGCACCACTGTTAGCCTCTCCCTCACTCCCACCGCACCTTCTCCTTCCCCTGCTTCTACCTTTGTCTCCTCACTCAACAGCCAGACTAATCTTTCCAAAGTACAAGTCAATTCATCTCCTCCCCTGGGTAAATTTCTCCAACGTTTTCCCTTTATTACACTTAAGGAAAAATCTCAACTCCTTGCCATGACAACAAGGCCTAAGAGATCCTACTCCATTCTCGGCTCTGCCACTCTCTTCCTAACTCATCAAAGTGTGGCCACTCCTGCCTTGTTGCTGTTTCTCAAATGCTCTAAATAAGCTCCTCCTTTAGCAATGCCCTTCTCCCAGGCCACCCAGACTATCCTATCTAAAATAGATCCCTCACCTCCTCTTCAAACTCTTATTTTCCCTATCCCCAATCCTGCTTTATTTGTCTTCAGAGAATTCATCAATACCTGACATTATCTTTGACATTATAATTTTTAATCATCTGTCTTTGTCCCTGACTAAAATGTAATCACCATAGGGTAATAGGATTGTTTTGTTCATCTCGATAGCTCAGTGCCTGGAAGGGTTCCTAATAAAATTTATGCTCTCTACAAATATTTGTTAAATAAATGGGAATCAGAGTTCTTGCTTAAAGAGCCAAGAATCTGTCCATCTCCAAAGCTATTCCACTGGGCCAAGTTCTTTCTCAGCTTGACATCACAGCACACCAATGAGACACTACGATCCAGATGAAGATTAGTTCACACCAATAACACAGACTATAACACCAGTGACACCAAAGAGCCCTGGAGATTAATTAGAAATTAGATTCCTCAGTTCCCCCAATTTCTGAAGGAAGGTCTTTTCCCCATCTTCTACCACTTGGAAATCCCTTAGGGAGAGAAGACTTCGACATTTGCTCAAATAGCCATGTCCTCTTACAGTATTTTGAGAAAATGGTATGACTAATAACGTTTAAATTTTATTGACACACTTCTTGTTTGGAATGGTGATTTGAAGGCAGATATTTAACCCCTTTCTCTTCCAAGTTCCCTCTAAAATGACAACCACAAAAATATCTAGAAAAAGTCTATATAAATGGAGTCATACACATCACAGAAATTTCAGGGACTTTCTGTTAAAAATACTGCACACAAGTCCAGACTAAAGTCAGCATTAATTCATCGATGGTTAAGAACATGCCAGTGAATAGGATATTTAATATAGGTATAAAAGGAATCAAGATCAAGGAGAAGCAATAATCAAAGAAGAAAAATATCCCTAAACTAAAGACAGCATCGAAGCCTCAGATCAAAAAACTTCTTCAGGTGATAAGCTAAAGTTTTCATTTTGTTTGTTTGTTTTAAATTTCAATACCAAATTTGAAAATAAAATCTTCACACTTCCAAGCAGAAAAAAGTAGCCCTTAAAAGGGAAGAGTCTATTTCTCATTAGAATTCTCTTATTTAAGTAAAAACAAAACCAAAAATATGCTAAGAAAGAAAAGAGAATGTGCCACCTACCTGAGGGATCATTTGTGAGAAAAGAAAAAAAATAAGAACTGTAAAAAAAAAGTGTTTGAGAACGGCAAAGAAGTGGTATAAAAAATGGTGGTATGTAATAAAATTAATGGAAGTCTACATGAGGTTAAGATTCCTCTTGGAACTGTTACAAAACAAAAGTTCCCAAAAATTCTATAAGGAAATAAGACTCTAATAAAATAAAAAATCTAATTCTGGAGATCACCTGAAAAAATCTTGGAGATGATGAGAGAAAAGATGAAAAAAGCTGGCAAATTTATCATCTGACCCAAAGGGAAGGTAACACCAGTCCTAAGCCAATTTGCTTTCAGAGCCATTGCTTTATATTGCAGGAGGAATTTCTACTGCATTTCTGGTTGGGGTTACCATATTAAAGATTTTAAAGGAGGTTGGAAGGGGAGATGAAAGGAAAAACCTAGGAAATTTCTCCCCTACCTCTCGGTCCTGATTGACATCTCCCACAGCAGCTGCATCCCCTTCAGGGCTCCAGTTCCTGCCAGACAGGTCCATCATAGTACCAGCTTTGACCAGGTAACCTGTACAAAGATAAAAACATATTCCCTTTAAATAAAAAAGAAGGCAAGTTACGCTATCTATCTCCCAATATAACTGTGTAGATGAAAATGTTATGGCCTGGGCTTCCCTGGTGGCGCAGTGGTTAAGTGGTTAATCTGCCTGCCAATACAGGCGGCACAGGTTCAAGCCCTGGTCTGGGAAGATCCCACATGCTGTGGAGCAACTAAGCCTGTGTGCCCCAACTACTGAGCCTGCACTCTAGAACCCGCGAACCACAACTACTGAGCCCATGTGCCACAACTACTGAAGCCTGCATGCCTAGAGCCCGTGCTCCGCAACAAGAGAAGCCACCACAAGGAGAAGCCCACACACTGAAACAAAGAGTAGCCCCCGCTCACCGCAACTAGAGAAAGCCCATGCATAGCAATGAAGACCCAAAGCAGCCACAAATAAATAAATAAAATTTAAAAAAATTTATGGTTCAAAATTAAATATTACATCTGAAAGTTATTTCAATAAATACAAAAAAACAATAATGTTAGATACAAAAAAATCAATATTATTGTAGATTGCTGGCATTTAATAAAAGCCCTCATTTCTCATTCTAAATGAGTCTTGTCTTTGCCACAATAAAAAAGAATTTCACCTCTTAAAAAAAAGAATAAATTAAATTTTAAAAGTATTTTCTTAGATATATTGATATAACTCTTACAAAATGGTTTATCATATTTCAGGTTAATTTTACACTGAACAAAGAATTTCCTATTAATAACACTTGTTTATCTGTTCATACTGGTTCCTAATTTTTACTTTGAAAAATAATATGTAATAGTACAATAAGTATTAAGTATGTGTATGTATGAGTGTACAAATCAATGCAGGTGGTTTTATGTTATAGAATGTATTTCCAAGCGTGGAATTGTTATTTCAAAATAAGTGTATATTTTAAAGCTTAAGAGACATTGCCAGATCATTTTTCCAAAAGTGCTGACATTTTTTACCTAATCACCAGCAATGAATGAGAATATTCTCTTTGCCTCCTTACCTGCAATGGACTTCACTGTACGTTTTAATTTTTGCCAGCCTTATGGGTATAAAGAGATATCTAGCTTTTAATTCAATTTGCATTTTCGTGGTTACTAAAGAAATACAAAATTTTTTACATTGGCAATTTGGATATACAATTTTGTGAATTGTCTTTATATGCATTTTTCTATTGAGCTGTTTGACATTTTCATGATATGCAAGACCTCTTTGTATATTATAGATCAGGGCTTTCCAGTGCTTTTCAGTTCATGACACTCAGGAAATTATAATTGTATGTCAGCATGGTATAAATGGACTAAGAGGCTGCCAGTGACTGGGCTGGACCAGCCTGGGGATTCTAGCTCCCTCTCTACTGAAAGGTAGCCTGAAAGAGATGTAACCTATATGTGGGTCTGCTTGGAACAGATACAATAACTCCTGTTGATAACATCAACTTTGATATAGCGTATATTTTCCAAATTTATCATTTAATTATTGAGTTTGATCTTTACCTACACATTCTTTATATTGTCTAAAGTGTTTATGTTTTGTATTGTGGCTTCTAGATTGCATGTGTTTAAGAAATCCCCTGAATTTTATTGTAGTTTTTAAAGTTTTTCATCCAAGACTTTTGCAAATCATGTGTGATGAAATTTTAATACTATCCTTATTGCATATAAGTATTTTAGAAGATACCAAAGTAAAAAACAAAAATACAAGATGCTTCCAACTTCTGACCGATTATGGATTATGTACTGGCTGAAATAAAACAAACATGAAAAATTTTCTCTGAAACACTTCGAATTAAGCAATATTTTAATGATGGTTTCTTGTCTTTTTTTTAAACCAACATGACATTTTATTGTGTTTATTAATAATATAAACATTTTTGTTCTTGCTTGGTGAAATCATCTTATTTTAATCTTCGTCTAACATTTGGTGATATAATATTTTGAGGGCTTGGGTTCTAAGTTCAATTGATTCAATGCTTAATTTTAACAGCTATCATAGATGAAAAAGATACTTCAAAAATATGCTGATACAAATGGATTAAGTGCATCATTATCCTTAGTTATTAAAATATGAAATTCATGTTTCATTCCCAGACACCAATTACGCCAAACTTGTTGAAATTCAGACAGGCAATTCAGTTCACCTTGATGTCACCTTGATGTAGACACTGGGTTAAAAAAAAAAATTAACAAAAGGATTCAAACTCTTCATCTGAAAGATGTTAAATAGTGTAGAAAATTCTATTTGAAAAGTTTTAAAGTTTGCAACTATAAACAATCTTATAGGTGACACACATATCCTTTTTCAGCCATAATGTCAAATATTAATGGAAATATTTCCAAACATGTTTTCCAAATATTCTCCACAATATCAATTTTTCGCAAAATTGTTTACTTACTCATTCATTGTAAAAAAAGTTCCCTTTACTTTAATGACATGTAAAGGGTAAGTGTGCTTGTTTTTATATATCTGCTGAGTTGCATTCTGTCATCAGTGAAAAAGTCAACACATTTTCAGCACTAATCTTTTTGTAAATAAAATGCTTAATTTGTCTTTAAATTCAATGGCTCCTTTAAATATTTTTCAATGAAATAACCAGTGAAATTCTCTGGTAGCAAATATTATCATTGTTATTCCCCATCTTATTACAAAGACATGTAAATATTTGATGTCATTTTAAAGAGTTGTGTTCTTTTGAAATTAAAAACATCAGTGTTGATGTACTCCTGACTTCAATTTCCCTGATGAAAAACTTGCCTATCAATGATGCAGTTAAGATTTCACATATGGAAACATTATATTAAAATCCGTTTAAATTTTTTTAATTCCATATTTTAATGATAGTTTTCAAGGAAAGGAACATGAGTTCATCTAAAAATCCTTCCCCTGGGAGTTAAGAAAGTCTTTTTCTAGGTGCGGCTCAGTCCCTGCCCTGGCAGACTCACAGATTCTCTTGATCTCAGTGTTGGCATTGTTAAAGAGGTATATTGGATTAAACAACGTCAGAGATATTTCTTTCTGCTCTAACATTCTACAATTCTACTGTATTTCTCAGTTACATGTTAAACAGTCAGAAGAAACCAAAAGAAATATATTTTTCAGGATATCGGTGGCATTTCCTTTGGGAAAGCCAGATGAAGATAACTCCCAGTGTTAGAAACTTAATTTTTTTTTTTCCTCTTTCATTTTGCAAAAAAATCTTGATGAAAGGCTCTTAAGGACTACTTCAATTCCCTGTTGAAGTGAACAAGATTATGGTCTTACCCATGGGATTTCACAATTTATAAAAATTACTATCTCAGGGATATGTGTTAAAAAAGGGGGGTTCAGAATAAATTAATTATGGAAAACTAGGTAGCTTTTAAGGTCATTTTGTCAATTCTTTCCATGTTATGCGATAGAGTTTCATGAGTCAAGACCAGGGTTTAGAATAAAATGAGACATCAAAGCCACACAAGTGGATTGAAAGTTGCATATATTCTTAAGGGTTAGTGGAACTTAGAGTGATTATTTTTTCAAAAAAAAACTAAGATAGTCTGCAACACTGACAAGAATCCAGCCTTACTTGATTCTGATAATATTCCATTAATCCTCCATCAGCTTAAAAGTCTCACTGAGTTTGTTAAAAGCCAGAATTTATCATTTTCATTACATGACTTAGGGAAAAAATGGTAAACAGGACATTATTCTTATAAAAATATATGTCCATAGATATTAGCATCTGAACAAAATCTTTTTATAATCATAGATGAGTTGCCTATCTTCCCCTTTCCTGTTCAGGACATGTCTTATCTGCCTCTGAAGGATCTTTCTTAGATCTCTCTCCAAAGGAAATTCATTTAAACAAGGTGTCATGGATAAGCCCAAGAGAAAAACTCAACAGATCTACTTTTCAAGGTCTAATTCTAGTCTTGATCCTTTCCTTCTAGGGACTGTTTTCAGATCACCCAAACCACAGTGTTGTTTATTTATCTGAATTTTAAAACTGGTTATACATATTGTGCATTTGGAAATTAATCACAGATTCTCTTGTTTTCATATTTACTTTCATCACAGACTTGATTTCATGTTTTGTTTGCAGGTTTAGTTTTCTATTTAACTTTCCAAACCTTTGTGTGTATATATACAAATGTATATATATATATATGTATATCCCAAGTAATCTCTAAGGTAGTGAAGACAGAACTTTTGTTCCAAGTATCAAACCCAATTCAAATCAGTTTAAATAATATTAGAACAACAGGAACGATAAGGGGCCCCTGGCCCAACGGACGTTGGAAGTTGGAATTTGGAAGACGGAAAGTTTCCTCTGTTTTAACTGTTGTCTCCTTTTTAAGTGGCTCTAATTCTTCCCTGCTGCAAATAGCTGGGAGGTGAAGGGAACCATGGGAAGGAAAAATAGTCACTGATAGTAGTAGATTTCCTTTTTTTTTTTTTTAAGCAATTCATAAGGGACAAAAGAGATCTTAGTGAAACGGAGTCCCCCTAAAATAGAGCTACTCTGCTGAGTTTATGATTAACCTCTCTCCAAAACGTTATTCCCTTTCTTGTCCTGTACCTGTTCCCCCTAAAGATTGAGGAGTATCAAAGAAAATCGGGGATTGTAACTGAGCAGGACCCTATGGGGCCTTCTCGGGAAAGATCCCCTCACTCACGTCCTCCACCTGCCTCATGTTTGTAGAAAAACTCTCTCCTAGACCTTCCCCAAGTTCCAAAGAACAAATTTAATCAGAGAGGTGAGAAAATGCAGAAACAAAGGATAACAGTCAAGCACGACAAAATAATAATAGTTTAGCCATTAAACAAAGTCAAGAAACTTTAGTTCCTCCAGGGCTATAGATAATATTCTGAGCCATATCTTTGAGCTATTTTGCAGATACTGAAACCGCCACCAGGTGGAAGAAGTTAACTGCATGCTGACCACAAGCATGTAAACCCCAGACCAGTTGAAACCAGAAGGCTGATGATGGTGACTCCCGATTACCTCACAACCAACCAATCAGAAGAATGTCCACCAGCTGATGGCTCAGGCCACAACCTGCCTCCTTCACCCTGGCTTTAAAGACCTTTGCCTGAAAGCCATCAGGGAGTTCAGGTCTTTTAAGCACTAGTTGCCTAGACTGCTTGCTCGGCTCCCTGCAATAAAAGCTGCACTTTCCTTCACGACAACTCAGTGCCAATAGATTGGCTTTATAGCACATAGGCAAATGGATCCAAGTTTAGTTTAGTGGCATTACTTCTTGCTCAATCCGAAAAATCCTTGGATAGAAGATTGATTGGTCCATCTTGGAGCTCATTCTCATCTGCAGATGGAACACTATGGACCAGACCATTAGATGGTTCAGCTGCAATGACCCAACCTGTGGGTAGGGGAAAGGAGTTGACCTGACATGGTTGTAAAGGAAGATTTTCCAAGAGAGTGTTCTGCTCTGGGCCGACAAAGCAATAATTTGATAATTAACACTATGTTTTTCACACATGAGATGCTTAAAAATTATTTATTGTTATTCCACTATCAAACTACTAGGTTTGTAAACAACTTTTTTTGAGATATAATATGTATACCATAACATTTACCTATTCAAAATGTTTTTTAGTATATTCACAAAGTTATGCATAATCTAATGTGGATATAATAATCTAATTTTAGAATATTTTCATCACCCAAAAACACAGTACTATATTTTGAGAAAAGAAAATCTGCCACCTCTGTAGTGTTTGACTTTAAGGAAGTGATGCTGCGGCAGGCAGAAAAATGTCCCTCCCCAAAGATGTCCACGTTCTAATCTTCAAAACCTGTGAATATAGTACCTTACATGGCAAAAAGAACTTTGCTGGTGTGATTAAGTTAAGGATCTTGAGATGCGAAGACTTCCCTGGGTTTTCTGGGTGAGTCTAGTATAATCACAAGGGTCTTATTAAAGGGAGCCAGGAGTGTCGAAGTCAAAGAAAGAGGTTTGAAGGTGCTACATGGCTGCTTTGAAGATAGAGGAAGGGGTTATAAGCAAGCAAATGCAGGTGGACTCTGGAAGGTAAGAAAGGCAAGGAAACAGATTATCTCCTAGAGCTTCCGGAAGGAATGCAGCTCTGCTGAATATATGACACCTTGATTTTAACCCAGTGAGACTCCCAACCTACAGAAATATGTCACTAAATTTGTGGTGATTTATTACTGGTTTATAACAACAGGAAACCACAACAGGTTTAATCTCTCTGAGATTCTATTTTCTTATCTTTAAATTGTACATAACAATTCCTATCTCAATGGATTTTATGATGATTAAGCATGATAATGTTTGTGGTAGAAATGTCTAAGCTAAAACTAAGCTAACTTCGGTACTAATGAAGTTATAGTTCAGATTTTAATTTTACTACATAATATCTGGATCTATGAGGAAAGTCTGCCCTTATTCTTCATCTTTTTTACAAACTTTTTGGTTATTGATAACTTTATTAAGCTTTTTGAAATTCAAGATCATCTTATTCACTTATGAAAAAGTCCTATTGATATTTCTATAGGATTTATGAAGAGCATTTTTATTACATATATTTTTCACAAAAAGGTAATTTTGACCTTAGTTTTAGTTTTCTTTTTCTTATGCTCACTGGAAAAACTCATACAAACTGGTCTACAGGGAGATGTCTTTATTTGAAGTATAAAGTATAATACAAATCCTTGGAATAATTCTGGCATTGTGACATTTATTCCTCTGTGTACACATAGAAAACAGAAGGTTAAATTTCCCTAGAAAACAAAAAGGAAAACATTTAGTTTTACTACTCCCCTTATGTCTCAAGAGAACAATCTTTCACAATGTTTGGGGTTAATAATGGGGATATAGAGGAAGAAAATGTTATATTTTCCTTATTTTCATAATTGACATGTATATTATCTTACATCCTTTCTTGCTGTGGTCTGGCATAGGTACCTGTAGGTCATGGTAATACACATTTCGGATATATTTTAGGCTGAGACACTTGGCCAAATACCTGCACAAAGGAGATCCTATCATTTAATACATCTGATCTGAAGGCAAGTAAGAATATCTCCATTTTCTAATTTTCCCTAAGATGACATATATTTGTTTTGCAAACAGCTTTCAAATTTTGTGACATTTTGTATCTTTGAAAAAACTAAATTTAACTGCAATGAAGAATATCATTTTGTGGCTTAATGAAAAGGCCAAAAACATTGGCACTTTACAGACTTGGATTCAAATTTAGGGATTTATAAAGTGACAGAGAATCCCCGAGAAGAGACCTTGAAAATGTACTCTCTTCAACAAATAAGCATCTACCATATTCTTACTTACACTTGTAGATTTTTAATAAAAACTTTGCTCCTCCTGAGATAGTATTATCTGCACTGTCCTTAACTTCCAAATCATTGAATCCTTGGAGTAGGACTTAATGAAACTGAGCAACATGTCTTCTCTTTTAATGTCTTTATATGTCTTTTCAAACATCACTGTCACTTTTATTTCTTTCCTCACAGTAATCAAGTGAAGAAATTTACTTGAAAAGGACCTCTTGGAAGAGGCCCTGACTTCAGAGCACATTCCCTTTCACTCGGGAAGATGATAAGAAGTTGTCTAAGTTGTCTTCATTATGTCCAAAGAAAAACTCATTGCCTGATCAAAATCTGCTCCTTAGGACTTTCCAGCAGTCCAGTGGTTGACTCTGCACTTCCACTGCAGGGGGCACGGGTTCCATCCTTGGTCGGGGAACTAAGATCCCACATGCCGCGAGGCACGGACAAAAAAAAAAAAAAAATACAAAAAAAATCTGCTCCTCCTCACATATTCTCTATTTTAATCAAGAAATCACCACTCACTCATTTACCCAAACCAAATGCCATACTTGAGTTTCCTTCTCTACTGCTACTGCCCACATACCCATGGTTCACCAGCATCTCCTGGGTTCCATGGCCTGAGCATTCTCATAGCAGCTGCCTTAGATTACATCCTTATCACCCTTATCTAGGATTATAGCAATGTGCACAACTGCTCTCTCACATCATCAATCAACGCTTTACAGTCTACTAGAACTAATTTTTTTAATGGCAAAATGTGGCAGTATTACCCTACCTATTATCCATGAAAAAAAAAAAATCCAGGGCTTTCCTGGTGGCACAGTGGTTAAGAATGCATCTGCTAATGCAGGGGACACAGGTTCAAGCCCTGGTCCAGGAAGATCTCACATGCCACGGAGCAACTAAGCCTGAGCGCTACAACTACTGAGCCTACGCTCTAGAGCCTGCATGCCACAACTAAGGAGCCCATGTGCCTAGAGCCGGTGCTCCACAATAAGAGAAGCCACCGCAATGAGAAGCCCGCGCACCGCAATGAAGAGCAAGCAGCCCGCTCTTGCCGCAATTAGAGAAAGCCCGCGCAGAGCAACGAAGACCCAACACAGTCAAAAATAAAATAAATAAAGTAAATAAATAAATTTATAAAGAGCTAAACCCTTAAAAGAAAAATCCAAACTCTGGTCGTGCCTTATTTCTGGCCATGACAGAAAATTAAAAATAATTTCTGGTCCCTTCTGCTCTATGATCCCAATACAAGCTACTTCCCATTATTTCCAAATACCCAAGACTCTTGTTTTTGCATGGAATGTTCTTGACTCCCTCAACCACCTCAAAAATTCAGACCTCAAGATAGTTTAAATATCACCTCCTTTGGGATGCCTTCCTCCAGTCCCAAGCAGGGATTGCTTCCTCTGTGCTCGCACTGTAGCACATTGATTTAGCAGTACTTTTTCTCTGGTTCAACATCCAGACATTGAGTTCTTCATGGGTGGGAACTGTGCCTTAGTCAATTCCCTGAGTATCTGGGTATCTAGCACAGTACTAGTTAGAAAGAAACATTTCCTGACTCCTCACCCAACTTGAAAGTCCATTCTAATATGAAAATAAACACACAGGTAATTCATACCTTGACCTTTGGAGCCAGTTACCAGTTACCAAGAAGGAGAAAATGGTTCTCAGCAGGTCTTGCTGTTGACTATGAACCATGAAGACTAACTTTTGCCATCACTAGAAACTATGGAATTAGTGAACCTTCTGCAAGTCCCAAGCCTTCTGCATTTGGGACTATACCTGCAAAATGAAGATGCAGCCACTAGACAGTAAATGTACACAGTAAGATAATAATGAACTTTTCTAATAAACTACAATTTCCGAAACGGGGTTTCAATTTAAAAATATGTTTAAAGATCAATCTCCTAAACCATATAACAAACCATTTTTAAATATTCTATAACAATAAAATCATAGTGACTTTACATATGAGGTCACAGTGCATATCTTTTCATTCCCATTGAGATAACAGGTAGCCAAGAACATAAATGGACACATTTTTGCAAGGTCTTAGATGGAAAAATCACTCATGGTGATGTGTGCATTGTTTTATTATTAAGTACCAAGGAATCGCTTCACTGGTCCATATTCAAAGGCCAGGGAATCTATGTTTTATGTTCTTTTCATCCCATTAATCTCAGGGGAAAATGGAAAAACACAGAAGTTCTCATAAGTCTACACCTCAGGTCCTTCATAAATAGTATTATAATAGAATGAGGATTTTCTCAGGGAAAAAGTTAGGAAACATTCCAGAATGCAAATATAATGAATAAGCACATTTTAACACGCCTGTGATTGAATCGCCTAACTTGAATCGTTTTATCCAGGAACAACCCAATTTTGTTCCAATTTTGAACAACCCATAATTGCTTATAATGTGAGCAATTCACTTTCAAATGGAGAAAGAAAAAAATGTTAAATGCTGAGCAATTTCCCCTCTCTATTTTATTTTAATAAAATCTTATTCTTTCATTATACATTTCATTTTAAATATTAATTCCTTCCTGCATCTAAACAGTTAACTATATTACAAACTTTTCTCTTCATCTCTCTTATCTATCCAGGAACTGACAGGACCTTATTTAGAATATCTACTTGTGTTTTTCTATTTTTAATCAAAAAACTTTCCTCTCGGGCATCCCTGGTGGCGCAGTGGTTGAGAGTCCGCCTGCCAATGCAGGAGACACGGGTTCGTGCCCCAGTCCGGGAAGATCCCATATGCCGCAGAGCTGCTGAGCCCGTGAGCCATGGCCGCTGGGCCTGTGCGTCCGGAGCCTGTGCTCTGCAACAGGAGAGGCCACAACAGTGAGAGGCCCGCGTACCGCAAAAAAACCAAAACAAAACAAAAAAACTTTCCTCTCCTCATAAAAAGGAAAAACAAAAGAACCTCAAACCTTCCAATAATTCTAACAAATCCACTTACAGTGGATTTGGAAAACCTGTGCATCGATCTTTTCCTTTTCAAAAGGAGAGAGAGGGGAACAAAAAAATTAATAAATAAAATGACTTTGATAATCAATTGCTCTTTTAAAAATACAAAGACACACACTGACCCAAGCACTGTCTGCTTCCCAAACCTCTATTCAAATTGTAAATAAGGACCACATTAACCCACCTTATTGAACGCACTGAAACTACCTCCACCCACACTAGGCATTATATTCAGAATGAGCATGGTTACAACACACACACCTAAGACTAAATATTTCATTTCATTTTCTTTCAGATATTTATTATTATAAAAAAACTTGCCAACTCAGTGTGCATTACCAACAAAATGTGTTTAAGAATAAAAGTCGGGGGCTTCCGGGAAGATGGCGGAAGAGTAAGACACGGAGATCACCTTCCTCCCCACAGATACACCAGAAATACATCTACACGTGGAACAACTCCTACAGAACACCTACTGAACGCTGGCAGAAGACCTCAGACCTCCCAAAAGGCAAGAACCCCCCCCCCCCACGTACCTGGGTAGGGCAAAAGGAAAAAGAATAAACAGAGACAAAAGAATAGGGATGGGACCTGCACCTCTGGGAGGGAGCTGTGAAGGAGGAAAGGTTTCCACACACTAGGAAGCCCCTTCGCGGACGGAGACTGCGGGGGGGGGGGGGGCGGAGGGGGAAAGCTTCGGGGCTGTGGAGGAGAGCACAGCAACAGGAGTGCGGAGGGCAAAGCGGAGAGATTCCCGCACAGAGGACGAGGGCCGACCGGCACTCACCAGCCCGAGAGGCCTGTCTGCTCACCCGCTGGGGCGGGCGGGGCTCAGAACTGAGGCTCGGGCTTCGGTCGGAGCGCTGGGAGAGGACTGGGGTTGGCGGCGTGAACACAGCCTGCAGGGGGGTTAGTGCACCACGGCTAGCCGGGAGGGAGTCCGGAGAAAAGTCTGGAGCTGCCGAAGAGGTAAGAGACTTTTTCTTCCCTCTTTGTTTCCTGGTGCGCGAGGAGAGGGGATTAAGAGCGCTGCTTAAAGGAGCTCCAGAGACGGGCGCAGGCCGCGGCTAAAAGCGTGGACCCCAGAGACGGGCACGAGACGCTAAGCCTGCTGCTGCCGCCACCAAGAAGCCTGTGTGCGAGCACAGGTCACTATCCACACCCCCCTTCCGGAGACCCTGTGCAGCCCGCCACTGCCAGGGTCCCGGGATCCAGGGACAACTTCCCCGGGAGAACGGCACGGCGTGCCTCAGTCTGGTGCAACGTCATGCCGGCCACTGCCGCCGAAGGCCCGCCCCGCACTCCGTGCCCCTCCCTTCCCCCCGGCCTGAGAGAGCCAGAGCCCCTGAATCAGCGGCTCCTTTAACCCTGTCCTGTCTGAGCGAAGAACAGACGCCCTCCGGCGACCTACAGAGGCTGGGCCAAATCCAAAGCTGAGCCCCTGGGAGCTGTGAGAACAAAGAAGAGAAAGGGAAATCTCTCCCAGCAGCCTCAGAAGCAGCGGATTAAAGCTCCACAATCAACTTGATGTCTGTGGAATACATGAATAGACAACGAATCACCCCAAATTGAGGAGGTGAACTTTGAGAGTAAGATTTATGCTGTATAGCTTTGCTTCCACCATTTGTCCTAGGGTTCTATCCGTCTGTTCTTTTTTCTTAATAATTATTTTTTATTTTAATAACTTTATTATATTTTATCTTACTTTAATTTATTTTACTTTATCTTCTTTCTATTTTTCCTTCCTTCCTTCCTCCCTCCCTCCCTCCTTTCTTTCTTTCTTTCTTTCTACTTCTACTAATTCCTTCTTTCTACTTTTCCTCCATTTTATTCTGAGCTGTGTGGATGAAAGGCTCTTGGTGCTGCAGCCAGGAGTCAGTGCTGTGCCTCTGAGGTGGGAGAGTCAACTTCAGGACACTGGTCCACAAGAGACCTCCCAGCTCCACATAATATCAAATGGCGAAAATCTCCCAGAGATCTCCATCTCAACACCAGCACCCAGCTTCACTCAACGACCAGCAAGCTACAGTGCTGGACACCCTATGCCAAACAACTAGCAAGACAGGAACACAACCCCACCCATTAGCATAGAGGCAGCCTAAAATCATAATAAGTCCACAGAAACCCCAAAACACACTACCAGACGTGGACCTGCCCACCAGAAAGACAAGATCCAGCATCATCTACCAGAACACGGGCACTAGTCCCCTCCACCAGGAAGCCTACACAACCCACTGAACCAACCTTAGCCACTGGGGACAGACACCAAAAACAATGGGAACTACGAGCCGGCTGCCTGCAAAAAGGAGACCCCAAACACAGTAAGATAAGCAAAATGAGAAGACAGGAAAACACACCGCAGATGGAGCAAAATAAAAACCCACCAGACCTAACAAATGAAGAGGAAATAGGCAGTCTACCTGAAAAAGAATTCAGAATAATGATAGTAAAGATGATCCAAAATCTTAGAAATAGAATGGACAAAATGCAAGAAACATTTAACAAGGAACTAGAAAAACTAAAGATGAAACAAATGATGAAGAACACAATAAATGAAATTAAAAATACTCTAGATGGGATCAATAGCAGAATAACTGAGGCAGAAGAACGGATAAGTGACCTGGAAGATAAAATAGTGGAAATAACTACTGCAGAGCAGAATAAAGAAAAAAGAATGAAAAGAACTGAGGACAGTCTCAGAGACCTCTGGGACAACACTAAATGCACCAACGTTCAAATTATAGGGGTCCCAGAAGAAGAATAGAAAAAGAAATGGACTGAGAAAATATTTGAAGAGACTATAGTTGAAAACGTCCCTAATATGGGAAAGGAAATAGTTAATCAAGTCCAGGAAGCACAAAGAGTCCCATACAGGAAAAATCCAAGGAGAAATACGCCAAGACACATATTAATCAAACTGTCAAAAATTAAATACAAAGAAAGCATATTAAAAGCAGCAAGGGAAAAACAACAAATAACACACAAGGGAATCCTCATAAGGTTAACAGCTGATCTTTCAGCAGAAACTCTGCAAGCCAGAAGGGAGAGGCAGGACATATTTAAAGTGATGAAGGAGAAAAACCTGCAACCAAGATTACGCTACCGAGCAAGGATCTCATTCAGATTTGATGGAGAAATTAAAACCTTTACAGACAAGCAAAAGCTGAGAGAGTTCAGCACCACCAAACCAGCTTTACAACAAATGCTAAAGGAACTGCTCTAGGCAAGAAGCATGAGAGAAGGAAAAGACCTACAATAACGAACCCAAAACAATTAAGAAAATGGGAATGGGAACATACATATCGATAATTACCTTAAATGTAAATGAACTAAATGCTCCCACCAAAAGACACAGATTGGCTGAATGGATACGAAAACAAGACCCATATATTTGCTGTCTACAAGAGACCCACTTCAGACCTAGAGACACATACAGACTGAAATTAAGGGGATGGAAAAACATATTTCATGCAAATGGAAATCACAAGAAAGCTGGAGTAGCAATTCTCATATCAGACAAAATAGACTTCAAAATAAAGACTATTAGAAGAGACAAAGAAGGACACTACATAATGATCAAGGGATCGATCCAAGAAGAAGATATAACAATTGTAAATATTTATGCACCCAACATAGGAGCACCTCAATACATAAGGCAAATACTAACAGCCATAAAAGGGGAAATCGACAGTAACAGTCATTGTAGGGGACTTTAACACCCCACTTTCACCAATGGACATATCATCCAAAATGAAAATAAATAAGGAAACACAAGCTTTAAATGATACATTAAACAAGATGGACTTAATTGATATTTGTAGGACATTCCTTCCAAAAACAACAGAATACACATTCTTCTCAAGTGCTCATGGAACATTCTCCAGGATAGATCATACCTTGGGTCACAAGTCAAGCCGTGGTAAATTTAAGAAAATTGAAATTGTATCAAATATCTTTTCCAACCACAACGCTATGAGACTAGATATCAATTACAGAAAAAGATCTGTAAAAAATACAAACACATGGAGGCTAAACAATACAGTACTTACTAACGAAGTGATCACTGAAGAAATCAAAGAGGAAATAAAAAATACCTAGAAACAAATGACAATGGAGACACGACGACCCAAAATCTATGCGATGCAGCAAAAGCAGTTCTAAGAGGGAAGTTTATAGCAATACAATCCTACCTTAAGAAACAGGAAACATCTCGAATAAACAACCTAAACTTACACCTAAAGCAATTAGAGAAAGAAGAACTAAAAAAACCCAAAGTTAGCAGAAGGAAAGAAATCATAAAAATCAGATCAGAAATAATTGAAAAAGAAATGAAGGAAACGATAGCAATGATCAATAAAACTAAAAGCTGGTTCTTTTAGAAGATAAACAAAATTGATAAACCATTACCCAGAATCATCAAGAAAAAAAGGGAGAAGACCCAAATCAATAGAATTAGAAATGAAAAAGGAAAAGTAACAACTGACACTGCAGAAATACAAAAGATCATGAGAGATTACTACAAGCAACTATATGCCAATAAAATGGACAACCTGGAAGAAATGGACAAATTCTTAGAAAGGCACAACCTGCCAAGACTGAATCAGGAAGAAATAGAAAATATGAACAGACCAATCACAAGCACTGAAATTGAAACTGTGATTAAAAATCTTCCAACAAACAAAAGCCCAGGACCAGATGGATTCACAGGCAAATTCTATCAAACATTTAGAGAAGAGCTAAAACCTATCCTTTTCAAACTCTTCCAAAATATAGCAGAGGGAGGAACACTCCCAAACTCATTCTACGAGGCCACCATCACCTTGATACCAAAACCAGACAAGGATGTCACAAAGAAAGAAAACTACAGGCCAATATCACTGATGAACATAGATGCAAAAATCCACAACAAAATACTAGCAAACAGAATCCAACAGCACATTAAAAGGATCATACACCATGATCAAGTGGGGTTTATTCTAGGAATGCAAGGATTCTTCAATATATGCAAAACAATCAATGTGATAAACCATATTAACAAATTGAAGGAGAAAAACCATATGATCATCTCAGTAGATGCAGAGAAAGCTTAGGACAAAATTCAACACCCATTTATGATAAAAACCCTGCAGAAAACAGGCATAGAGGGAACTTTCCTCAACATACTACAGGCCATATATGACAAACCCACAGCCAACATCATCTTGAATGGTGAAAAACTGAAAGCATTTCCACTAAGATCAGGAACAAGACAAGGTTGCCCACTCTCACCGCTCTTATTCAACATAGTTTTGGAAGTTTTAGCCACAGCAATCAGAGAAGAAAAGGAAATAAAAGGAATCCAAATCAGAAAAGAAGAAGTAAAGCTGTCACTGTTTGCAGATGACATGATACTATACATAGAGAATCCTAAAGATGCTACCAGAAAACTACTAGAGCTAATCCATGAATTTGGTAAAGTAGCAGGATACAAAGTTAATGCACAGAAATCTCTGGCATTCCTATACACTAATGATGAGAAATCTGAAAGTGAAATCAAGAAAACACTCCCATTTACCATTGCAACAAAAAGAATGAAATATCTAGGAATAAACCTACCTAAGGAGACAAAAGACCTGTACGCAGAAAATTATAAGACAGTGATGAAAGAAATTAAAGATGATACAAACAGATGGAGAGATATACCATGTTCTTGGATTGGAAGAATCATTGTGAAAATAACTCTACTACCCAAAGCAATCTACAGATTCAATGCAATCCCTATCAAACTACCACTGGTATTTTTCACAGAACTAGAAAAAAAATTTCACAATTTGTATGGAAAAACAAAAGACCCCGAATAGACAAAGCAATCTTGAGAACAAAAAACGTAGCTGGAGGAATCAGGCTCCCTGACTTCAGAATATACTACAAAGCTACAGTAATCAAGAAGTATGGTACTGGCACAAAAACAGAAAGATAGGTCAATGGAACAGGATAGAAAGCCCAGAGATAAACCCATGCACATATGGTCACCTTATCTTCGATAAAGTAGGCAGGAATGTACAGTGGAGGAAGGACAGCCTCTTCAATAAGTGGTTCTGGGAAAACTGGACAGGTACATGTAAAAGTATGAGATTAGATCACTCCCTAACACCATACACAAAAATAAGCTCAAAATGGATTAAAAACCTAAATGTAAGGCCAGAAACTATCAAACTCTTAGCGGAAAACATAGGCACAACACTCTATGACATGAATCACAGCAAGATCCTTTTTGACCCACCTCCTAGAGAAATGGAAATAAAAACAAAAATAAACAAATGGGGCCTAATGAAAGTTCAAAGCTTTTGCACAGCAAAGGAAACCATAAACAAGACCAAAAGACAACCTCAGAATGGGAGAAAATATTTGCAAATGATGCAACTGAAAAAGGATTAATCTCTAAAATGTATAAGCAGCTCATGCAGCTCAATAACAAAAAACAAACAATCCAATCCAAAAATGGGCAGAAGACCTAAATAGACATTTCTCCAAAGAAGATATACAGACTGCCAACAAACACATGAAAGAATGCTCAACTTCATTAATCATTAGAGAAACGCAAATCAAAACTATATGAGGTATCACCTCACATCAGTCAGAATGGCCATCATGAAAAAATCTACAAATAATAAGTGCTGGAGAGGTGTGGAGAAAAGCGAATCCTCTTGCACTGTTTGTGGGAATGTAAATTGATACAACCACTATGGAGAACAGTATGGAGGTTCCTTAAAAACCTAAAAATAGAACCACCATACAACCCAGCAATGCCACTACTGGGCATATACCCTGAGAAAACCATAATTCGAAAAGAGTCGTGTACCACAATGTTCATTGCAGCTCTATTTACAATAGCCGGGACATGGAAGCAACCTAAGTGTCCATTGACAGATGAATGGATAAAGAAGATGTGGCACATATATACACTGGAATATTCCTCAGCCATAAAAAGAAACGAAATTGAGTTATTTGTAGTGAGGTGGATGGACTTAGAGTCTGTCATACAGAGTGAAGTAAGTCAGAAAGAGAAAAACAAATACCATATGCTAATACATATATATGGAATCTAAAACAAAAGAAAAGAAAATTGTTCTGATGAACCTAGGGGCAGGACAGGAAAAAAGACGCAGACGTAGAGAATGGACTTGAGGACACGTGGAGGGGAAAGGGTAAGCTGGGATGAAGTGAGAGAGTAACATTGACATATATAGACTACCAAATGTAAAACAGATAGCTAGTGTGAATCAGCTGCATAGCACAAGGAGATCAGATCGGTGCTTTGTGACCACCTAGCACCGTGGGATAGGGAGGTTGGGAGGGAGATGCCAAGGGAGGAAATATGGGGATATATGTATATGTATAACTGATTCACTTTGTTATAAAGCAGAAACTAACACACCATTGTCAAGCAATTATATTCCAATAAAGATTTTTTTAAAAAAAAAGCATCAGGAGTAGGAATGAAATTTAAATGTTCCTAAAATGCTCCCTTTGAGAATTTTCTGGTTTAACTTTAGCGTAGTTTCTCTAAAATGTGTTTTTACAGCATACATCCCTCTTTGGTTATAATCAGAATAATTATTTTATCACATTTCTGTCTTTGAATGATCAGACTCAGCAAACATTCCTTGATTACCTATCTGCCCAAGGGAGTTTCTGATATATTTTTTAATGATTTTAATTATAATATTCTGTTAAAGAATGTTAGTTAAAAAGTGTATCAGTCCATGCAAACTACTGCATTTAGAATAGATGAATAACAAGATCTGACTGTGTAGCACAGGGAACTATATCCAACCTTCTAGGATAAACCATAATGGAAAAGAATATAAAAAAATGTATATATTTGTATGACTGAGTCACTTTGCCATACAGCAGAAATTAACGCAATGTTGTAAATCAACTATACTTCAATTTTAAAAAAAGTAAATCAGTCCAGCTCACGAGTTATTTCTAGTTCACTTTTTAATTAGAGCTAAGTTAGGGACAATTAGTATGTGCGTCTGAAGTTTAAAAATAGGTTAATAAAAGACATAAAATTCTGTGATATTTCATGCCTGAGATTTGATTCACATTGAATGCAATGTTCTATGTATTATTATATTAGAGCTACAACTTGAGTGATTTAGAATGATTTGTTTATAAAATTTACCACTTCAATATTGAGATAGGAAACTAAGCAGAAACCCCATCCCCTCACTTCCTACTTCTTTAGTATGGTGTATGTGAGTTTATGTCTTTATATTGGGTGTGTATTTATTCATTCATGCACTACTTCTGCAAAATTTGCACCAATTACCAGAAACGGTGCTAGGAAAAGAAGCATGGGAAAAACAGGCAAAAACAAATTTGAAATGCATTATCATTGCACACTTCAAATCACAGAGCTTCAGTGAATATAGTGAGCTAGCGGCACATATCTTTTCAGTCAAGGACAATTTCATAATAATTGTAAAGTCATCTGCCTCTGTTAATTCCTTTGACTAAACGGCAAATCAAAAGCCCAGGTTTGTACATACTTGCCAAATATTTCTGCATCTTCAAATCACCACGAGCCTATTTAGAGGACCACGTTGTGGGTATAAGGAAGAAAACAGAGAGGGAGGAGAAGAGGAAGAAGAAAGAAGAGGAGAAGAGGAAGAAAGGTTATAATTTCTGTTTGTGGCAATATGGTAGACTTAATAACATGAAAGTCCTCAAACAATAAAACATCTAGAAATCCTGGAAAAATAATGTTTAAACCATTACTGTTAACCATCCCGTTTAAGGAATGGTTGATCAATAAGAATATAAGGGGAATCCTCAGAACCTGAGATCAAGGAATAAAGTGAGCTCCAGAGAGATGAGTACAAACTGATTCTGGGACTATTCTGGGGAGAAGGACTGATCTCAGCAAGAAAGGGCTTAGAGAGGGTATGAAGCCTCAGTCCAAGCAAGCAGGGAATTGGAACAAAACTCCCTCAAAAGCTAGGACCTTCCAAGAACGACGGACTCAATGAAAACTATAATGAATAAGCAAACAAACAAACAAATAAGAAGTCTGCTTGCACAGAGCAATGAGAAGGAAGGTTGTCTCCCTCAGTCTAGGCTCCAGGGTCTTGGAAAAGGCTCTGTTAAGAACTCACAAGCATAGGCCAGTCAAATTCAGGTTTAGATAAAGAAATTGACAAATTTATGGAGAAAGCTAAACAAGCACTGACTGATAAACAACAATAATAAACTCTAATTTGAGGATTAAGAACAAAGTTGAGATAAAATGTTGGAAAACAATAACATATGATAAAAGAGAAAGACAGAGTTCAGGATTTCTGAAAGCTTTAATTTTTTTTAGAAGAGGTAGTGATACTAACTTTGGATTTTAATCATTTAGGTTAAATTCTAAGTGTATAACTTTAAAGTGGAAAAGGAAATAAAGAAAAAATTCCAATAAAAGGCAGAAAATGAAGAGAAAAAAGCATAGAAAAAGCAAGTTAAATAGAAAACTCCTAAAAGATGGTAGAAATAAATCCATATATAAATAATCACAATGAATATTATAGACAAACTAATTAAAAGAGATTATTGGTAAGATTAAATTTACTAAGCTGTATGTAACTTATAAAATATATATAAAAGTTTTTAAATATAAAGCTATAAAGGCATTAAAAAGTTATAAACAAAGAAATGGAAAAGAAAATGTATCAGGCATCAGTAAGTATCAAAGAATACAGACCACATTCTCTAGACAAATTTAATTAAGATATAAATATGTAATAAAAATATAGCAAATAAAAAATACATTTTGGAATTTTTTAATGTAATTCTAGATAATAGAAGGGTCAAGAATAAATCATAACAAATTAGAAAAATTATGAGTGAACAGTAATGAAAACATTGTTTCCCATATACTACTACAATGGTACCTAGTGAAGCATTTATCGATTTAACATTTATTTTAGAAAAGATGAAAAGCTTGAAAGGTGTTACTTTCAAGAGTTAGAAAAAATAATACGATGAGTCAAAGAAAGTAGGAGGAAAGGGATAAAAAGATAAAACATAAAAACATTTCTGTTTCTGCTTATATGGCAGGCCCAACACTCTTGTTGCAAAAACTAAGACAGAAGGTCATAGACAGAGAGATAATTTTTTTTCTTAAGATCATCAAATTCTAACAATGAATCACCAGGCTAAGACCTGCAGAGGAAAGTAAGCCTAACTCACTTTTGCCCTGAGGGCTTTTGCTCACGCAGGTATAATCAAGGCACATGTTGGTGGCTTCATGGGGTAGGAGACATAACACAAAACCCAGGGCCTGCCTAGTAATAATAAATATAAATAATATTAAACACATAGCACTTCCTAAATATGAGTTACTATTCTGAGCACATTACATATATTAATTTTTATAATCTTCACCAAAACCCAATGAGTTTTGTGCTATTAATATTATCTCCACTTTACAGATGAGGAAACTATTGAATAGCCTCAGACAACACTCAGTAAGTATTAATTATTATAATTAATTAAATAACCCAGAATAAACCCGTACCTACAGGCGACATCAAAGAGAGTAGCTTTGGCACTGAGGAAACAAGGTAAAGGGGGAAAATATCCTTGGGAGTCTAAAACCACAAACCAACCAGTGCTAGCAAGGACATCTTGTCCCTGGGTCTTAAGAACTCTCACAATAAAATGTCCAAGAAAAATGATTAGCTCTGAGCCACAGATAACAAAGGCAGAGGAAACAAAGCACAATAAGTGAGAAAAAGCAGAAACAGCAGGCAACAGAAACTTAAGATGTTGGAATCAACAGGTAAAAATTGTAAATTAACTATGCTTACTAATTTTAAGAGAAAACACCAAGTTAGAAAATATTTGCATCAAGTAAGAAACGTACATCTGAAAATTAAAATAATAACATGTTTAGAAAAATAGCATAGAATTGTATTGGTATGAACACTGGATGGGGATGCAAAAGTACAAACCATGGTGAAAATAATGGATAAATTTAATTGCATTAAAACTAAGAATTTAAGCTATTCAAAAGACACCATAAAGAGGGAATGGACAGTTTTTAGAGACAGTACAAGTAAGCATCTGTGGGACCTGGAGATCAACTGGATACGGAGAGTGATACAGAGTTATGAACCAAAAATGCTAAGTATTCCAGCGTGGGTGACTGGTAGTACCATAACTGAGAAAGGAAATAAAGTGGGAGAATCCAATTTGTGGCAAAAAAGACTGGTTCCACTTTTGACAGGCTGAGTTTGGAGTACTTGTGGGATATCCAGGGGAAGGACCCCCAGGAAAGTTGGAAATATGCCTCTGGAGTAAAGGAAAGAAGTCTGGGCTAACGATACATATCTCTAAAATGTTCAGTAATTGCTTCAAGGTCCCAGATCAGTAATTCTGGATGTTAGAGAAGAGGAAATTCTCTGGTGTGAAGTAAAAATGTCTGCCTTTCTCGTTCAGGGAAAAAGTTCCACATTGTTCACAGGCAAATGTCAGTACTTTGGGGTTTTATTCCTTTGGAAAGTTTTGTCTCTCTTTGTCTGGTTTAGGTTTTAGCAGACTCGACCACCACCTACCCATCCATCTCCCACAGGCAAACACACTGATATCGAATATTTTAATGAAAAATGCTTGCCTGAAGCTACTTTACAACCTTATTAAAATTTGACTGCTGCTTTATCTAAAGTGATGGGAACCAGAAATAGCACTAGAATATAACTGAGCCATTGGCATGTTGCATCTGTGCTGTGAAAACAAAATACAACCAATAATAACCCAACCAGTTTTAAATTTCCCAACCTCCCTGACAAATATTTTGATAACTTTTCCCCAAAGATCTTGTAACCCACGAAATCATTTGTAATCGAAGCACCTTTGTCCAATCTCTCACTTTAGAACAGTTGTTTCGAATTGGAAAATTAAAAATGAGAGTAAGCGTCCCTCCAGTGGAAGAAAGATATGCTGTATCTGAAACAAGATTTTCTCAAGGAACTACGGTATAAAAAAGCAAGGAAACAAATGTCTCTATTTGGAAATGCAGATGAACTGAGTACATCTTGACCCACTGCGAGTGAGCGGTTCTATGTTACACTGTTCATTCTTCTATTTTTAATCCTTCATCTCCCTCACCAAATGCCATGTACCTAATTGGGTTCTTACAGGATTCTCTGCATAATCAAGGAGACCATTCCATGATGGCATTTTGCTTTACTTCAGTTGCTGTAATTGCTAATCAGTATTGTAGGCATCTAAAACCAGCCCCATTTTATACAGCTACTTGAGAGACTGCTGTCTGTGTTAATAGAGGACAAAATCAACAAAATGTTCTGGGCATCCCTCTTGCGTTCTGCTTAGACATTTAATCCAACCCCAGCTGGCTTTCGTAAATATCTGTCCCCAGAATTAGTCATCTGTGAACTCTCAATCTCACTTCATAAAATTAGGTTAACTCATGCTGACATTTTTTTTTCCATTTTTAATCTTCATCTTCATATTACTTTCCCAGAGGCTTTATAACAATAATGTTATGTCTCTTTTCCCTTTTTTTCTTCTATTCATCAGCTCAGGTTTTAAAAAAAACAGAAATGAAGTATTTTAGCATAACTATATACACATGGGTGGGAAAATAAATATTTCTCACGATTGAACTAGAATTCACAGTCCAAATAAACAATGATGTACAAAGTCCATTGAGAGTTATTTGTCTCTGATCATCAGAAAGGTCAACGCTTCAGCAGAGTAACCATCATTGGATATTTGTTGTTACCGAGCAATTTGCGCTGAAGAGGACACAAAGCACTACTTGTGAATATTTATGTGGGTTTTTCAAGAAATTATCTTGGCACTTGACATTTAAGCTAGTTTTAGGAAATAAAAAAGTAAAATTTGAATATAAAGAATGATAACAGGGCAATGCGGAAAACTCACTGAAAGAAAATTCATTGAAGAAAAATTGAAATAGTCATCAATAAGGCACTTTTGGGGGTGGGGGACAGTTGAGATGGGAGAGGGAGAGAAAAGAGGGTGAGGTAAGTGGTAAGAGAGTGTGTGAATGAAAAAGATAAATAAAAGATATTAAAAGGTGGTAGCGGGCTTCCCTGGTGGCGCAGTGGTTGAGAGTCCGCCTGCCGATGCAGGGGACACGGGTTCGTGCCCCGGTCCGGGCAGATCCCACGTGCCGCGGAGCGGCTGGGCCCGTGAGCCATGGCCGCTGAGCCTGCGCGTCCGGAGCCTGTGCTCCGCAACGGGAGAGGCCACAACAGTGAGAGGCCCGCATACCGCAAAAGAGAGAAAAAAAAAGAAAAAAAAAAAGGTGGTAGCTTTGCTGTAGAAGAAGAATTGAGTTACCTTATCAAAAGAAGCATAAAATGGAAAAGATAAAAGGGCATGAATGATATAAAAACATATTTCTATTCCAACCTAAATTTGTAGTAAAACCTAGTTACCCTAAGTCATTTGCAATAGTCTTGGTATTTGATGACTGAATGCAGAGGTAAGTGCAAAGAGAGTGGGATGATATGATGACTGACAACTGTTAACAGAATTTGGTTTCTTGTTTAAATTTCATGAAGAATGTCATAGTAAAAAATCCAAAAATGTGAAAGTAAGACCACTAAACAAGTCTTAATCATTAAGACTAGAAATAAAATGAATGAGAATTTTAATAACTGAATTTGCCTCTGATGTATTATCTCGAGAGAAAATAGTGAAAAATTGTTAACAAACACTAACAAATGCATACACAATGCCTGTTCATTAGGCATTCTTTGTTTTAGATCAGCACACAATAATTATTAGCACCAGAGTCTGAATTACTGCAATAGCCTCATATCCAGTCTTCCTACTCCAGTAGCCACCCGTCCTTAAATTTGTTGCGCGCCTTTTAAAGTTAAGAGATCACGTCACTCCTCTTCTCAAAAGCAGCAAGACAGCATAAAAGGCAAGGTCTTGCACTCCCTTTAGGATCCAGCCTCTGGTCCCTCTGTGACCTAATCCCTTATCACTCCCTTCCTGGCCATTCTGTCCCAGCCACACTGGCCATAGTCATTCCTCAAGTACTCCACCATCTTCTTGCCTGGGGTCTGTGAACTTGCTATTGCCTCACCTAGAACAATCTTTCCTTACCTATACTTGCCATTTTCAGTAGAGGCTTTCCCTGACCACCCTGTTTAAAATACCAATTCCTTCCTTCCTCTCTCCATTCCCTGCTCTAATTTTCTCCATAGCATGTCATATTTTTATTTATTTATTGGTTTTATATAGACAGTGTTTATCACATAGAAGACACTTGATAAGTATTTTCTTAATGAATACTCCACATCTTCAATTGCCTATTCTTATATAGTACTTGTTATGTGCCAGGCCTGTTGATGCATTTTTTGCATAATTAACCCTTTTAAATCCTCACAACAACCCTATGAGATATAGAGTTGTACTTCAAACGTTAAATTTTCTTGTCTTTTTTTTTTCTTTTAATCCACTCTAGCAACTAGCAAGGAAACTAATCCATTTTATAGTCAAGGAAACTGAAACATAGAGATTTTAACTATCTTGCCCAAGAGTACATAGCTAGTAAGTGGTGCAGCCAGGATTCCAACCCAGTCAGCAGAGAGTTCCATTCTCTTAGCTGGTAATTTCCACTGCCTCTCCAGAATGAATGGATCAGGCCAACCAAAAACACCTGACATTTGTGCAATGCCTAATGACTTCCAATATCTGTTCATATACATGATCCCATATGTTATACAGAGGAAGTGTAGTGCCTTTGTTATTTTACTATTAAAGAGAGAGTGTATTTTACCTTTTACCAAATTCAGTATAAATTTTAAAACATCGTCATTTAATAGTTAGGAAATATCTAGCACATAACTGGTGCCAAGCCAGTCCCTGAAGGAAAAGAAGTAAGAGTTCATGGAACAGAGTTCTAGCCTCAATATGTTTATATTCTATTGGGTAAAATAGAAAATTTGACACATAAATTAATAGATATTGGGATAATTGCTCTAACAGAAGCTTATACAATGTTCTATGGCACATTTATAACTAATCCCATCTTAGGTAAGTGAGGAAGACTTTATAACGGGGTAGCGGGGGCAGCTTTAGAATGTAGGATGAACAGACATTTGTTCTGTAGAGAAGAGAGAAAAAAGATATTCCAGGTGGAGAGCTTATCCTGAGAGAGCATGAAAGAAAGAGTGTGGTATAAGTGGGTGAAGCAGACAGTTCTCTATGGGGAAATTGTTGAGTGGGTATGAAAGAGTGGTAAGAAAGAACACTACAAGGCAGACTGGACCCAGGTTATGAAGGAGATAGAACTTTCTTGTGTATGTATTAGGAAGCTATCTAAACAAGAACAAATTTACTCTTTAGGATTGTACAGGATTGGTGTGAGGCAAGATCCAAGGAAGAACCTAAAAATCCTTGGACTTTCTGGAATATACTGGGTTAAATCCTGATGTGAATATCATTAAGGAAGCTCAGGGCTTCCAGAACTACCAGAAGTTCCTTAGCTTTTGTACGGAGTTGGCTTCAAGACAACTTAGAAAAACAAAACAGGCCCCAGAGTCCAGTGTGTCCCCTCTTGGGGAGCACCAAGGGAAGAAAGGGAAATACAGAGGGGGTTACAAGCCAATTATAACGATAAAGGCCAAAGTAAACTATTTGACCCCAGTGGGTCTGAGGGCCTTGAAGAAAACTCAGTCACTTTTGTAAATGCTCCAAAAGAAGCGATTGACTTTTTCCTTAAGCATTAAGTTTTGTTCTTTGCTTTTTCTCCTTCTCATACACCTACTAGCAACGAGTATGAAAACTAAACTCTTTACTAGTTCCCTGGGGAAAGGACTGCTAAATTAGATGGCTAGGAATCGTATTAGATAATCAAACAATTACTGTGCATTTTGACTTAAAGTCCATTTTAAGTCAAATGCTCAAACTCATTGAATAATTTGTTAGCATCGTGCATTAAGATATGTTATTATTCTCATAGAGCTCTCCAAACTAGAAAAGAGGGCAGCATTGCAGATGATTGATGAATCTCTATTGGTTTGAAACTGCTCCCAGAATAGAATTCTTATTTTCAGAATAGGGTTGGTTCTTTTTTTCTGAATGCCTTTAGAAAAACAAAATTAGAGAATCATAATATTATCCTATAGTTGGTGTAACAAATTTCCTCTTAAAATTCTTTCATTCACTTCATCTCATTTAATCCTCACAAAAACTCCATGAGGTGGGTATTACTGGTTCTGTTTTGCAGATGAGAAAACTTTAATGTAGAGGTCTTCCAACTTGAACCTGAAAATCAGTTTCTAATGGCCTGTTATTTTATTTTACTATAAATTTTTTTTTTTTTTTTTTTTTTTTTGCGGTACGCGGGCCTCTCACTGCTGTGGCCCCTCCCGTTGCGGAGCACAGGCTCCGGACGCGCAGGCCCAGCGGCCATGGCTCATGGGCCCAGCCGCTCCGCGGCATGTGGGATCTTCCTGGACCGGGGCACGAACCCGTCTCCCCTGCATCGGCAGGTGACTCTCAACCACTGCGCCACCAGGGAAGCCCTACTATAAATTTTTAAAAATGCATTTCCCTATCTTAAAATGTGATTGAGATTCATTATTAACTCAAACTAATTTAGAGGTTTAAATGGCTTCCACAACCACAGAGGGGTAGCGAGTAGCATGAGAATACAAATTCATGTCTTTTGAGTCTAAGCCTGTTATTTTTCTCCAGTATCATGCCTCAGAGAAAGCTATCAAATTCACTAGTAATTCAAGTCGCCACCATAATCAATAATTGATGACACTCAACATTTATATTTTAACCATTCGTATTATGTAGCGTGTATGTGTGTGTGTGTGATTATTTTAAAAGTTAAAAAATTTTAGGGCTTCCCTGGTGGCACAGTGGTTGGGAGTCCGCCTGCCGATGCAGGGGACACGGGTTCGTGCCCTGGTCTGGGAGGATCCCACGTGCCGCGGAGCGGCTGGGCCCGTGAGCCATGGCCGCTGAGCCTGCGCGTCCGGAGCCTGTGCTCCGCAACGGGAGGGGCCACAACAGTGAGGGGCCCGCGTACCGCAAAAAAAAAAAAAAAAATTTTAAATCTCATTCATTCAGGTGGCTTCAATTAAATCATCTAGTATCGAGATGCTAGTCTGAACCAACCTTTTTATACTTGGGAAAAAGTTCTTCTTAATCAAACTATTACAATATAGAAGGCAGATTAAGTAATACTTTCATGTCTTATTGTCCAAATAGAGTTCCATGTCCTCATAAATTTGAATAATTTCTGCTCTTCTACTGTAGCCAAGGCAATGTCGTCCAAGAAACCTTTAGCAATTCCTTGGATCTGACTTCTCTCAGAATTCTTATAGCATAAAGTAGAATCATAAACCATTTAGTATTCTTAGCTGTTTCTTATAAATAACTTCCTCATCAGAATTTAAGCTCCTGGAGATCAAGACTGGTATCTTTGTTTTCGCTAGAATTCTCTACACCCACTAGGCTAGTACCTATGCACGAGGGCTGACATTTGCTGCATGTTTGAGTTCTTAGCAAAGGCAAGTTCTCAGCAAATATGGGGTCAGTTGATCAATGATGCCAGTTGTAAATAATCCATTTAGTAAAAAAAACAGTCATGCAGAACTTGTACTTAGACATAGCTTTCTAACTGCAGAAGTTATTTTATTTCATTTTAAAGTAATAAAACCAAATTGCCTTATCATACTGTGTGACTCAGACTTATTAGTAATTCAGATTGTCCTTGGATCTAATTAGTAGATTTTATTATGTTTTTTATTTTTTTTAACATATGTACAGCCAAATTCCAAAGATGTGTCTTTTTCTTAACATTTAAACTATTTTTTGCACATCACTGAACTCAGCATCTTGTAATTCTTATAACTATTATGGAGCATGCAATTGGCTTTTTTTTATGAAGAACTGAAAATAGGGAGTTATCCTGTTGAAATAAAGACTTGAAACTCTAGAGAGAGTTCTGTCATTGCTTTCAATTTCACTTTTTATCTTTACATTGTGGTGATTAGTTTATTTGAAAACTTCCAAATCCGGATAAAGAAACCAGAACATTCTGTGTTCTGTCAGAGACACTTAGAATGTCTCTCTGATTTAAATTTTATACCCTGAGGGCAGAAATAGAGGTTTTCTATCCTGGATAAAATATAACTCAGGCACCAAATAATATATAATAAAAGTAATGACAGCATTTCCTCATCTCCTGTTAGCATTTGAAACCACATCAAGGAGACAGTGTCTTGGGAATTTTTTTTAACGTTCATTTGTCTTGAAACATATTGTACTCCTTCCTTTAGAACATTATATATATATATATATGTTTTTTCGGTACGTGGGCCTCTCACTGCTGTGGCCTCTCCCGCTGTGGAGCACAGGCTCCGGACACGCAGCCTCAGCGGCCATGGCTTACGGGCCCAGCCGCTCTGCGGCATGGGGGATCTTCCCAGACCGGGGCATGAACCCGTGTCCCCTGCATCGGTAGGCGGACCCTCAACCACTGCACCACCAGGGAAGCCCTAGAACATTTTATATATATTTTTGTTCAATGTGAGAAAATACGGTTATAGTATTTTTAAAATTAGAAACCACTTGGGGAATATGACCTTTACATAGACTGGTTTACTTATCCTACAAGGTCTTTTTGTTTCACCTTTATAAAAATTGTTAGATAAAGCTACAGGGGAAAAATGTACACCTGTATGCAGACCCCGACAGTATTCCGTTGCCTCACACGACTGCAGTCTCATCTTGGAAGAATGACGTTTCTGTTACTATTGCTGCATAGCAAATCAACCCCAAATTTAATGGTATAAAGTAACAGTTTCTTATGCTCATGGATCCTGTGGGAATGGGGCAAGGGACCTCTGAGATGGCGTATCTCTGCTCCTTGTCTGGGGCTACGAAGAATCCAAGGCTAGGGAGTCAGGATGGCTGAGGACTGAAACCATCTTGAGTGCCCTTATCTCAACATGGCTGGCACCTGAGCTGGGATGACTTATATACTGTAACTGTGAACAAGAGACGCTACATGAGGTCTCGGCACATGGCTTGACTTCCTCGTCACATGGCCATCTTACTTAGGGTTGCTGGATCTCTTAACTGGTGGCTCAAGACTCCAAGAGAGTATCCGGCAAACTAAGGAAAAGCCACTTAGCCTTTAACAACTCAGCTTAGTCACACAGCATCACTTCTGCCGTATTCTATCAGGCAAAGCAGATTCAAAGCCCACCCAGAAGCAAGGGCGTTAAGACTACCTCTTGATGGAGGAGTGGCAAGCTTGCATTCGCAGAAGATCATGTGCAGCAGCTCATGTGGTGTGGCCATCTTTGGGAAATGAAATCTGCCACAAATAGACTCAGTCCTTCATGTCTGTCTCCACTGGCTCCACTGGCTTGATGAAGGGGTCTTGCTTGGCTGGGTTGCCTTTTTATCTCCCATTTCAATGAGCACTTGCTACATACAACACTCAGCAAATGTTTACTGAACCTGAATTTGAATTAATTCCTTCAGTCTTTTCCATGAGGACCCAGGAAAACTTGCACTTATGTCACAAGAGAAAATTTTTGTGCCATTAAGAAAATGATAGTGAATATTAATGTGCCAGTTATCTCAGTTGTAGGCATAAAATTGCATTAAATTCATGTATCAGCTTCCTAAAAGGCAGTGTTGCCTAGCGCAGATTCTGATGTGAGGCATGCTTATTGTCAGTCCCTAGGACACTGTCTACAAAGATGTGTCCTTGAGCAAGTTATTCGCTAGGTTCGGTTTCCTCATTAGCATAATGAAGCAAAGGCTGCTGATTCAAAGGATCAGAAGTGGGCACATCAGCAAAGCCAGCTTGGAAAAGCTGTGTTCAAGATCAGAGATGAGTTGGGTATGATAAATGCCAACCAGGGATGCAGATAATGATCTACTTATCTATCTGTTTATCTATAAGTCTTCATATATATAATTTGCTCACCCAGAAGGGATGTCTTTTCTAGTTTTCACAAAAGCACCATATGTGCTAGTGGAGGCCCCTGTGGTATCTGTAAAAACAAACAAGAACCAAGCAAGCACCACTATGAATATGACTGTTAAGTGCACCAGTATCTACCCATTCTGCTTCCATGTTGCCAGTCCAAAGAGCCAATGTGGCCTGTACAGAGTAAAAAACTCATACATATTTAGTACCAAATTTGGGTTATGTTACATGGAGGCTCCTGAACTATATTATCAATAGTCACTATTCAATTACATTACATATGCCTTCCACTATGCTAGAATATGTTGATTTTTAGAAATGCATCGGTGTTCTCTTAGGTGTGAAAACATGACATCCATCTTAGAATTTGTTTTCTCAAAATCTTGAGATAAATGTAAGGAAAGCTCCAACTACACTCTCAAAAAATGAGTTAGTAGATGTGATTCTTCACAGTGAATTTACCTTTTTAGGCCACGGTAACATTCTTCAGAGATGTTTAAATTTTGTAGATGAGAACTTGAGACACTCATAATTGACGCAAGAACAAGTGGCCCTGTAACCTACCCCAGTTCGTGTGGAGGCAGCTGGCTTCAGTGATTCTATTTGCACCAATATTAAAAACCAAAGTCTATCAGAATTCAAAATGGGTCGTTTTGGTAACCATCAGAGAGCACCAGTGCAGCTTGAAATCATCACCTAAAGGAACAAAAAGCATTCTGAATCTTAGGCTTGTTACTGAACTGTTTCAAGTGTATCTTAAAAGAGCTAACAGTTTGCTCAAAGGGAATTAAAAGTGGCCATTTTCCGAAGGAGAGTTCACACAAAGACACACACAAACTCGAATCTGCTTTTGCTACAAATAAGGAACTTGGTGCAACTTGCTACACAGTATTTCCTCCCCATTGGATGGCAAACACCTCTGTCTAACGTTCATCTTGCTAAAACATCTAACAAATTAACATTAAATTATCAAGTTGGCTTGAGCCAGCAAGAATAGAATCTTTTATTTCCTGTGCATGAAATAAAAATATCTCCAAAAAGATCGACAAAAACTCTGTCTTCTCACATAGGAGTTGCAATTAAGAAGGCAAATCTCCACCCACCTCCTCTTTAAGCCCTCTACCAAACTCTTTACATTGAAATTGTATTTACATTTTAGTATCTGGTCTTTGTCCTTGGGATTCTGGAAGCTTTGTCTATGTCACATGCATAGCACATTTATAAAGACAGGAATTTTTTGTTGTTAAATATACTTTAGCTCCCTCTTCTCTTCCCTCTCTCAAAATTAACTTTTTGATCACCTGATCATCTGCTCAATAATTAATAGTTGTCAGGGCTGGGGGATGGGGAAAATGGGGAGAGGCTATAAACTTTGAATTATACGATGAATTAAGGTCTGAGGATCTAAAATATAGCATGGTGGTTATAACTGATAATACTGTATTGTACAACTGAAACTTGCTAAGAGAGTAGATCTTAAGCATTCTCACCAAAAAAAAAAAAAGAAAGGTAAATATGTGAAGCAATGGGTATGTTAATTAACTCAATTGTGGGACTCCTTTGAAAACGTATACATATATCAAATCATCATGTATGCTTTAAATATATTACAATTTTATTTGTCAATTACAGCTTAATAAAGCTGGAAAAAATAATAATTAATAGTTGTCAATTCATCTCTGTCTCTCACAGGTCATCAGGGAAATAAAGGCAGAGAGACTTTTCTGATGTCACAATGCCTAACCCAGGTTAATACCTGGCCTCTGTTCCTTTCTTCTGTGATCTAAAGGACCAGAACTTGACCTGCCCCAATCCTTTCCCTACCTGTCTTGACCTGCCCCAATCCTTTCCCTACCTGTCTTGGGCAAATCAGGACAAAGTTCCCTTTCTCTGTCCCAAATTTTGCTTTACCTCTCCTTATCTAGATCATAACACCCTGGACCCCAAGGGAGATTTTAGATATTATTTTAGCTATTTTAGCTAAACAGTTTACAGCTTAAATAGTTTTTTTCTTCTAGTCACAAAGAAATGGCTCAATATTTGAGTAAGCTTGGTACTTATTCATTTGAGAAATTTAGAACCCCTGATATATGGATTAATGATAATATTTATATGCATATCTTTTTAAAGCAAATTAATACTGAATCCATAAACCTAATATTGAGGATGATGAAATTAAAAGCTAATGCGTGAAGGTGGAAATAACCTTTATATTATACACGAAGCATTACATAAAACTTGAGCAGACTTCTGAAGATGTAACTAAGTTCCATAAAAATACATGTGCACAAATATTGGTCACTGGGCCCTGAATATGATACTAGAACTATAAGAAAAATAAATATTTATATATAATACATTACAAAGATAAATTGTTTATAAAATATATTAAGAGACCCAGGCTGTACATTTAAATAAATAAATGGATCGTTTCTCATCTATATGAAAAGGTAACATTTATTTTTTGCTATCTAAATAAAAAGCCCTTATTAGATGACAATCTGACATCAATTTTCTTGTCTTTTTTAGAAACATTTAAAGCACTGTATTCATATTATATATGGTAGCTATTAGCTGTTCAAAACTGATATACTTTGTGAGGAATCATGTGTTCATTGTCTTATGTGCACTGGACCATCAGAGTATGCAAGTCAATTCCCAAGGCAGCATCATAAAATGACAAGTAGTGCCTGGGGGGCCAACATGTGATAGATCAAACAACAGGGCATTTAGGGCATATGGTAGCAATCTAGGAAGAGTTCAATGATGTTAGCATTAGCAGGGTGACAACAGTCATGAGGAAAGTATTGGATATTTGAACAATACATATAACTTTTTCACGATGCACAATTTCAGCTATTTATAACGGTAAACAGAAAAGATGCTGCATTTCCTTGTTGAGGGAAGAAGTATTCATGGGTTGACAATGATTAATAAACAAATGCTTATCACAGTGTTTGATATTTATGCTCTTTTCCCTCCCAATCAACATAAAGTCATTTTGTCAGCCAAGTAACACTGGTTGAAGCAAAGTACAATAAATATATTTACTCTTCAGCAGTAATTTCTGTGACGGACATATGCTACACTCAGATGGTGAAATCATTTAGGAGTCCTCTCAAAGCTATGCTATGCTTTCCAGGCTAGAGCTCCAGAAGTAGGACACTACAGTGAGCTGTATGCCAAATGTGGGATCGTGGTGTGCCAATATTATATCCTCAGCTTTCAGGGCAGTCAAATGGGGCTGGAGCTGGGTTATCTCAGAATCACCATTTTCTACCATACCACAACTTGATAAAGGTGGAGAAGGCTTGCTTTAGAACCATGTCTCTGACATTCAAGATAGCCAACACTAAAGGCTAGTGTTTGGCTAAGTCATATCAGCCTCTCAGGTTGTCAATGGAGTAAGGAGTCCCTTATACATTTTTTAAAATTATACTTTTTATTCTGAGATAATTGTATACTCATATGCCATTGTAAGAAATAATTTAGAGATCCCACATATCCTTCACCTAGTTTCCCCCACTAGTAACATCTTGCAAAACAATAGTATAAGGAGACACCCAGAATACTGACATCGATACAGTTAGTCAAGATGCAGAACAATTCCATCACTACAAGGAACCTTCATATTGACCTGTTGTAGCCATACCACCCCAGCCCACCACTATCCCTAACACCTGGAACTGCTGATCTGTTCTCATTTCTAAAATTCTGAAGTTCACGAATGTCATATAAATGGAAGCAAACAGTATTTAATTTTTTGAGGTTGGATCTTTTCACTCTGCATAATTCTCTGGAACTACATCCAGGTTGCTGCCTATATCCATAGTCCATTCTTTTTCATTGCTGAGTAGTAATCCATAGTTTGTATGTACGAAGTTTATATAACCATTATCCATTGAAGGGCATCTGGGTCATTTCCATTTGGGGGGCATTACAGATAAATTGCTATGAAAATTTGTGTACAGGTTTTTGTATGAACATAAAATTCCACTTTTGTGACATAAATCTCCAGGAGTGAAACTGCTGGGTTGTATGGTAGTTGAATGTTTAGTTTTATAAGAAACCCACAAACTGTTTTCCAGAATGGCTTGTACCATTTCCATTCCCACCAGCAATGTATGAATGTTCCAGCTTTTCCACATCCTTTCCAGAATTTGCTGTTGTCACTATTTTTATTTTAGCCATTCTGATAGCCAAGTAGTGAAATCTCATTGGAATTTAAATTTGCATTTCCCTAATGGCTAATAATGTATTTTCATGTGCTTATTTGCCATTTGCATACCCTCTTGAGTGAAATGTCTGTTTAAGCCTTTTGCCCACTTTCTAATTGGATTTTTGGGGGAGATTTTACTTTTGAGTTTTAAGAGTTCTTTGTATGTATTCTAGATTGAGTCCTTTGAAAGATAATGTGTTTTGCAAATATTTTCTCCTGGTATGCACCTTCTCTGTCCATCCTTTTAACAGGGTGTATCTGCCAGGGGTCTCCAAAGAAGCAAAATAGACAGATAAGACAGAGAAAGAGAGAGAGAGAGAGAGAGAGAGAGAGAGAGAGAGAGACTTGTTTTTTTTAAAAAACATCTTTATTGGAGTATAATTGCTTTACAATGGTGTGTTAGTTTCTGCTTTATAACAAAGTGAATCAGCTATACATATACATATATCCCCATATCTCCTCCCTCTTGCATCTCCCTCCCTCCCACCCTCCCTATCCCAGCCCTCTAGGTAGTCACAAAGCACCGAGCTGATCTCCCTGTGCTATGCGGCTGCTTCCCACTATCTATTTTACATTTGGTAGTGTAGAGTCCATGCCACTCTCTCACTTTGTCCCAGCTTACCCTTCCCCCTCCCCATGTCCTCAAGTCCATTCTCTACATCTGCATCTTTATTCCTGTCCTGCCCCTAGGTTCTTCAGAACCTTTTTTTTGTTTTTTTAGATTCCATATATATGTATTAGCATATGGTATTTGTTTTTCTCTTTCTGACTTACTTCACTCTGTATGACAGACTCTAGGTCCATCCACCTCACTACAAATAACTCAATTTCATTTCTTTTTATGGCTGAGGAATATTCCATTGTATATATGTGTCACATCTTCTTTATCCATTCATCTGTCGATGGACACTTAGGTAGCTTCCATGTCCTGGCTATTGTAAATAGAGCTGCAATGAACATTGTGGTACATGACTCTTTTTGAGTTATGGTTTTCTCAGGGTATATGCCCAGTAGTGGGATTGCTGGGTCATATGGTAGTTCTATTCTTAGTTTTTTAAGGAACCTCCATACTTTTCTCCATAGTGGCTGTATCAATTTACATTCCTACCAACAGTGCAAGAGGGTTCCCTTTTCTCCACACCCTCTCCAGCATTTATTGTTTCTAGATTTTTTGATGATGGCCGTTCTGACTAGTGTGAGGTGATATCTCATTGTAGTTTTGATTTGCATTAAGAGAAACTTCTTATAAGAAATTGGCTTATGCGAATCTGGAGGCTGAAAAGGCCCAAGATCTACAGTTGGCAAGCTGAAAACACAGGAGGGTTGTTAGTGTAGTTCCAGTATGAACCTAAAGGCTAAGAACCAATGGTGTAAGTTCTAGTCTGAAAGCTGGCAGGCTCAAGATCCAAGAAGAGCCAATGTTTTAGATCAAGTCCAAAGGCAGAAAAAAACCAGCGTCCCAGTTTCAAGGCAGTAAGACAGAGGGAATTCCCTCTTACTCGGCCTTTTTGACCTATTCAGGTCATCAATTGGTTGAATGGTGTTCACCCACATTAGGAAGGGCAATCTGCTTTACTAGGTCTACCAATTCAAATGTTAATCGAATCCAGAAACACCCTTACAGACACATCCAGAATTATGTTTGATCAAATGTCTGAAC
The DNA here is from genome assembly GCF_937001465.1 of Orcinus orca. Taxonomy (NCBI): domain Eukaryota; kingdom Metazoa; phylum Chordata; class Mammalia; order Artiodactyla; family Delphinidae; genus Orcinus; species Orcinus orca. The sequence goes on along the minus strand of NC_064563.1, from coordinate 21,450,909 downwards.
ATCCATGGCCAGTCAAGTTGATACATAAATTTAAATATCTCACTGTATGTTTCACAGAGCAAAAGTTTTTAATTTTGATGAGACTCAATTTATTCATTATTCCTTTTATTGTTAGTGCTTTTGGTGTCAACTTTAAGAATCTTTGCCTCTCCCTAGATCCTAAAGATTTTCTCCTATGCTTTATTCTTTTTTTTTTTTTTTTTTTTGCGGTACGCGGGCCTCTCACTGTTGTGGCCTCTCCCATTGCAGAGCACAGGCTCCGGACACACAGGCTCAGTGGCCATAGCTCATGGGCCCAGCCGCTCCACGGCATGTGGGATCCTCCTGGACCAGGGCATGAACCTGTGTCCCCTGCCTCGGCAGGCGGACTCAACCACTGCACCACCAGGGAAGCCCTATGCTTTTTTCTAAACATTTTATTGTTTTTTGTTTTGCAATAAGTGTAAATAACACTTCTATGAACATGGGGGTGCAGATATTTTTTCGAGTTCGTGTTTTTGTTTCTATTGGAAATATTCCCAGAAGTGGAATTGCTGGATCATATGGTAGTTTTATTTTAAGTTTTTGAGGAACCTCCATACTGTTTTCCACAGTGGCTGTGACTAATTCCACCAACAGTGCATAACTTTTCCCTTTTTTCCATATCCATGCCAACATTTTTCTCGTCTTTTTTATTTTGAATTTTATTTTATTTATTTTTTTATATAGCAGGTTCTTATTAGTCATCAATTTTACCCATATCAGTGTATATATGTCAATCCCAATCGCCCAATTCATCACACCACCACCACCACCTATCTCTTGTCTTTTTGATGATGGCCATCCTAGTAGATGTTAGGTGAGATCTCACTGAGGTTTTAATTTGCACTTCCCTAATATCTTGTGGTGTTGAGCATCATTTCATGTACTTGTTGCCCATTAGTATATCTTTTTTGGAAAAATGTCTGTTAAGGTCCTTTGCCCATTTTTTTAATTGGATTATTTGTTTTTTTGCTATTGAGTTGTGTGAGTTCTTTATATATTTTGGATATTAACCCCTTCTCAGATATAAAGTTTGCAAATATTTTCTCCCATTCCGTAGGTTGTCTTTTCACTTTGTTGATGGTTTCTTTTGTGTGAAAAAGCTTCTTAGTTTGATGTAATTCCACTTGTTTGCTTTTTATTTTTATTTCGTTGCTTGTGCTTCAGGTGTGATTTCCAAAAATTACAAGATCCATGTCAAGGAGTTTGCCTATGTTTTCTTCTATGTGTTTCATAGTTTCAGGTCTTAAATTTAAGTTTTTAATTTAAGTCTTTAATCCATTTCCAGTTAATTTTTGTGAGTGGTATAAGATAGGGGTCAAGTTTCATTCTTTTACATGTGAATAGCCCATTTCCCAAGCACCACTGATTGCCTTTTCTCCATTGAGTATTCCTGCCTCCCCTGTCAAATATGAATTGGCTGTATACGTTCAAATTTATTTCTGGGCTCTCAGTTCTGTCCCACTGGTCTATCTGTCTGTTTTAATGCCAGTACCATACTGTTTTAATTACTACAGTTTATGGTACAGCTTGCATTCAGGAAGTGTGATGCCTCCTGCTTTGTTCTTCTTTTTCAGGAATTCTTTGGCTATTCTTGGTCTTTTGTGGTTCCATATAATTTTTAGGAGTGCTTTTTTTTTTTCTGTAAAAAACACCACTGGAATCTTGATAGGGATTGCATTGAATCTATAGGTGGCTTTAGGTAGTGATGACATTTTAGCAATATTAATTCTTCCAATCCATGAACATGGGATACCTTTTTTATTTGTTCAATTTCTTTCATCAATGTCTTACAGTTTTGAGAGTATAGATCTTTCACCTACTTGGTTAAATTTATTCCTAAGTATTCTATTATTTTTGATGCTTTATTTTATTTTATTTTATTTTTTTGCGATATGTGGGCCTCTCACTGTTGTGGCCTCTCCCGTTGTGGAGCACAGGCTCCGGACGCACAGGCTCAGCGGCCATGGCTCACAGGCCTAGCCGCTCTGCGGCATGTGGGATCTTCCCGGACCGGGGCACGAACCCGTGTCCCCTGCATCGGCAGGCGGACTCTCAACCACTGCGCCACCAGGGAAGCCCTTTGATGCTGTTTTAAATGGGACTGATTTTTTAAAATTCTTTCTCAGGAAATTCATTGTTAGTATGTAGAAACACTACCAATTTTTGTATGTTAGTTTTATACCCTGCAACCTTACCGAATCCATTGATTAGTTCTAACAGTTTTTTTGTTGAGCATTTGGGATTGTCTGTGTACAAAATCATGTCATCTGCAAATAATGACAATTTTACTTCTTCCTTTCCAATTCTGATGTCTTTTATTTATTTTTTTCTTGCCTGATTGCTCTAGCCAGGACTTCCGGTACTGTGATGAATAGGAGTGGTGAGAGTGGGATATGTGTAGATAACACTCACTGCTGGGAAGATGTAGGAGCACATAGTGCCCTCAAGAGAAAGAGGGAGAGGTCTCTTGTTTCACAGAGACCTCTCAATCCTTCCTGGCAGCTGGAAAACCTAAAAGCTTGGCCTGACTCTAAACAGACTCATAAGTAAGCAAGACAAAAAAAAAAAATACAGCTGAGGAGAACCAGCAACCAGAGGACAATCAAGAAGAACATCCAGAGATAGTTCTCAGGGAAATAGAACTTTTAGAAGAGACAAATGACAACTTTAACAAAAACAACAAAATAGCAAAAATTCAAGGAGATCTTACTATACCATAGATAAGGTTTGTCTAGTACCCCATCCCCCCAAAGGTTAATATATCAGCTAAAAGTGAGAATAATCACTTGCTGAGAACCAAATAAGTAGCATAGGATAGCAAACAAAAGAAAAGTATTAAAACACAAAGCAGAAATATAGAGTAATTAAAATGAAACTTGTGGAACCTCTCTCAAGAAAAATATATGTGAAAACAAAATCTTGTGTAAACTTTCCCTGATTTGCAGATGCCCCTAATGCACATCTGTGGACCCTGTGGCCTATAGCAATGCAAATAAAAGATACAAATCCAATCTAAAGTCTAAGCATCAAGATGTCTCTCATATCCAAAAGCTCTCTTCAGGCTATTTGTCTGCTCTGACTCAGACCCTCATACCTATTTTCTTCTGGTGATGACCAAGAATGGTGGGGATTGTACTTACTAATGGATTCATTATAATTAAGAAGTCTTTCCCACCGGGGAGAGGATGTCTCTTCTGACAGGCCTCTGGAGAACACTGACCCCCTGCCTTTTGGCTGCTTTCCTACTGCTGACTCTACTGTACTGCTGTCATCTCATCTGACATGGCACTATCCATTGCTGCCCTGACCACTAGAAAAGTCTTGGATGGAAAGGTCTGAGTCACCCTCCCCTCCAATCTACATCTGAGTCTCCACCTTCTCCAAAAATGTTCATCATCTATATTTTCACCTGCCATCGTGGCTCTCCTACAAAATCAGGTCAGCTTTATCTCGGCAGTGGCTTTTAAATATCTCACATATCACCTAAGCAACTATCTTTAAAAAGAAACAAAACAAAGCCAAAACATAATAGCATTTTAATAGACAAAACCTTTAAAAAGCAGCTAGTTTTTACATAAGGACAGTAGACAATTTAGGTTCACACATTTCCCATTAACTCTTTTGACTATTGCAAGTGATCTTTTAAGGGTCATGACAAATGGGTTTTTGTTTTGTTCTGTTTTGTTTTTGTTTTGCTGAGCCGTAAATCTAATCACCAACTCAGGGAGGCTAGTGTGTGGGGGCTGAACCTCTTAACTCACCTTAACTTGGTGATTCCCAGACTTCAGAATTTCACAAGACAGCTGTTATTTTTTTTTTAATTGGGAGACTAGATAGGCCAAAGACAACTCTTATTTTGTCAAATAACCACCTTAAAAAAAAAGATAACTGCTACCTACCATCTCCATAATTTTCAAGCTAAATGGCCATAAACTGAATTTGAAAGAGCATAATCTCCAGTTATTTCTTCCTATTTTCCACTCATGACTGGAAAAATCTACATTTTAGCCTCACACCAATTACCAGAGTTGTGATGTGACCACTGACCTGCCATCTAATCAAGGCCCCTGGCCCCAGCCTCTGTACTGCAATGCACTCTGTTCTCTACAAGTTGTCATGACACCAGAATCCTTGGGAAATATCACACCTACATTCTTTTGAGGGGAAGGGCCACTGAGCAAAACAAAGCTTTTAGGAACATTGCAAAAACTTAAAAAGAGATGTAATATATGAGGAATAAGTGGAAGTAACTGTTTATGGAAATGTTTTAAGCATCACTACCAAATGTGAAGAGTCTTCTGATGAGTGCCCTACCTGGCATTAATGTTTTCCATTTTAATTAATAATATGAATCCCATGATTGTCAGTTATTCTTGATAATTACTCAAGTGGTCATAAATATATGTGATTAGTATTTTCAATACACATAATAAAGATTTTAAAGTAAAATGACAGAAAAAGAATTTCATTAATATCAGATCATTTGACATTCTCTAAATCTTTATTCCGTATGTGTAGTTATATAGGAAAGGCTGCTTTCCATTCTTTTCTCTTAATGTAGGCTCCTACTTAGAAGCATTTTATGTGCAATACTGTTTTTGTTTTCTAAATATTCATCTATTTACTAAGTGTGGTCTCCTGAGTCCAAGAAATAAATTTATGCTCTTCATACCAGGATCCAAGAATGGAAACTAATTAATGTCAAATATATTATACTTAAAAGACTCCTTTTTTGCAATTTTTAGTTACAACTTCCAGAAAGAGGCCAAAGTTCAAACACTGAGTAAGAAAATAAACTTCTATTTATACTGAAAATTATCAAAATACATGATCCAATAAAAGATAATTTCCCACACACATTAATCTCATTTATGAATTAAGTGAGAAAAAACAACCTAAATGAGCTTTGAAGAATGAGGTGTATCATGTTAGTCATACCCTTTCATACACATTTTTGAACGGGAAAAGTATTTTTAAAATCCTATCCAAATAGCAGCAGCATGAATGACATTACAACATTTCAATCAATAGGTCTTACATTTTACAAAGTTTTCTGGCACTATCTTATCCCCAAATTCATCTAGAAAATAGAACTATTGAACATACAACAAACTTACAACATAGATTATGAACATATATTTTTAGAAAAGATGATAATATAAATGCGAAATGTTATAATTTACTTTGAAACTATAGAATGTTTTTAGACATAGGTATATTCAGATAAAATGTAGAAGGTCAAATGAGTCACCTGCCTTTCTGATAGGATTCAGCCACCAGTTGTATTATTATTATTATTATTTTTTTTTTTTTGGCGGTACACGGGCCTGTCCCTGTTGCGGCCTCTCCCGTTGCGGAGCACAGGCTCCGGACGCGCAGCCTCAGCGGCCATGGTTCACGAGCCCAGCCGCTCCGCGGCATGTGGGATCTTCCTGAACCGGGGCACGAACCCGTGTCCCCTGCATCAGCAGGTGGACTCTCAACCACTGCGCCACCAGGGAAGCCCCCCAGTTGTATTATTATAATCAGTACGATACACAGGTTCAAGTGGTGGGTGCTTTTTGCTTTATCTTCTATCCAACCCTGTGCTATAAGTATAATCAGTTCCATTTTACAGATGGGAAAACTGTGTTACCAAACAGTTAAGTAATGTTTCAAATTCATACACACTTTTCTGTGTCTTATTTGCCCTTTTTTATTTATTTTATTTGTATTTTACTGAAGAATTCTATAGAGATTTGTAATTAAAGTCACATCCATGTGGCACAGCTGAAATGCAAACTCTGACTTCAAATCCAGATACTTTTCACCATACCCCTCAGCCTCCAAGTACATTTCATATTTATGGAATAAACCCGAAAGGACACCTCATTTTCTAAGTTTAACTACCAACAAAGTCAACAAATATTAACTTTATCCAACCTAGGTTAAAGTGAAAAATGGCATGCAGTGGAAAAATTCAAAGTATTTAAAGTTAGAAAATCTGTGTTCCAATCTTTTGCCCAATACCTATTAGGTAAAAAAATTTAAGAAAAATCACTGCCTTTCTCTTTTGTAAAGTGGAGTTAATGATAATAATACACCTAATGTTTCAACTTCACAGTATTGTTTGGAGAAACAAAAGATATATAGTAAATTTCTGTGCAAGTTGTAAAAAATTATAATGCACCAAATTAATTTATTTGCATAATTTATTCAGAGAATCTCTCTCTCTCTCTGTGTATATGGAAACATTCAAAATTTTAGTACCATTAATCTCAAGAGAACCAGTTCAAGAAAGCCCTATAATCTGAAATGTTAGTTATATTATAGGATTTATTTTATACTAAAGTGAATAATTTAAATCCACTTGGTATGTGTTCATCATAGAATACACCTAAAGGGCAGTATTCATATAACATGTACACAGAGTATTTGAGGTGTCAACTATTTTTTTCTGAGCGTCTGTTATGCACCAGCTTGATAATGATGCTAGATTACACAGGTAACATTTTGATTTTGCAAAGAGAAACAAAATTCAGCCTCTAACACTGATAAGAGAGTAATCTAGTGGATAAATCAAAGAAACGCCTAACTCTAATACAAGGTGAATAGTGCTAAAATCAATATGTGAAATGGAAAATTCATTGACTTGACCCAATTTTGAATCTATTTTCATTTCATATTCTTACCTAATTCTTTCTGATCCTTCAGAGACCATTATCTCTGTAACTGCTAGCTATTGATTCCTAAATAAACCCAGCGTATGCAAATTACTTCAACATTCTTTGCAATAAACATCTCCAAACAGAAGCTAACATTATTTGTCATGATCAACAACAATTGACAAGAAAAGCAAATTTCCTAGCAGCAAGGTGATTTAGAATGGTTCAAGGTCATCAGACTTTTGCTCTATTTCCTTCTGCCTTTCCCACATCATAAATCCTGTAGGCCACAACTGTAGTATTTCAGAGTCAACAATTCTCTGAAGAATTTATGTATCTGGGGCTGCAAAATGACCTGCAAACTAGATGGACATTTTCAACAGAACTAGATGTTTCCTGCAGTTAAAAAATAAATAAATAAATAAAACTTCAGACAGTAACCACCACCTTAAGGGCACACAACAAAGGCTAGGACGTTCTTCAGTGCAAACATCCATTCAAACCTGGGAGATTTCTAGAGCAGACTTGCAATAGTCTTCCATCATATACAAAGGTCAGAAAAATAAAGACTTAAAATTGGAATGTTTTATTCAATTTAGGTGCCATTTGACCACAAAGCATTTGACCACAAATGCTCTGTGTGTCTGAGAAAATTGAAGAAATAAATCAGGATTCTTTCTCTTAATGGTTGTTTTCACTGGCCAGTGCTTGGCAATATGACTCAGGGCCCAGATTGAACTTCACTTTGGGGAAACTTCATTTATCATGATTCCACAGGCAGGTACCGCTGCCATTTGGTTTTAGCGCACACACACACACACACACACACACACACACACACACACACACACAAAATCACTAGTTCAGTGGGACTTGTTTTATTTTGGTGTGTGGAGGGGGGAAAATCACAATAGTATACTTTTCTACAGAAGGTGCTTCTATAAAGATCTTTCAATTAGTAGTAAAATATTTGGCCAGATATAGCTGATAGCAAAATGGGGTGTTCCAAAAGTACAGTAATTAATTTAGTACCAATATTTGTTATGCAACATGCTGGTCACTAAAAACCAAATCCATCATGCTGATAAAGGAAAAAAATTTAGCTAAAACATTGGAGTGAAAAATTCACTGTTTTTATTCTGCTTTGCAAGCTTATAGTCGGAAGTACTCATTCATTAATATATATTGAATGCTTACTCTATTCAATGCATTGTGTTAGGTGTAAGAAATAATACATTGAATAGGCAAAATGTCAGCTCTCATAGTCTGGACTGTACAGAATATTGAGAAGAGAGACATGAATAGTTAGCACATAAAATGATCAATAATATGGGTGGCTAATGGGAATGAAATGGATAAAGTATTAAACAGAATCACTTTTTGTGTGGCTTTGGTCCTTTATGTGGCTCAGGTTGAGGGTCTCCAGGTTGGGGCTTATCTCTCATAAGCAATAATAGATTCTAGTGAGGAGTAGGGACTGATTTCTAGCATTCGGGATCCAGAATCTCCACTCAGTGGGTGATTTGAGGCAATAACTTCAACCTTCAGGACTCAAGTTACATATTTTTTAACATAGTTATTGGAGTATAATTGCTTTACAATGGTGTGTTAGTTTCTGCTGTATAACAAAGTGAATCAGCTATATGTATACAGATATCCCCATATCCCCTCCCTCTTGGGTCTCCCTCCCACCCCTCAATTTACATCTTAAAATCAGGAAAGAATAGTACCTATCTCTACTGGGAAGTCATGAATATAAAATGAGACAACGCATAAGAAAATGCATTACAAGAAAACAGGGTAGACTGCCAACTGATATATCTATACAAATGCTATTTGTTGTTATTGTTGTTATTAATGAATCCTCTGGGCTAAATAAACCCTTCATAAAAAAGTAAGCCATCTTAAAGGGAAAAAAGCCATAAATCATGTAAAACAGAACTTCCTGCCTGCCTTCCCATGAGAAAACTATATCTGAGCGTAGTTTCAATTTATCCCTAACAAAGTAAAAGCAAATAGACCTGATCCAATTCAAAATTATGAAATTGGAGAAACCTCTGTCCCAGGCCTTGTCTTCTTGACTTGGGGCAAGTTTTTTAATCTTTCTGAATATCAATCTCTGTGCCTGGAAAATGGGAATAAAAACACTGTACAGAGAACTACAGAGTTATAGAGACACCAAATGACACGGAACATGTGAAAGCATGAGGCCCTGTGCCAGGTTCATAGTAGGTCCTCTATAAATGTTAATCAGTTCCATCACCAAAACAATGAGCTCCAAAATTATCATTAGCTCTAATTTAATTAACCAATTACCCTTTACTCTTGATGAGTTTTGCACATCAACTCAATCAGCATTTACATTTTGACACTTTTATTTCTAATTATGTATAATTTGCTCCTGTTAAAGGAATTTCAGGCATCAGCAAGCAGATCAGGAGATACTTTGCCGACACAGAAAGTCTACTAGAAAGCTGCTTCTGAAGTCATACTTCTCGGTTTGTTTTAATGTAGCTTCCAAGAGACCAAATGGTGATAGAGATCTTCAGATGGGACCCATGTGCTTGTTTGAGGTTCATTTGTAGAATGCAATCATGGCATAAGAGTGCCTCAGTCATTACTGATCTCTTCTGGGGCTTGAAATCATGTGCCCTTCCACAGCATTTTGCCTTTCCCTAAAGCAGGCCCCATCACCTAAAAGCCCAAACCCCGCTTTCCTTTCTTAGCTCAAGACTCTCTAGTTTCTATTTCTGCATTTTAGTATATTTTACAGTTTCTTTTTGTTTGATTTTCATCCTGTAACCCTGTGTTGGTTAGGGTTCAGTAGAACATAACAGAAACCACTCTAATGAGGTTGAACAGAAAGGGATTTACCACCAGGTACCAGTGGGAGAGCAGGCTCTAGGGTAAACTTCCAGGCTACTTCCAGCCCTCAGAACCACACTCATCTTCTGTGAATAGGAAAGAGGCCCCAGAGCAGCAGAAAGCTACAACTGTAAAAGCCAGCTGCCTCTACCATGACCATGCCATGAAATGGATGCCTTGTCCCTTGCTTTCCTCCCTTCATAACTCAGACCTGAATCCAATCTTGCCAGAATGCACATGATTGGCAGAAACTGAACACATCCAGAAATCTACTCAGAAGGGAATCTTGGAAATACAATGTTTTTTTCTTACCAGCCTCTGAAAAATAGGAAGAATACTAGTCAGGACCTAGAATATACTAAGACCATTCTAAATGTCTGCTGCAAACATTATAGAATATTTACGTGAGCTATATTTTTCTACCATTTGTGGGTGAGGAAGGACCAAAAAAAGACAATTTGCCACTAGAATATATCTTGTTTGTTAATAAAGTAGGATAATTAACAACCATAAACTTGAAGTCAAAGACCTAGATTCTAGGGCTTGCTCGGCCACTAATTAGTTTTTGGACCTGGGAAATCCATTCACTTTACAAAACCTTAGTTTCCCGCATATGTAAAATGAGGAGATTCGACTCAGTATTTGCTGAAGAAGGATTATCTTTATAATGTGCTAATGTATATTATTGTTGCTGGCATAAATAACTTTTTATATTTGATTAAAAGTGATACACAGGCTCTTAGTATTTTTATGAAAACAATGCCATTCCAATTAATTCTAATTGGCCCATCTACAGAAGCAGATAAGAACAAGCAGCATGTTTCCCCATGCTGGGGAAACGTGGGACGGAAAAATATAGATTTTTCAAAGGGTCCCAATCTCTCCGAGGTACTTTGTAAAACAATCAGTCCTTTTCCCTTTTCTAACTACCTTCCTAATTCCCACAGCGGATACTGAGATGCTAAAGGGAATCATTTTACTGAATGTCATGGCATTTGGGGAGCCAAGGCAGTAGGCAGGCCCTCTCAGCCTGGTGTGTTCTTGCTGTAAGGTCACATGCCAACAGGCCCTGGCCTCTGCAAGATGGGTTTCCATGGTAACTCCAGTTTTTCACCCTTTTATATAGTCACCCTTATGATTCTTAAAGTACTATAATAACATCTGTTTTAGTCATCTTGGGCTACTGTAACAAAATACCATAGACTGGATGGCTTAAACAACAAACTTCTATTCTTCATAGTTCTGAAAACTGGAAAATCCAAGGTCAAGGTGTCAAGAGATTTAGTGTCTGGTAAGAAAACTCTTCCAGGTTTGCAGACAGCCATCTTCTCATTATAACCTCACATGGCAGAGAGCAGAGATCACCTCTTTCATTTCTCTTCTTATAAGGGGACTAGTGCCATTCATGAGGGCTCCATCCTCCCAAAGGCCCCATCATCTAATACCATCACATTGGGTGTTAGGATTTCAATATATGAATGGGGGGCACAAATATTTAGTCCTTAACACCACTCATTCTGCTCTTTCTTTTAATACTGTATAAAAGATTCTATGCCAATATAATTTAAATAGGTTACATCAATATAAACAAATTGGACTTCCCTGGTGGCGCAGTGGTTAAGAATCCACCTGCCAGTGCAGGGGACACGGGTTTGAGCCCTGGTCTGGGAATATCCCACATGCCGCAGAGCAACTAAACCCATGTGCCACAACTACTGAGCCTGTGCTCTAGAGCCCATAAGCCACAACTACTGAAGCCTGTGCGCCTAGAGCCCATGCTCCACAACGAGAGAAGCCACCAGAATGAGAAGCCCACGCACCGCAACGAAGAGTAGCCCCCACTTGCCACAACTAGAGAAAGCCCACGTGCAGCAACGAAGACCTAACACAGCAGAATATAAATAAAATTTAAAAATAAAAATAAACAAATCGATTTATCCCCAAGATGGCTTTTAAAAAACAATACACCAAAACTCCCTTGATGCTGACCGCACATAAAGTATAAAACTCTGATCACTTGAAAAATTTTTTGTTTGTTTGTTTTACTGTTGAGCTTTGAGAGTTCTTCATATATTCTGGATGAAGTCTTTTGTCAGATACTTCATTTCCAAATATTTTCTCCAAGTGTGTAACTTGTCTACAGCCTCTTAACAGGGCCAACACAAAAGTTTTTAATTTTGATGAGATTAAGCTTATCAATTTTTCCTTTTATTGACTGTGTTTTGAGGTCAAGTCTAAGTTAGAACTATTGGCCTAGCCCGAAAACTCAAAGATTATCTCATTCTTTTTTTCTAAAAATTTTATAAGTTTACGTTTAAGTTAATGATCCATTTTAACTTAATTTATGTACAGGGTATGAAGTTGATGGAGATGCAATTTTTTGCCTATGGATGTCCAATTGCTCTAGAACCACTTGTTGAAAAAGCTATCCTTCCTTCACTGAATTGCATTTGCACCTCTGTCAAATATCACTTGAGCATATTTGTGTGGGTCTATTTCTAGGTACTCTATTCTGTTCCAGTTATCTATCACTTTGCCAATGCCACAAAAACATAATTACTGAACCTATGTAGGAAGATTCCTCCCACTTTTTTCTTCTTTTTCAAATGTTTTAGCTATTATAAGTCCTTTTCAAGTCCATATAAATTTTAGAATATTTTTGTCTATATATATTAAAAAAAAAAAACCTTGCTGCTGGTTTTTTTTTTTTTTTGCGGTACGCAGGCCTCTCACTGTTGTGGCCTCTCCCGTTGAGGAGCACAGGCTCCAGACGCGCAGGCTCGGTGGCCATGGCTCACGGGCCCAGCCGCTCTGCAGCATGTGGGATCTTCCCGGACTGGGGCACGAAGCCGTGTCCCCTGCATCGGCAGGCGGACTCTCAACCACTGCGCCACCAGGGAAGCCCCTTGTTGCTGTTTTGATGGGAGTTCTGTTATATCTGCAGTCAAATGCTCTACCACTGAACTGTGCCCCCAGATTGTGTTATATCTGTATCTCAATTTGAGAACTGACATCTTTACTATGTTGTCTTCCAATCCATGAACACTTACTTAGATGATTTCTATTTCATTATATTATAGTTTTAAGCTTATAAGTTCTATACTATATGTTATGTTAGATTTACACCTGTTTCATTTTTTGAGTGATTGTAAATCATACTGTGCTTTTAACTTCTATGTCCACAGTTTTATTGCAAGCATGTAGAAGTGAAAACAAATTTTTAACATTGATCTTGTTTCCTATGACCTTGCTGAACTCACTAATTAGTTTCTAGCAGGGTTTTTTTTTGGGGGGGGGGCGTTTGTTTTTGTTTGTTAGATTCCATGGGACATTTTACATAGACAATTATGTCATCAGCAAATAGGGACAGTTCTATTTCTTGCTTTCAAATCTGGTACCTTTTATTACTTCTTCTTTCCCTATTGCACTGGCTAACACTTCCAGTACTATGTTGAATAAGAGAGGTGACAGTAGACATGTTTGCCTTATTCCTGATCTTAGGGGAAAAGTAGTCACTCTTCCACCATTAAGTATAATGTTAGCTGTGGTATTTTGTGGATGATATTATTTGAACAAAAGACTGTCATTTTCAATCTCATATGAGATACTGCAATACACTGAATGTAGGAGCATATAGGAGAAACTAGCTGCCTTCTACAATATTAAGTTAGACATTAAAGAGATTAGCAAAATTGTGAAACAATGCTACTCTTTCTTTCACTTTTTGTTTTGGAAACTATAGTAACTGTCTATAAAAACATGCTATTTTATTTTTAATGAATTAATAAATAAATGTTTTAAATTTTAACAGCTTTAATTTTTGATACGGTAAATATCTATAGATATATCCCAAATAAACACAGTCTTTGGAGTCCTCAAAAATTTTAAAAGTGTAAAGTGGTTCTGAGACAAAAGTGTTTGAGAACCACTTCTATAGGCTGACAGAAATCTTTAAGTTTTACTAGAGTTGATGTCTAATTTCTGATATTTGTCCTGCATGTAGGAATGTTACTGGAGACATAATTTCTACAAATACGTATATGAGTCACAATTACAGGGACTTTTCTTCATGATTCTCATTAACTTTTCCTTGGAAGTCTGTGTTGTCCTTCACTTTCAGCTAATAAAGGACAACACAACCAAAACCAAAAACTCACTATTAGAAACTGTATATAGGTATAATCAACAAATACTGAATGCTTGTTTTGTGCACTGGGTTTATAGTGGTAAAGAAAACAGGCAGAAATCTTTTGCTTTCATGAACTGTGTCTTCTAATTGCAGGGAAAGGAAAATAATAAGCAAATAATAATATACCAGGTACACTGTATGGCAAGTAGGCATGGAAATCCGAGCCAGTTATGGCTTCTCTTGTTCTGGGGCTAAGAAGTTCTGCCTCTTCTGGAATTACAGCCAGGAGTAAAGGATATTTTTACTGGTTGGGTACAAATATTAATGAGAATATGCAGTTCATTGCTGTACTAAAGTGCTTTCCTTCACTTTTCCTCAATTCTTCTTCCTTTGCTTTGCCTTGCACTGAACTCTTATCAAGCTTGCAGCATTATTGTCAAGGTTTCTTCTTATAAGTAGTAAAATCTGTATTACTGCCCTAGAGCATGTTACTGACCTCTACTCTCAGGGGAGTTAAAAAAAAAAAGACATTCATTTACATCAGGAAGTTATCCATCAATTTTTCCTTATCCGCTGACTGTTTTAATGATGATACAACAAACAGGTCCACATTTTTTTTACAAATAAAAATAGAAATCTTATAAAGAATGTGTTTCCTGCTGACTGTGAGAAACAGGGTCCTAGGTGGCATGGTGGCCTTAGTTTGTTTGCATTTAGCCTTGGCTTGAGATAAGGAGAGCTACTGGAAATCACTCCTGTCCACAGCCAACCAAAGCCAATGGCACAGCACATGGAACCGCATAAGAACTAGCAATGTGGCGAGCCAGAGTGTACGGAAGGCCTCCTAGCTTAATAAGCAACTGCCTTAACTATTCCATCAAGTTCCGTTTGTTTTTTTTTTAATTTTTGCACATCCGTTAATATAATCATCTTTTCCTTTTTCATTTCTGGAATAGCCTCAGCAAAAAAGCACATGTTGTTTCTTTCAATGATGTTCTAGTCTGATGGATGGGTCGTATGTTTATAACACTTCTCTACTCTGCAAACATCATCACTAAGCACTTGGATGTGCTTAATTGTGAGCGTGAGAAAATTTAAAGTAATAATAATTTGGCAGAATTCATACGGTAAGGAGAATGTTGTTAAAAATTGCTCTTGACTGGTCATTTTCCTTACCTTCTACAATTAAAGCAGCTTTCCTCTTACTGTTCATATAGTCCCTTTCTTTCCTAGAAATACAGCTTCAACAGTGACTTCTTGCCTAAGTTTTCTCATATATTCATTTATCAATTATGTATAACTCAGATATTTGTCTGATTATACTTAGATGTGAAATGCATTAAGTGGTTATGGCCCCATGGAAATAAAGCTTGTTTTTTGTTTCTATTGATGAAGTTTCACTTCAATGACTACTATTTCTTTACTTCTTTTCTTTTCTTTTTTTTTTTTTTTCTGGCCCTTTACAAGGAAAGTTTGCCACTCCGTGATTAGAGGAAGCAGAAAACAAACAAAAAGATAATTACTCTGGCCACTTCAGACAAGGGGATCTGTGAAAGCCTGAGAAGATGACATGAAACTTGAAAGCTAAAAAGGGCCAGCCAGGCAGAATAAAACAGTAGGTGCAAAGGCCCTGAGGTACTGAGGTAGGATGAGCTTGGTTTGTTAAAGAAACAGCAAGGAGGGAAGTGTGGCTGGAGCTGAGTGGTCTAGCAGAGAGAGGAGGAGTCTGGGGGGAAGGTTTTTTTTTTGGCCATGGTGAGAGGCTGGATTTGATCTTAAAAGTGATGGGACTCCTAGAGTAATGGAAATAAAAACAAAAATAAACAAATGGGACCTAATGAAACTTAAAAGCTTTTGCATAGCAAAGGAAACCATAAACAAGACAAAAAAGACAACCCTCAGAATGGGAAATAATATTTGCAAACGAAACAATTGACAACGGATTAATCTCCAAAATATACAAGCAGCTCATACAGCTCTATATCAAAAAAACAAACAATCCTATCCAATAAATGGGCAGAAGACCTAAACAGACATTTCTCCAAAGAAGATATACAGATTGCCAACAAACACATGAAAAGATGCTCAACGTCACTAATCATTAGAGAAATGCAAATCAAAACCATTATGAGGTATCACCTCATATCACCTCGGTCAGAATGGCCATCATCAAAAAATCTGCAAACAATAAATGTTGGAGAGGGTGTGAAGAAAAGAGAACCCTCTTGCACTGTTGGTAGGAATGTAAGTTGATACAGCCACTATGGAGAACAGTATGGAGGTTCCTTAAAAAACTAAAAATAGAACTACCATATGAGCCAGCAATCCCACTACTGGGCATATACCCTGAGAAAACCATAATTCGAAAAGAGTCATGTACCACAATGTTCACTGCAGCTCTATTTACAATAGCCAGGACATGGAAGCAACCTAAGTGTCCATTGACAGATGAATGGATAAAGAAGATGTGGCACATATATACAATTGAATATTCCTCAGCCATAAAAGGAAACAAAATTGAGTTATTCGTAGTGAGGTGGATGGACCTAGAATCTGTCATACAGAGTGAAGTAAGTCAGAAAGAGAAAAACAAATACCATACGCTAATGCATATATATGGAATTAAAAAGTAAAAAAGGTTCTGATGAACCTAGGGGCAGGACAGTAATAAAGACACAGATGTAGAGAATGGACTTGAGGACACGGGGAGAGGGAAGGGTAAGCTGGGACGAAGTGAGAGAGTGACATCGACATATATACACTACCAAATGTAAAATAGATAGCTAGTGGGAAGCAGCCGCATAGCACAGGGAGATCAGCTCGGTGCTTTGTGACTACCTAGAGGGGTGGGATAGGGAGGGCTGGAGGGAGATGCAAGAGGGAGGGTATATATGTATACATATAGTTGATTCACTTTGTTATATAGCAGAAACTAACACAACATGTAAAGCAATTATACTCCAATAAAGATGTTAAAAAAATAAAAAATAAAAGTGATGGAAAGCCACTTGAAGGAATTTGATCCATCACTTATTCATTCAACAAACACCTATGGAATCTTCCTTCAAAATACAGAGGATCCTAAAGGATCCCTACCCTCAGCCTAAGGAGATGCAATACCAGGACTTAGGGAGACTCCAAGGACAGCCTCATCTAACCTGCCTTGTTTTACAGAAGTTCAAGGAGGACCATGGCCAACCCCCAGCCACAGAGCAGATGGGGAACAAGGACCCCCAGAGCTGTTCTGGGCTCCTAGTCCAGAGGGGACTGTCTGGCTCTTCTTGTTCCATTTCTGGACTTCTTATTGCAAGCACCCCAGCATCACCCTCCACTTTCATCTCATTACCAGCCCCTGCCTTCCTTCTCCCATCTCACCCCTCCCCCTGCTGGCACCCAGTGCTGTTACCTCCCCCTTTTGTTCCCCATCCTCGGATCTGGATGGGCCCCCATGGAATTCAGGGGCAGGGGGAGGATTTGGGAATGTGGGTGGAGGAGGAGTGGGAGGGGGTGGTGGAGATCTCTGCTTCTCTTGCCTCTGATGCCAAAATCCATTCATTGAATTCAAATAATGGCTGGAGCTGATGGGGCTGCCTGAATTACCTACCCCAAGGTCCTGGATCCCTCCGCCTTCCACACGCTTCCCTTCCTCTCTAGCCTCTTCCCCCATGACCCACCCTCCATTATTCCCCCTGCCCACCTTCTTCCAAGACCCTTCCTCCTGACCTGTCCCCACACTCCCCATGACCCCTCCCTTCTCCGACTTCCCTCACCAACCACCTGAGTCCAGCATAGACCCCTGTTCCCCCTTCCTCCCCAGCCCTCCCTTTCCTCTGTTCCTTCATCCTTCTCCTCCCCGCAGCCACACCAGAAGCTCCTTCCATATTGGATGTCTCTGGCCACCCCCATTTCACTGCTCCCCTCCCTCAGAAAATATCAGAGAGGAGGAAGAGATCCTGGCATTTCTCCATCTCCCCCAACAGTGAGGTTGTGTTGGGCAGTTCCTGCTGACCACCACCTGCCACCATGACCGTGTGTATTTCTGTCCCCAGCTCTTGTCAATAACTACTGTTTCAAAAATGATCTGAAGTTATAGCCACATCCCAGTAGTCAGTCACTCCTGTGACACATTTACTGAGCCCTAGTCTGTGTCAGCCACTAAGCATAATTCTGGATTTAAGGGTCCCGTGCTGATAACACAGAGCAACCATGCCTTGTTTACATAGTTATGCAATTAATTCTCTACAATCCTTATTTTCATATTACACTCAAAGGATCCCTGGAATGTGTTCTACTGTGGCCCCTATGGTGTGAGGACAGAGCCCTACCCCTGCTGTTGTTCTCACTTTTAAATATTGGACTTTCATGTAAGATTTCAATTAAAGAAATAGTTGTAAAGCTGACAGAACCCTTTTCTCTGTCATAAATAAACTAGCAAGATAAAGATATTTTCCTAAAATCAACCTATATTAATACCAGATGATGTGCTAGAAGATAAATTAGTGAGCCAGGGAATTCATTTAAATAGGATTGAACTAAATTAGAGATTCTCAAACTTTTTCATTTTAGAACCTCAAACTTTTAGAAATTATTAAAGACATCAGAGTTTTTCTTATGAGTTATATCTATCAATATTTTTACATTAGAAATTATTTTAGTTTCTGAGGAAATTTACACATATTTATGTAGTAATTCATTTTTAAAATAAATGCATTCATGTTAACATAAATTTATGTTTACATAAATCTGAAAAAAAAAACTATATTTTTCAAAACAAAAAAAATTAGTGAGTGGTATTATTTTGCAGTTTTGCAAGTCTCTTCAATGTGTTAACATAATGGAAGACTGCTGGATTCCTAAATCTTGTGCCATATTACATGTCATGTAGCCTCTGGAATATTCCACTGCAGATTCATGAAATGGCAAAAATGGCAAATAACATCCTAGTATAATTTTGATCAAAATTTTGACCCTGTGGACCCACTGAAAATATCTCAAAGGACTCCTGGGAGTGCCCAACCACACTTTAAGAACCATTGACCTAAGAGCTATTTTAAAAAGTCATTGATCCACTCAAGGTTATAGAAAACAATATATAATGAACAATAATTTCAAAAGGAACAAATATTTGCCATAAATGTAAAAGCACAGGTATATAAGCTCCAAAACTAAAACTAAGCTATTTTCAGATGATATGATTTTCTGCATAGACAATCTCAAGGAACCTATAAAAAACTCCTAGACCTATGAAGTTAGTTTAGCAAGGCTGCAAGATACGAGATCAACAAAAAATCACTCACATATACTAACAACAAGCATATGGAAACTAAAGTTTAAAACACAATATCATTTTTACATTTGCTTCAAAGAAAACTAAATACTTTGCCATGAAACTAACAAAACATATACAGGATCTGTATGCTGAATACAAAATGCTGATGAAAGAAATCAAAGACCTACATAAATAGAGACACATATTCTGTTAATGGGTTTGAAGATGCAGCAGTAGTGAAGGTATTAATTCTCCTGAAACTGGTCTATAGGCTTAATGTAATTCCCTTAAAAATTCTAACAAAGATTTTTATAGACATAGACAATCTTATTCTACAAACTATATGAAAAAGCAAAGGGGCTATAATTGCTAAAACAAGTTTTAAAAGGAAGAAAAAAATAGGACTCACTCTACCCAGTGTTAAGTCAGACTCCAGAGCTCCAATACTCAGGATGGTGAGGATGCAGAGAAAACTACGCTACTTATCCATTGCTGGTAGGAATGTAAAATAGTATAGCTACCCTGAAAAAGTAGTTTGGAAGCTTCTTCTCAAACTAAACATGCACTTACTGTCCAATCTAACAATTGTGGCTCTTTTATCCCATAAAAATGGAAGTTATGTTCACACAAAAACCTGCACATGAATGTTGAAAGCAGCTTTATTTGTAACAGCCAAAAACTAGAAACAACCCAGATACCCTGCAATGGGTAATTGGCTAAACAAACTGTGGTACCTCCACACCATGGATTGCCACTCAACAATAAAAAAGAACCCATCATTGAAACTCTTAAGAACCTGACTTGATATCAAGGGTATTACACTGAATGAAAAAGCCAGTATCACCAAGTTACACAATGTATGATTCCATTTATATCATTCTTGAAATAACATAATTATAAACATGTAGAATGGATTAGTGGGGGCCAAGTGTTAGTGGTGGGGAGAAGGGGGATAGATGTGCCTATAAACGGTCGCATGAGCAAGACTTGTGATGATGGAACAGTTTTATATCCTGGTTGTCATGGCGCTTATATTGCATAGAACTACACACATGCATGCACATACACACGCACAAATGTATATCAAACTAATGAAATCTGAATAAGCTCTATGGATTGTGCCGGTGTTAATTTCCTAGTTTTGATATTATGCAAGATGTTATCATCGGAGGAAATTGGGTGAAAAGTACATGGGATCTCTCTGTACATTTTTGCCACTTCCTGTGAATCTATAACTATTTCGAAATAGGAAGTAAAAAAAAAAGTAACTAAGCCCTCAAAGTACAGACCACATAAAGCACATCTGAAGAAAGGAACCCCAGAGTTTGTGAGTAGCTCAGTAAATGGGTCATGTTTCTATTATGCAGTCTCTATGGTTTAGAGCCCAGTGGGCCAAGGCAAAGAAACATCATTAACAGAGGAAGCATCTGTATGGAGGGACTGAATGAGCTCATAACAAGAACATGCGCATGTGACTGGTTACTCTGGTTCAGTTCCTTTGTCATCCATCATCCTAGCCTACTGGAGGAAATTTTCTCTAATTTCAAAAGAGCTTTGGCCAATTTTACACTGACTCAATCACATAATTATACATTCAATTTCCAGGTCAAACTCTGATGTCACCACTTAATCAGAGTAGCATCCGTTTTTAAATCAAAAGATCTGGTATCCTTTAAAGTTCATGGTCCATTACTATGATAATTAAAGTTATTAAAAACTAAGTACATACACAATGAGGGTACTTACCAGGCACTGGTGGGGGGACTACAGACACCTAAGGGGACGGGAGGAATCCCCAGTGCTGGTTGTTTCAATTATAGTTTTATTTTACCTAATATATTTCTTAGCTTTCTAATTTTAATTCATTTTTTATTCTTTGATATTGTACTGTTCCTTTATTTCTTTCTTTATTCCTTTTTTTTTTTAACATGCCATAAAACTTAGGGGATCTTGGTTCCCAGGCCAGAGATCGGGCCCGAGCACCTGTGGTGGGAGTTCCGAGTCCAAACCACTGGACTACCAGAGAACCTCAGACCCCAGGGAATATCAATCGAAGTGAGGCCTCCCAAAGTTCCTCATCTCAGCACCAAGACCCAGCTCTAACCAACTGCTTGCAAACTCCAGTGCTGGAAGTCTCAGGCCAAACAACCAGTAAGACAGGAATACAGCACCACCCAACAACAACAACAAAAAATCAAAAAATATGTTATAGATGAAGGAGCAAGGTAAAAACCTACAAGACCAAATAAATGAAGATGAAACAGGCAACCAACCTGAAAAAGAATTCAGGGTAATGATAGGAAAGATGATCCAAAATCTCAGAAACAGAATGGAGAAAACACAGGGAACATTTAACAAGGAACTGGAAGAACTAACGAGCAAACAAACAGTGATGAACAACACAATTACTGAAATTAAAAATAAGCTAGAAGGTATCAATAACAGGATAACTGAGGCAGAGAATGGATAAGTGAGCTGGAAGATAAAAGGGTGGAAATAACTGCCAGGGAACAGAATAAAGAAAAAAGAATGAAAAGAATTGAGGGCAGTCTCAGAGACCTCTGGGACAACATTAAATGCACCAACATTCAATTACAGGGGTCCCAGAAGAAGAAGAGAAAAAGAGAGGGTCTGAGAAAATATTTAAACTGATTATAGTCGAAAACTTCCCTAACATGGAAAAGGAAATAGTCAGTCAAATCCAGGAAGCACAGAGAGTACCATACAGGATAAACCCAAAGAGAAACATGCAAAGATACTTATTAATCAAATTATCAGAAATTAAATACAAAGAAAAATTATTAAAAGCAGCAAGGGAAAAGCAACAAATAACATATAAGGGAATCCTCATAAGGTTAACAGCTGTTCTTTCAGCAGAAACTCTGCAAGCCTGAAGGGAGTGGCAGGATATATTTAAAATGATGAAAGGGAAAAACCTACCACCAAGATTATTCTACCCAACAAGGATCTCATACAGATTCGACACAGAAATTAAAAGCTTTACAGATAAGCACAAGTAAAGAGAATTCGGTACCACTAAACCAGCTTTACAACAAATGCTAAAGGAACTTCTCTAGGCAGGAAACACAAGAGAAGGAAGAGACCTACAATAACAAACCCAAAACAATTAAGAAAATGGTAATAGGAACATACATATTGATAATTACCTTAAATGTAAATGGATTAAATGCCACAACCAAAAGACATAGACTGGCTGAATGGATTCAAAAACAAGACCCATATATATGCTGTCTACAAGAGACCCACTTCAGACCTAGGGACACATACAGATTGAAAGTGAGGGGATGGAAAAAGATACTCCATGCAAATGGAAATGAAAAGAAAGCTGGAGTAGCAATTCTCATATTAGACAAAATAGACTAAAATAAAGACTATTACAAGAGACAAAGATGGACACTACATAATGATCAAGGGATCAACCCAAGAAGAAGATATAACAATTGTAAATATTTATACACCCAACATAGGAGCACCTCAATACATAAGGCAAATGCTAACAGCCATAAAAGGGGATATCGACAGTAACACAATCATAGTAGGGGACTTTAACACCCCACTTTCACCAATGGACATATCATCCAAAATGAAAATAAATAAGGAAACACAAGCTTTAAATGACACATTAAACAAGATGGACTTAATTGATATTTATAGGACATTCCACCCCAAAACAAAAGAATACACTTTCTTCTCAAGTGCTCATGGAACATTCTCCAGGATAGACCATACCTTGGGTCACAAATCAAGGCTGGGTAAATTTAAGAAAATTGAAATCGTATCAAGTATCTTTTCCGACCACAATGCTATGAGACTAGATATCAATTACAGGAAAAAAACTGTAAAAAAATACAAACACACAGAGGCTAAACAATACACTACTTAATAACCAAGAGATCACTGAAGAAATCAAAGAGGAAATCAAAAATTACCTAGAAACAAATGACAATGAAAACACGACGACTCAAAATGTATGGTATGCAGCAAAAGCAGTTCTAAGAGGGAAGTTTATAGCAATATAATCCTACCTCAAGAAAAACTGAAAATCTCAAATAAACAACCTAACCTTACACCTAAAGCAATTAGAGTTAGCAGAAGGAAAGTGAGCAAAGGAAAGAACTCAAATATCAGATCAGAAATAAATGAAAAAGAAATGAAGGAAACAATAGCAAAGATCAATAAAACTAAAGGCTGGTTCTTTGAGAAGATCAACAAAATTGATAAAGCATTAGCCAGACTCACCAAGAAAAAAAGGGAGAAGACTCAAATCAATAGAATTAGAAATGAAAAAGAAGTAACAACTGACACTGCAGAAATACAAAGGATCATGAGAGATACTACAAGCCAATATGCCAATAAAATGGACAACCTGGAAAAATGGACAAATTCTTAGAAAAGTACAACCTGCCAAGACTGAACCAGGCAGAAATAGAAAATATAAACAGACCAATCACAAGCACTGAAATTGAAACTGTGATTAAAAATCTTCCAACAAACAAAAGCCCAGGAACATATGGCTTCACAGACAAATTCTATCAAACATTTAGAGAAGAGCTAACACCTATCCTACTCAAACTCTTCCAAAATATAGCAGAGGGAGGAACACTCCCAAACTCATTCTACGAGGCCACCATCACCCTGATACCAAAACCAGACAAAGATGTCACAAAAAAAGAAAACTACAGGCCAATATCTCCGATGATGCAAAAATCCTCAACAAAATACTAGCAAACAGAATCCAGCAGCATATTAAAAGGATCATACACTGTGATCAAGTGAGCTTTATCCGAGGAATGCAAGGATTCTTCAATATATGCAAATCAAACAATGCGATACACCATATTAACAAACTGAAAGATAAAAACCATATGATAATCTCAATAGACACAGAAAAAGCTTTTGACAAAATTCAACACCCAGTTATGATAAAATCTCTCCAGAAAATAGGCATAGAGGGAACCTACCTCAACATAATAAAAGCCATATATGACAAACCCACAGCCAACATCATTCTCAATGGTGAAAAACTGAAAGCATTTCCTCTAAGATCAGGAAGAAGACAAGGCTGCCCACTCTCACCACTATTATTCAACATAGTTTTGGAATTTTTAGCCACAGCGATCAGAGAAGAAAAAGAAATAAAAGGAATCCAAATTGGAAAAGAAGAAGTAAAACTCTCACTGTTTGCAGATAATATGATATGATACATAGCGTATCCTAAAGATGCTACCAGAAAACTACTAGAGCTAATCAATGAATTTGGTAGAGTAGCAGGATACAAAATTAATGCAGAGAAATCTCTTGCATTCCTATACACTAATGATGAAATATTTGAAAGAGAAATTAAGCAAACACTCCCATTTAGCACTGCAACAAAAAGAATAAAATACCTAGGAATAAACCTTCCTAAGGAGAGAAAAGACCTGTATGCATAAAACTATAAGACACTGATGAAAGAAATTAAAGATGATAAAACAGATGGAGAGATATACCATGTTCCTGGTTTGGAAGAATCAACATTGTGAAAATGACTATACTACCCAAAGCAATCTACAGATTCAATGCAATCCCTATCAAACTACCAAGGGCATTTTTCACAGAACTAGAACAAAAAATTTCACAATTTGTATGGAAACACAAAAGACCCCGAATAGCCAAAACCAGCTTGAGAAGAAAAACGGAGCTGGAGGAATCAGGCTCCCTGACTTCAGACTATACTACAAAGCTACAGTAATCAAGACAGTATGGTACGGCACAAAAACAGAAATATAGATCAATGGAAGAGGTTAGAAAGCCCAGAGATAAACCCACACACATATGGTCACCTTAACTTTGATAAAGGAGGCAAGAATATACAATGCAGGAAAGACAGCCTCTTCAATAAATGGTGCTGGGAAAACTGGACAGCTACATGGAAAAGAATGAAATTAAGAACACTCCGTAACACCATACACAAAAATAAACTCAAAATGGATTAAAGATCGAAATGGAAGGCCAGACACTATCAAACTGTTAGAGGAAAACATAGGCAGAACACTCTATGACATAAATCACAGCAAGATCCTCTTTGACCCACCTCGTAGAGAAATGGAAATAAAAACAAAAATAAACAAATGGGAGCTAATGAAACTTAAAATCTTTTGCATAGCAAAGGAAACCATAAACAAGACAAAATGACAATCCTCAGAATGGGAGAAAATATTTGCCAATGAAGCAACTGAAAGGATTAATCCCCAAAATATACAATCAGCTCATGCAGCTCAATATCATAAAATCTAACAACCCAATCCAAAAATGGGCAGAAGACCTAAATAGACATTTCTCCAAAGAAGATATACAGACAACAAACACATGAAAAGATGCTCAACATCATTAATCATTAAAAAAATGCAATAAAAACCACAATGAGGTATCACCTCATACCAGTCAGAATGGCCATCATCAAAAAATCTAGAAACAATAAATGCTAGAGAGGGTGTGGAGAAAAGGGAACCCTCTTGCACTGTTGTTGGGAATGTAAACTGATACATTCTCTATGGATAACAGTATGGAGGTTCCTTAAAAAACTAAAAATAGAACTACCATATGACCCAGCAATCCCACTACTGGGCATATACCCTGAGAAAACCAAAATTCAAGAAGAGTCATGTACCCCAATGTTCACTGCAGCTCTATTTACAATAGTCTGGACAGGGAAGCAACCTAACTGTCCATCAACATGTGAATGGATAAAGAAGATATGGCACATATATACAATGGAATATTCCTCAGCCATAAAAAGAAATGAAATTGAGTTATTTGTAGTGAGGTGGATGTATCCAGAGTCTGTCATACAGAGTGAAGTAAGTGAGAAAGTGAAAAACAAATACCATATGCTAACACATATATATGGAATCTAAAAAAAAAAAAATGTTCTGAAGAACCTAGGGGCAGGAGAGGAATAAAGACGCAGAGGTAGAGAATGGACTTGAGGACACAGGGAGGGGGAAAGGTAAGCTGGGACGGAGTGAGAGTGTAATACTGACTTATATATACTACCAAATGTAAAACACATAGCTATTGGGAAGCAGCTGCATAGCACAGGGAGATCAGCTTGGTGCTAGAGGTGTGGGATAGGGAGAGTTAGAGGGAGATGCAAGAGGGAGGGGGTATAGGGATATAGGTATGCGTGTAGCTGATTCACTTTGTTATACAGCAGAAACTAACACAACACTGTAAAGCAATTATACTCCAATAAAGTTGTTAAAAAAAACTAATTACATTAAAATGCTGATAAGCAAATTTGAATTAATTTCAATAAAACAAATATTATTTTAGAAACTACTGCCAGGCCAGTCAGCTTACATTAATATAAGCCTGGATTCTCAGATTTGTAAACTACTGATTTCAGCATTATTTACAGAGATGTAGTGTGTGCTTTTACTCCTCAGAAGTAACTGGTTGTGATATACATTTGGAAAAAAAATGCAGTAAAGATCTGTTTTGTCTAAAAGAGTTGACATCGAGGAACTAAGATATTAGTTATTTCATTTCCTTTCTACCAAAGGAGTGTAGAAATGCCAGAATGTCAGGAACTGTTCAACAAAATGATGGTGTTAACCTCAAGAGGACAAAATTAAATTCACCAGTTGTGTCTTCTTATTCTTTGATTGGTGGTGTGAAAATTAGCAGTCTCTTCTGTAATTTCAATAATTTGTAATTTCAATAAATAATTTCTGTAATTTCTTCTGTAATTTCTTTCAGAAAGAGCTAACTGCTAATTTTAATTCACATCAGTTTACAAAAAGTTTCTTTGAAATGTTTTAATTCAGTGCCCTTTGAAGCTTGTGTGTTGATGTTTACATATCAGTAGACATTTCTGCATTCATATGCTAGCATACTGGTACAGAAAATATGCCACCTTTAGACATAAATATTAGTTATGAGCCTGAGAAAGGGCACACCCTGACTAATATTAATTGATATATCAATAAAAAATCACTTGTTACACAATGCCATGATCTCAGTACTCCACCAGGAGCCAGAGGGTGAAGGTGCATTTGGAATCAGAATGTTTCTTCCACCAGTTTTAGCAAGTGTTTGGATTTTTGACCCTTTATGTTCTGACCTGGAATACATGTCAGTTAACTCATCCCAACATTCTTATCGTGCAAACACTATAATAGAGCAATAAAGCATACTTCTGTCTAAATCAGTTCAGTCCAGACAAAAGCTTGTTGGTATAAACAGCTAACAACATAGTAGATATTGGAGTAGAGACAACAAAATAAAAGACCAGGGCCCTATCTCGAAATGTTTACAGTTTTTGAATTGACAATATAAAATAAGAAGCTCCTAGGTAGTGGGGTACAGATAGTTTGCTGCTTTGCCAAAGGGCTTGGATTAAATTTCACTTCAAGTTCAGTGTCATGGCTATCCCTAAAATACAAATGTTCAGATAGCCAAACAGATAAATATTAGAAAAAAATATTTTTTATTTTACCAAAACTAGGAGTAAGTTTGCATTCAGAGTAAAATGCACAAGGTTTATAAAATTAAATCAAGATTATATCTCAGGAACTTCATGTATTTTATTAGCACGTGCCAACAAAGTTCATCTATAACTACCAGGTGACAGAAGCTTTACATGGTGAATTGCTGTGTGCCCAATGCTGGTTATTTTCTTTGTCACTTCTAATGCAAAATTTCTTTCACCGTAAATGAAATGTGATTAGACAAAGTCTCCCCTCAGTACCTGGAGGTGAGAGTAAATGCACAATGAGAGAAATAAATGTAGCAGAACATGGGCTTCAAATTCCTAATGGTTGCTTGGCAGTAAAATATGTGTATGCAGTAATAATGACACTGTATTACCCTCAAGAGCAATGAGATTCCTATCCACGGGAGAAGTGGTGCATTAAAGTGCCTGGAAACCCATCCTAGCAGCATGCATGAGGCTCCCTCCTCCCGTTCCATCAATCAAGCAGGCAGGGTAGGAAGCACTGGGCCTGGTCCCTGCACCTGACTCTGAGGTCCCAGAGCAGAGCCTGGGGGGCAGTGCTGGCCCCACCAGTGGCAGCACAGCGATGCTTTCTTTTAGAATTATGACATAATCCAATGTGAAGGATTTGGGTTACCATGGTATACAACAGCCTGGAAATATTTGGTGTGGTAACATCATCATATATTTATTTATAAGATACATGATTCTTGTATTTTATAACTTGAATTCCACAAGAAATTGTATAATGTTTTATTAAAATGCACTATTTTCCCCCTTTTTGGCTAAGGTTTCTTTTCCTTAAAAAGGTGTAAAGAGAAAAAGATAGGGAGAAAAACCTGACTATTTAAAGATGATGAGGCATGTATAATTTTACTCTGAATTTTACCAGGAAAAGGTTCAATGGGCTTGACTCCCAGTGTTGACAATGGGAATCTGGAAGTCATCAGACCAATATGAACTCATACTACCTTTTAATTAAGTATAATGGAATTAATTTCACTTTTATATTTTCAGGGTTTCCAAATATCTCCAGAGAAAGGCAATTAGTCAATAAAGCTGCCCAAATTAAGTCATTTTTGCTGATATTCCCTGAGCAGTAAAGAATAGACTTTTTTTTGAAAATCTTGTAGAATGAACATAAATTCCAATAATAAAAGGAAAAAAAAAGCTTTTACAAAAACCAGAATGCATGTTTCCATAAAAATTCAATGTAACCATCAGTTCACAGTAGTTTTTAGATGACTGGTTTGCTACATAAGAAAATAAAAATGAACATGTCACATAATATGCCAGTTTTGCTAGCAAATATAGCCCATTATGTACCCTCTGTGAAAAAGATCACCTCTATACTTATTCCAAACTTCTTTTTTAGGGGAACCTCTGCCCTCACAGATAAAGGTAAATTAAGAAAAATGCCTTCTTAGAAAAAGCTAACAATTCTCTCACCATACATTTCGATGAATTAGTAAAAGTCATGGGTAAAACTTAAATTTACTTTTCATTAAGCATAGTAGGCAATTAATGAATTGACAACTAGATATTTGTGCTGAATTGAATATTCAAAAACATGATATAGGGCTTCCCTGGTGGCGCAGTGGTTAAGAATCCGCCTGCCAATGCAGGAGACAAGGGTTCGAGCCCTGGTCTGGGAAAATTCCACATGTCGTGAAGGAACTAAGCCCGTGCACCACAACTACTGAGGCTGCATTCTAGAGCCCGCGAGTTGCAACTACTGAGCCCATGTGCCATGACTACTGAGCCTGCACGCCTAGAACCCATGCTCCACAACAAGAGAAGCCACTGCAATGAGAAGCCCGCAGACTGCAACGAAGAGTAGCCCCTGACTGCTGCAGCTAGAGAAAGCCTGTGCACAGCAAGGAAGCCAAAAATAAGTTAAAATAAATAAATTAATTAATTAATTTTAAAAACATGATATAGACATCTCAAAGTGTAGAAATTTTTTTAAAGAAATCAAAACTAGTTTGAAACAATAATAAACAAATGGGGAAATATCTTTAGCAGTAAGAAATATGAGAAATAGGGCTAAAAGAGTATTGGAAATGTAGAAAATAAATTATTTGACCAAGTGTCTGGACTAAATATTACAGCTGTAGTAGATGCCATTAATTCCCTTCCCCGACCCCCTGACCTGCCAGTGTAGCCCCAGCCCCACACCTGCTGTAAGTTTTGGCTACAATGGCACACAGCTGCTCCCTTCTCCAGATAGTAATTGTGCTGGACCAGGTGGAGACACCTCTCCCAGAGATGTCTTTGTGGTTATGGAAGCTCCCACCCAACCTGGGGAGGAGCTTAGCCCACAGCCAATATTGATACATGCGAACAAGATCCAATTTGTCTCAATGGAACAACTCTGGGATGCCATTCA
The DNA here is from genome assembly GCF_937001465.1 of Orcinus orca. Lineage (NCBI taxonomy): Eukaryota > Metazoa > Chordata > Mammalia > Artiodactyla > Delphinidae > Orcinus > Orcinus orca. Next base: position 21,421,092 of record NC_064563.1, on the reverse strand, counting down.
TACTCTACAGCTCCCCATGGGATCAGGCTGAGCATAGACTGCTGCTGAAAGTACATCTTTTCTTAGATTCTTCATGTACTCTATTCTATTCGGCTTTCGTCACTTCCTTAGTTTTTTTCTGAGAGGATGTCCTCAAAAAAGAAAAAAAACACTTCATTTGTATAGTAATCTCCAACTTAGGTTCTGATCTTGGGAAACAGACCTCAGGAAAATCAGACAACTTGATATTTTAGCATAAGGAAACATGAACTATAAAACGACTCAAGGAATTCGTAAATTTTTTACACTTTTACTTTTGCTTCACTGAAATCCTACCTTATGTAAATTTGGTATCAAATTACTCAGATAGTATTCATTAATGTCATTCCCAGTCTTTCAAAAAAAAATTTTTTTTCTAGTTAAAATGAAAATATGTCTTCTTTAAATCCCCTTAGAGCCAACAAAGTCACTACAGTACTTTGAACTGATATCTTGGAATTTCCATTCTTGCTTAATGCTCACACTTTTTTGTAAGGTAATACAAATATACATATACACAGAAGGGGAAATACATATGGCTATATATTAAACTATTCAACGTCTGGACAGTTCTCTAAATGTGTTTCAATATTGCCAGTGTATTGAAATGTCCCTTGGAATCTTAATTTTGAAAACACTAGGACATCTCCTTTTGTAATTAGTTGATCTGCATCAGAATTTTTTCAAATTATTTCTACATTTCAGGGTAACTAAACAGATTCTTAAGGAAATGACATCTATTAGTGTCAGTGGCTCAAAATTAATTCCCTTTAATATTCACACTGGAGAGTACATGAGGATAGATATGAGGGCTAAAAATGCTAGAGGGCTGATTTGTTTGTTTTGCTTTCTTTTCCATAATGGACATATAATCCAATGAGATTGTCTACACAATACAATCAAAATCACTTAAGAAACAAGTACTGATTTGTTTTGCCATGTTTAACTACATTAAAAGCTTATCACTGTTACAATTTAATGTTTACCAACTCACTTTATTGCATATTAAATGCAAAAATCTATGTTACCGTAATGTTGAGATTGCATCTTTGGAATTAAAGAGAGGAAAAAAAGAAAATGCAAGATTAGATTCTCTTAGCAAAGGTCAATTTTCTTTACTGGTAGAAGGATTCATATAAAATAATTTAAGTAGCGAAAGCGGCAATGTTATTGAAAGCAAAAAAATATAAAGTCAGTTTAACATTTTAATTGTCTACTTATATAAATATGTACGTGTTTTGTGTTTGTGTGTATAGATCTTTTTACATCAATTCAATTTCGGTTATAAAGGGAATTACTTGAATAATTTTAAAGCAATTTATCAATTTATCAATTTCTGTTCAAAAAGATACAACAATGATGCAGTAAGAATCAAGAGCTCCAAAGAGAATCTTTCCGAAACTATTAAAATATAATACTACTGGTTTAAAATAAACAAATTTAAGTCTGATAGAAGGAGGTGACAATTTTGCTGAAAATTCACCAGAGTGTAGAGTAGGATGATCAAGGCAGGATAAGACATAAGATATCAAGAAGCCGACTCCTTGACCTCAAGATTCCTCTATCTATTTAGAAAGTCAAAAAACGCATGTGTGAAAAAATGGAATAATTCAGTTAAGCTTTGTTCATTCAATGGGAATATCAGTTACCTATCGCCACAATAATTCTACAAAGCAAGCAACAAGAAAACTTCAGTGACATAAAACAAGTACTTACTACTCACAGATCTGAGGTGGCCATTAGGTGGCTCTGCTGACCTAAATAGCTCACTTATGCCTCTGGGGTTGGCTGACTAGGTGGCCAGCTGCTTTAGGTGGGCCTTAACTAGGCGCATTCACATCTATAGTTTGGCTGGCTTACTTACCTATCTATGAGTGGGGTTATTCCATGCCTGATCCTCCAAAAGCCTAGTCCAGAATGTTGACAGCAATGGCCAGAGTGGAAATAAGGGCATTCTATTCCACCCTCTGCTGTATCAAATCTCCTAACCTCCATTAGCCAAAGAAAATCATATTGCTGAGCCCAGAGTCCAAGTGGGAAGACACCAAAAAGCTGTATGACAAATGCCATGGACTCAAAAAGAGGAGAGAATTTGGGCCAGTAATGTTTTCTACCACAATGGGTATTTATTGATTACACTATTCTCAAAACTTATTGGGGTTAAAATATTTTTTTATCATCTTTACTGGTATACCAACCAAAAAGCAGCAGGTAGATTGTGTCACCATAGAATAGAAGACCAACTGTATAGTTTCAGATTCATGCCATTAAGCCCCATTTTTTTTTCTTTTTTTAGCCATTTGTAAGGTCAGATATGTAACCATTTATAACATTAAGGTCATTTTGATGTTTAATTTTGATAATGTAAAAAAACAAATTTCTGAGTAACCATAACCTACTTAAGTAGGCAAAATACTTTCACAATTTTTGTAGTACCTACTTACAAATGAGTAGTTGAATTATTTTTACCTCCTCCTTAAATAGTTCCCTCAAAGACTGCAATGTGTAACCCATTGTTTGTTACTCTTGAGATTACTATATGTGTACGAAAAAATAAAATTATATTTGGATTTTTTCCTGTAAAACTTAAATTTTCATTTATTAATATTTTTTGTCTTTTACCTCTTTGTAACAGAATTAGTGACTTTTCCAATAAGGAATAAGAAAATAATATTTCTAAAAGTAAATGAGTTGTGAATGTAAAATTAAACCCAAACCAATGTAAATATTTACAACACTGTAGTAGTAATTAAATTGTTCTAGATCCAAGATATTTGAAGTCTATCGAGAACATCAAAAACTACTGGAGAATTCAGGTAGGAGGCTACCTGAAGATACAGTATATGCCAGGAAGATTCCTTGCGTCCAGCTGATCCTGGGGAAGAGTTGCCCAATCATAAAGCTAAAAAGATCTTTGGGGAGTTAAAAGCACCATATAAATGAAAAGAGAGTACATTTTATTCTGAGGTTGTATGAAAGGGAAGATGAGCAAACAAGAGGCTGGTGGGTTTCTGTAAGGGTAGATTTAAGACCAAAAAAAAATTGAACGAAATAGTAAAAATTGTTTAAAATCCTTTAACAGGTTCTGAACTCCCAACTGAAGTCCCCAAAAGGGATCTGGATGTTATTATAAATTGTTCTCTGAAAAATATCTATATCAATAGATAAAAATATCAATAAACTATGCATTACAACAGAAAAGAAGGAGTGTCTTGCAAAGATTGCAATTAGGAATATTTGGATGAAAAGAAATGAAGCCTTTTTTTTGGATGGAGAAGGCGTGCCTGAGGATGAGGCACAAAGTATCATTATCAAATATTAAGTTAGCTGGAAACTTAAAGGTAGTTTTAAGAAAACAAAAGAAAGTACCAGTTTAGTTAGTAGATTGTATATATTCAGAATTCATGTCCAAAGTATCTGACACTAATTAGATATATAAACACATGAAAAGACATGGATTAAGGAATATCATCACTATTATTTAATACTAGTGGAAGTGTTATCTAATGAGGGGCAACCCAAACAGATACTAGTCATTTCACTTAGTTAGAGAGACAGAAATGAGAGTTTGGGGAGACTGAGACACCTGCAATTTTCAAAAGGTACAAACTTCCAGATATAAGATAAGTAAGTACTGGGGATGTAATGAACAGCATGATGACTATAGTTAACACTGCTGTATAACATATGTGAAACTTGCTAAGAGAGCAAATCCTAGGAGTTCTCATCACAAGAAAAAAAAAATTAATCCTTCTTATTGTATCTATATGAGATGATGGATGCTAACTAAATTTATTGCAGTAATCATTTCACAACATATGTAAGTCAAACCATTATTCTGTACACCTTAAACTTATACAGTAATGTATGTCAATTATATGTCAATAAAACTGGAAAAAAATCACAATACTGGAGAAGTAGGATCTACGCAAAGAAAAAACACTGGAGATTTACAAAAAATTCCCTCAAGTCTATAGCTAATTATTACTCTGCATATGCATGAAAGAAAACTATCTGGGACTGAAGACAGAATTCATGGAAAACAGTAGGCAGAACAACTGCTGATGGGACTTCCCTGGTGGCGCAGTTGTTGGGAGTCCACCTGCCAATGTGGGGGACTCGGGTTCGAGCCCTAATCTGGGAGGATCCCACATGCCGTCGAGCTACTAAGCCCGTGTGCCACAACTACTGAGCCTGCGCTCTAGAGCCCGTGAGCCACAACTACTGAAGCCCATGCGTCAAGAGCCCGTGCTCCACAACAAGAGAAGCCACCGCAGTGAGAGGCCCACGCACCACAACAAAGACCCAATGCAGCCAAAAATATAAATAAATAAATTTTTTAAAAAAAAGAACAATTGCTGGAGAGGATACAGGACTGGGAATAAGGTCACGAGCTACAGTGAGACCTTTTAATACATGAGGCATCCACAGAGTAGTAAGAAAGATACAGACCTAGTAATAGGATTAAATTAGCCTTAGATTAAGGCTGATTTGGAACCACCCTAACAAAACTTAAAAAGCAAGCCCTGAAAAGATACAACTGATTCAACTAATTCAACTGCCCCACTGAGTAAAATCCAATACGTTTTAAAGGAATATGAGAAAAAACTACCTCAACAATGGAATACTCACAATACTCAGCATCTGATCCAAAATTACCAAGCATTCAATGAAGCTGGAAGATATGAACCATAGCCAAGATAAAAATTCAACCAATAAAAACAGAACAAGAAATTATAGAAAGAATTAGCAGCATTATGGATATGCTCCATATTTTCAAGAAGATAATGAAAAACAGAACATGATGATGAGAGAAATAGAAAACATAAAAAGACCCAAATAGATTTCTAGAGATGAAAATGCTGTATCTGAAATGAAATACACTGAATTGGAATAAATAGCACATTCTACAAGACAGGGAGAAAAAGAGCTCGAAGGCATATGGATAAAACATGTGGAAGCACAAGACAAAAACAAATGAAAAAAATAAATGACCAGTAACCTGTGGGAAGATATCAAGCAGTGTAATTGGAATCCCAGAAGGAGAAGAAGAGAAATGGTAAAGGGAACATAAAAAATATTTAAAGAAGAACTCATGCCAGATGAATGATACCAGATGGAAATCTCATCTACAAAAAGTCATGAAGGGTACTAGAAATCACAGATATATGGCAAATACGTGACCAAGTTTAAAAGTCTTCCTCATTTTTAAATCTCTTTAAAAGATAGTTGACTATTTCAAGCAAAAACAACATCATGTGTTGTGGAATTTATAGGATTTGAGATGAAAAGTTTTTCACAACAGAAGCATGAAGGACAGGAGGGGTATGGAAGTATATTGTTTTAAGGTTCTTACACTATATGTGAAGCAGTATAATTTTATTTGAAGGTAAACAGTGATAAGTAAAAGATTTATATTCTAATCCCTAGTGCAACCACAAAAAAATTTAAGCAGTATAAATAATAATAAAGTGATGATTATAAAATTAATTGAAAAAAAGAAATAAAACTTAATTCTTCATAGAATACTAGAAAATAAGGGAGAAAAAGAAGGAAAATGGAGGAAAGAGATTATGGGACAAATACAAAGACAATAGCGAAATGGATTAGAAACCAATAATTGCAAAATTCATTAAATGTGGATAGCTTAAACATGCCCGATTAAAATACATAGATTTTAAAGTCTTTTTTTTTTAAGACCCAAATATACACTGTCTACAATAAATCACTATAAATATAAAGGCAAATAATTAAATTTAAAGGCTAAAAAAAGATATACCATAAAATACTGATCAAAAGAAAGGGGATATATTAATATCAAATAAAGTAATCAGATAAAGTAGACAGCAGAAAGGTAGATTTAAATAGAATAATACTGATAGTGATTTTAAACACAAATGGTAAAACATTCCAGTTAAAAGAGAAAGATTATCAGACTGTAGACAGAAAACCAATAAGAACATAGAGAATCTGAACATTACTATCAACCAACTTGACTTAACTGACATTAACAGAATACTCAACACCTTCAGATTACACATACTTTCCAAGTGCATATGAAACATTCACAAGTAGGAATTAAGATTGTATTCTAGGTAATAATAACAATTCATAAATAATAAACAATTATCTTAATTTAAGAATATGGAAATCATGCAAAATATACTTTGTCCACAATGGAGTTAAACTAAAATGATGATTAACAGAAAGGTATTTGGAAAATCCCCCTAATATTGAGATATTAAACAAGACACTTCTAAATAACCCAAAAGTCAAAGAAGAATTTCACAAGGAAATTTAAGAAAACTTGCCACTGAATGAAAACAAAAACATAACGTATCAAAATATGTGGAGTTAAAGCAGTGGTTTGAGAAATTTTATATCATTTAACACTGTATTTAAAAGAAGAAAGGATTGAAATAAATGACCTATACAATTCTACCTTATGAAATCAGTGGAAGAAGAATAAATTAAACCTCGTCAAAGTATAAGGAAGGAAATAATAAAATAAGAGAATAAGTCAATAAAATAAAAAACAGAAAAAAAAGCAATGAAACCAAAAACTGGATCTTTAAAAAGATCAATAAAGTTCATAAACTTGCAGCCAGACTGATTAAATAAGAGAAAAGACACAAATTTCTAACATCAGAAATTAAAGATAGACATCATTACAGAGATCCTACAAACAATAAAATAACATAATATTATGAAAAACTCTATGCTAATAAAATTGATCATTTAAATGTGGCTTGAAAGACAAAAACTGCCAAAGCTCATTCAAGAGGAAATTGATAACCTGGATATGTACCCTTGTATCTGTCAAAAAAATTTAATTCAAATTTTAAAAATCCCCCACAATGATAAATCTAGGTCCAGATGGTTTAACTGATGAATTCTCCCAAACATTTAAAGAAGAATAATGCCAAGGAAACATTAAATCTTCCAGAAAATAGAAGAACAAACATACCTTACTCATTTTATGAGGCCAACATTACCGTGATACCAAAAGCAGGTAGACATTACAAGTAAACTATGGACAAATGACCCTCATGAACATACACACAAAACTTCCTTAAAAAATTGAAGTAATTAGAATCCAGAAATATATACAAAGGATAATATATTATGTTGAATTGTGTTTTATCTTGGGAATGTACTGTTGACTTAACATTCAAAAGTCTATCAATGTAATTCACCATTTAACAGACAAAAAAAGAAAAAGTATATGATCATCTTGATAGATGAAGGTAAAACATTTAACAAAATTCAATATCCAGTCATGATAAAGCTAGTGATAGAAACTCAACCTCATAAGAGACATCTGACAAGAACCCACAGCTAACATCTTATATCACTGTGATAAACTGAATGTTTTCTACCTAGATCAGAAACAATGACAGGATGTCCATTCTTACCACATCTATTCACCATGGTACTCTAGATCCAGCCAGGTGCAATAGGCAAAATTTAAAAATTAAAGACATATATATTAGAATGGAAGGGGTGAAACTAGTCATAGATGACATGATCTTCCATGTAGAAAATCCTAAGGAATCTACCAAAAAAAGGTACTAGAACAAAAACATGAGTTTAGCAGGGTTGCATGACACAAGCACAGTTCACAAATATCAGTAGTGGTTCTTTATACCAGCAACAAGCCATCTTAAATTGAAATTTTAATTCCATTTTTAATAGCATCCAAAAATATAAAGTATTTAAGGATAAATTTAATAAAATGTGCAAGAATTGCATGCTATAAAACAACGCTAAGAGAAATTACAGAAGACCTAAAAATATCGAGCTATGACAGGTTTATAAATAAAAGGACCAACATTTTAAGATATTAATTCTCCCCAAATTGATCTCCCAGTGCATTCCTGATCAAAATGATCTATAGATATATCCCCAGTAAAAGTACAGATAGACTTTTCTCATAACATTAATAAGCTGATTCTAAAATTTATATGAAAAGCAGAGGAACTAGAGTGGCCGAAATAATTTCAAAAAATAAATTTGGAGAACACACACTAATTTCAAGACTTATTATGAAGCTACAATAATCAAAATAGTTTTGTACTGGGATGAGGACAGAAACAGATCAATAAGATACAATTAAGAGTCCAAAAATAGACTCACACATATATAGTTAATTGATTTTTCACAAAAGTGCCAAGTAATTCAATCAGGAAGGGAACAGAGTTTTCAAAATTAGTGCTGGAAAAACTGGATGTCCATATATCCAAAACATATCACCCAGAAATCTGACCCTAACCTACCATCATACATAAATAATAAACTCAAAAAGAAGTAGCCTAAACATAAAAGCTAAAACTGTAAAATTTCTAGAAGGAAACTTAAGAAAATCTCATTAAGTCAGGCAAATATTTCTTGGTTTGAGATTAATAAAAATTATAAACTTTTGCTCTTCAAAAGACACTTAAGAAAATGAAAAGGCAAGGCAGAGACTGGGGAGAAAATTATCTGATAAAGAACTATATCCAGAATATAGAAACTCTTATAACTCATTAATAAATCCACTCAAGAAGTGAACAGATAAACACATGAAATATGCTCAACATCAGTCGTCATTAGGGAAATACAAATTAGAACCACTATGAAATACCACTACATACTCACTAGACTAGCTAAAATTAAAAAGACTGACAATACCAATGGTTGATGAAGATGTAGGAAAACTGGAACACTCGTATATATTGCTGGTAGAAATGAAAACTAATGCAGCCATATTTGGAAAACATTTTAACAATATTTTTCAAACTTAAATATATATTTATCGTACAACCCAACAACCTGAATTCTAAGATTTTATCCAAGAAAAATAAAATCTGATGTCCAAACAAAGAATTGTACTTGACTGTTCATAACGGAGTAGCTTAATTCATAATAGTATGAAACTGGAAGGAACCCAATTAACCATCAACTGGTGAATGAATAAGCAAAATGTGGTATATCCATCCAAAAAATGGAATACTGCTCAGCAATAAAAAGTAAATAACTACTGTACAACAGCATGGATGAATCTTAAAAACAATATGCTGAATGAAAGAAATCAGACATAAAAGATTATGTATTATATAATTCCATTTATAGTAAATTCTAGAAAAAGCAAAACTGTAAAGACAGAAAGCAATAAGTGGTTGCCTAAGGTAAGGGCTTGAGGGAGGGAAGAAACCTGACTGTAAAAGGATACATGGGAACTTTTAGGGGTAAGAGAAATATTATAATTTTGGTGGTTGTTACACAACAATATACATTTGTTATAATGAATCGACTGTATATTTTAAATTAGTGCAAAAAGCTAATTGTATGTGCTATATATCTCAACGAAAAATTAAAAACAAAAGAATTTCCATTTACAACACCACAGAAAGGAAAAACAAATGACCAGGAATAAGTATAAAAAGAAGTCAGTGAGATCTGCATGAAAAAAATATATATATTATATATGAATAAAAGAGCTTAAAATGTTAGAAAAGATACAAAATGAGATTTTAATACATAAAAAGTCATCTCATTTTCTTGGATAGGAAGATTCAATATTAATGGTAAAATTTATATTATAGTGAGTATGATATGCTGTTCTAAGCCTTTTATGTGTATTAATTCTTAATCTTCACAAGTGCCCTATGATGTTAGTACTACTACTGCTCTTTTATTTTTAATCATCCAGGCAGAGACAGAGAAGGGTTTATTTACCTAAGGTCACAAAGCTAATAAGTGGTACAGTTTGAACTTAAGAACAGGTAATCTGGCAGTCTGGTGTTATTCTGCCTCTGAACATCATGAAGATGTCAATTCTCCCTCTATTAACCTATAGGTTTAATGATCTCAATAAATATGCTATCAATTCTAATTTTAGAATGAGAAATTTATTTCTACATTCATATGGTAAAATAAACAAAAATCTGAAACATAAATGAAATAAAAGAAGACTAAGTCAATGGAACAGAATTGAGATGTCAAGAATAAACCTAAATTCCAAATGAATTTATCTGTATATATGTAAATATATATAAAAGAGCATTATGTATCAAAGAGGAAATTACAGATTTGTCAAAAATGATGTTGGAACACTGGTAGCCATCCAGAATAAAATAGTATTTGATCCCTACTTACTTCTTACATCAACATAAAGTTCAGATAGATTAAGATTTTAAATGTGAAAACTGTAACCATGAGAGGTATAAAACATGAGAAAATTTATTTATAAACCTAAGAGTACTAAAGGTCTTTCTAAGTGTGACATAAAACACAGAAGCCATAAAAGAAATGACTGATAATTTCAACTATTTAAAAGTTAGAAATATCTGCATGGCAAAAACACCATTATCAATAGTGAAAGCCATATGTAAAAATGGGGAAAATCTTTGCAACACACATCACAGAAAAGAAGTAATTTACTAAACTAATAACTCCTACAAATAAATCAACAACCCAATAGCGAAAGCAGCAATGGACAAACTCTTCAGATAACAGAACTTTAAACAGCTCTTAAACATATGAAAATATGCTCAATTTCATTTGCAAAAATAGAGGTATGCACATTAAAATTAAAAAGAGAGAACTTGGGGGAGACCTTCAAGATGGCGGAGGAGTTAGACGTGGAGATCACCTTACTCCCCATAAATACATCAAAAATACATCTACATGTGGAACAACTCCTACAGAACACCTACTGAACACTGGCAGAAGACCTCAGACCTCCCAAAAGGTAAGAAACTCCCCACGTACCTGGGTAGGGCAAGAAAAAAAGAAAAATCAGAGACAAAAGAATAGGGACGGGACCTGCACCAGTGGGAGGGAGCTGTGAAGGAGGAAAGGTTTCCACACACTAGGAAGCCCCTTCGCGGGCAGAGACTGCAGGTGGCGGAGGGGGGAAGCTACAGAGCTGCGGAGGAGAGCACAGCAACAGGGGTGTGGAGGGGAAAGCAGAGAGATTCCCACACAGAGGACCGGTGCCGACTGGCACTCACCAGCCCGAAAGGCTTGTCTGCTCACCCGCCGGGGCAGGCGGGGCTGGGAGTTGAGGCTCGGGCTTCGGTCAGATCCCAGGGATAGGACTGGGGTTGGCTGCCTGAACACAGCCTGAAGGGGGTTAGTGCACCATGGCTAGCCAGGAGAGAGTCTGGTAAAAGGTCTGGACCTGCAGCAGAGGCAAGAGACCTTTGTTTTGGGGTGTGTGAGGAGAGGGGATTCCTTCGCAGTGTGCCCACAGAAGACAGAGCACTGCCTAAACAAGCTCCAAAGACAGGCGCAAGACGTGGCTATCAGCTCGGACCCCTGAGTCGGCCATGAACTGTTAATGCTGCTGCTGCTACCACCAAGAATCCTGTGTGCAAGCGCAGGCCACTATCTACACCCCCGCCGGGAGCCTGTGCAGCCCGCCACTGCCAGGGGCCCAAAATCCAGGGACAAGTTCTCCGGGAGAACACACGGTGTACCTCAGGCTGTTGCAACGTCATGCTGGCCTTTGCCACTGCAGGCTCACCCCACATTCCAATTATGACTACCGTACCCCTCCCTCCCCACAGCCTGAGTGAGCAAGAGAGCCCTAATCAGCTGCTGCTTTATCTCCCTCCTGTCTGTGTGGGGAACAGACTCCTGAGGATGGCCTACATGCAGAGGTGGGGCCAAAACCAAAGCTGAACCTCAGGAGCTGTGCGAACAAAGAAGAGAAAGGGAAATTTCTCCATGCGGCCTCAGGAGCAGCAGATTAAATCCTCACCATCAACTTGATAAATGCTGCTTCTGAATAATACCGGCACAGACAACGAATGTTCCCAAAATTGAAGCAGTGGACTTTGGAGCCACAGTAGACTTGGCGTTTGCTTTCTGCATCTAATTTGTTTATGGTTTTATGTTTATCTTAGTATAGTATTTAGTGCTTATTATCGTTGGTGGATCTGTTTATTGGTTTGGTTGCTCTCTTCCCTTTATTTTATAATATATACATTTTTTTTTCCTTTTTCTCTTTTTGTGAATGTGTATGTGTATGCTTCTTTGTGTATTTTGTCTGTATAGGTTTGCTTTTACCATTTGTCGTAGGGATCTGTCAGTTCGATTCGTTTTTTTGGTTTTTTTCTCTCCTCCATTTTCTTCTGAGCCGTGTGGCTGGCAGGGTCTTGGTGCTCCAGCTGGGTGTTGGGTTTGAGCCTCCGAGGTGGGAGGGCTGAGTCCAGGACACTGGACCACCTCAAACCTCCCTGCCCCATGTAATATCAATTAGCAAGAGCTCTCCCAGAGATCTCCATCTAAACACTAAGACCCAGCTCCACTCAACGACCAGCAAGCCACAGTGCTGGACACCCTATGCCAAACCACTAGCAAGACAGGAACACAACCCCACCCATTAGCAGAGAGGCAGCCTGAAGTCATGCTAAGTTCACAGACACTCCAAAACACACCATCGGACAGGGCCCTGCACACCAGAAGGACAAGATCCAGCCCCACCCACCAGAACACAGGCATCAGTCCCCTCCACCAGGAAGCCTACACAGGCCACTGAACCAACCTCACCCACTGGGGGCAGACAACAAAAATGACGGGAACTATGAATGAAGCCTGCAAAAAGGAGACCCCAAACACAGTAAGATAAGCAAAATGAGAAAACAGAGAAATATGCAGCTGATGAAGGAGCAAGGTAAAGACCCACTAGACCAAAGAAATGAAGAGGAAATAGGGAGTTTACTTGACAAAAAATTCAGAGTAATGATAGTAAAGATGATCCAAAATCTCAGAAATAGAATGGAGAAAATACAAGAAACATTCAACAAGGACCTAGAAGAACTAAAGAGCAAACAAACAATGATGAACAACACAATAAATGAAATTAAAAATACTCTAAAAGGAATCAGCAGAATAAAACTCAAAATGGAATAAAGACCTAAAGGTAAGGCCAGACACTATAAAACTCTTAGAGGAAAACATAGGCAGAACACTCTATGACATAAATCACAGCAAGATTCTTTTTGACCCACCTCCTGGAGAAATGGAAATAAAAACAAAAATAAACAAATGGGACCTAATGAAACTTAAAAGCTTTTGCACAGCAAAGGAAAACATAAACAAGACGAAAGGACAACCCTCAGAATGGGAGAAAATATTTGCAAACGAAGCAACTGACAAAGGATTAATCTCCAAAATATACAAGCAGCTCATGCAGCTCAACATCAAAAGAACAAACAACCCATGGGTGGAAGACCTAAATAGACATTTCTCCAAAGACGATATACAGATTGCCAACAAACACATGAAAGGATTCTCAACATCACTAATCATTAGAGAAATGCAAATCAAAACCATAATGAGGTATCACCTCGGTCAGAATGGCCATCATCAACAAATCTACAAACAATAAATCTGGAGAGGGTGTGGAGAAAAGGGAACCCTCTTGCACTGATGGTGGGAATGTAAGTTGATACAGCCACTATGGAGAACAGTATGGAGGTTCCTTAAAAAACTAAAAATAAAACTACCATAGGACCTAGCAATCCCACTACTGGGCATATACCCTGAGAAAACCATAATTCAAGAAGAGACATGTACCATAACGTTCCATTGAAGCACTATTTACAATAGCCAGGACCATGGAAGCAACCTAAGTGTCCACTGACAGATGAATGAATAAAGAACATGTGGCACATATATACAATGGACTATCAGTCATAAAAAGAAACAAAATTGAGTTATTTGTAGAGAGGTGGATGGACCTAGAGTCTGTCATACAGAGTGAAATGTCAGAAAGAGAAAAACAAATACCATATGCTAATACATATATATGGAATCAAAAAAAGAAAAAAAAGGTTCTAATGAACCCAGGGGCAGGACAGGAATAAAGACACAGAGGTAGAGAATGGACTTGAGGACACGGGGATGGGGAAGGGTAAACTGGGACGAAGTGAGAGAGTAACATTGATATATATACACATACCAAATGTAAAATAGATAGTGGGAATCAGCTGCATAGCACAAGGAGATCAGATCGGTGCTTTGTGACCACCTAGCAGCGTGGGATAGGGAGGGTGGGAGGGAGCTGCAAGAGGAAGGGGATATGGTGATATATGTATACGTATAGGTGATTCACTTTATTTAACAGCAGAAACTAACACAACATTGAAAGCAATTATACTCCACTTAAGATGGTAAAAAAAAAAAGTGAATGGAAAAATTAAAAATTTAGATTCAACAGACATAAGATTATTACTTCAAATTGCTTTAAAACTTTCTAAATGTGTTTAAACTATGGCTTGCCTCATAATTAAATACCTAAGAACTCAAAAAAAGGAGAGAGAACTCATTTTTTACCTACCTGATTGCCAAATATCAAAAAGAATGTACACTGTATTACAAGGGTATGAGGAAACAAGGACTCTCATACCTTTCTGATGGGCATGTAAACTGATACTACATCTATGCCTGGCAATTTGCTGCATCAACCATAACTGAAAATGCATATACCATTTGAAACAATAATCCCACTTCTAGAAACTTGTTTTACATACACACACATTTCAAAACTGATTTTTGTATACGAGGACTTATTTCACCAATATTTACAATAGCTAAAGAGTTGAAATAAATTAAAGCTCATAAATTATGGACTAGCTAAATCAATTAAGATATATCCATATAACAGAATACTATGCAGATGCCATGAATGTGTATGTTTGTTAAAACAATTATATTAATATATTTTGAGAAAAGCATTGTGTAAAAAAGTAGTATTCATATGTACATATTATTCATTTTTTCATAAATGATTATATATAGGTATATGTGTGTGAAGGTTTGTATTTATGATTTCTGGAAAATTACACAACCAAAATAAGTAACAGTGATTGCCTCCAGGAAAGAGAACGGAGTGGCTATGGGAGAGAAGCATATTATTTTATACCTTTTGGATTTTATGTCATATATTATTTATTCAAAATTATGTGAAATTATTTTAAAACAGAATTAATGTGTTGATTAATTACAAAATAAATCTAAGAAAGGCTTAGTAATTTAGTGTTGATAGTCCATGATAAATCATTCAAGTACTGTAAAATGTTTGGAAATTTACCTTACACATTTTAATGGTAATCTGTCAGAAAGCAAACTGTACTGTCTCTATCAGAGAAGAAATACTGAACAGGATGAACTTTTGAACTGTAAGTTTCCTTATATTCTAGTTTTTACTTGTACAGAGGTAGATATGAAGAGAGTGCATTGATAGTGGGAAAAACAGATTTATGTTATCTCCTACTGTTTCAATTTATAAAAGGTTTATGCATATGTGTGTGTGTGTGTGTGTGTGTGTGTGTGTGTGTGACAGAGAGGGAAACAGGAAACAGGCCTGGGTAGAGAAAGGGGAGCCCCAATAAGAAGGGTCACAAGAGATACATTTTCTACTCATTGCTATTACTTTGAATCTGTAAACTGTTACTGGGTCTTTCTCTCTTTCCCAGAAATGGCTGCCTTTCAGCACAGTTTGGAGTGAGTGCTCCTACAGGATTTATTTATGTGTGGAACAAAGGGTACATTAAGAACTTTTTGTATTGAAAGGCATGATGTTATTTTAAGACATGTTTATTACTGCTTGACATCATGAATGCAAAACAGACTTGGGGATGAGGATGGCACTGGCAATGGAAAAGTGTTTTCAGGAACAGACATCTGCCCCTGTGTTTCAGACTTGACTCAACGGCCCAAATAGACAAAGGGAAGGGTGTGCTTGATCTCCAAGCCTATTAGAATGGTGCCTTGTGGAAACAATAAGAATGTCCTTTCCACTAATCTATAAACCCCTTTACTGTTTTCCCAATTTACTCTTATCATTACCTGTTTTCCTACAAGACCGCTATACTCCAGCCAAACTGGAGTACATGTGAGTGCGCGTAAACACACACACACACACACACACACACACGATGTTGGCTTTATTATTTTTAAACCTTTTTACTCAAATTTATCTCTTTGAGCTCTTCACATCTCTTCTTTGTGGACCCTGCCTAGACCACTCCAGAGTTGTCATCATCCCTTCTGAACTGAGCCCATATTGCCTTGATGACAATCTCAGTGTTGCCTTGTCATTTTTGAGGCACAGAAAATTTGCTGAGGTTGTTTTGGGATTTTATTTTTGTTGGATTTTATTTTTTGCCTTAAAAAAATCAAATCAATTGCACTATAGTGAGGAAAGTGATATTCCAAGGGTCAAAAAAGGACTTGTGCTTTTGTCTATGACAGTGATGGGCTCCAGACTTGCCCTCCCACAGTAAACAACTGGACAACTAGACAAAATACATGACATTTGACAACAACAGTTCAGGACTGTGTTTCCTCAGAGAAGAAAAGCAAATGAAGTGAGCCCTCCAATTGCACTGGGTTTCTGCCTGGAGGCACTTCAAGACTGTGGCCCAGAGAAGGGCTCCCAAGCAAAGCACAGCAGTCTTGCTAAGTTAAGAAGTCAAGTTTCTGCAGAGGGGGGAGCTATGCAGAGAAAGGGCACTAGAAATCCACATGAGAGTCTTCTTGAATCTTTGTCTGCATAATAAGCTGGGCAGGCATAGGGTAAATCTCCACAAGGACAGGCAAGGATGACTGGAGAGTTAAAGATGAACATCTTCCATAGCTTGCATAGGAATGGGGTAGGAGACATTCCAGTTCTGACCAGTCAGAGTGGGGAGACCTCCTTGAACATCCAGTGCATTCAGTAGGAACCCCAAAAGGGGCCACACCTTGGTAGTAGGACTAAACTAGCTCTAGAATAAAGGCTATTCTATACCTTCCCTGAAAAAAACTTAAAACTAAGCTTGGAAAGAATGAAGCAGATCCACAAGCACTCTTTAAAGGAAGACAACAAAATCCAGACACTCAATAATGTAATTTATCCAAAACATAAATTATTTCTTTTGTTTCTTCCCACCAAAATATAAGATTCATAAAGGTAGAGATTTTTATCTATTTAATTCACAGATATATAGCAAATACTTAAAAGAGGATTTTTACAAAGTAGGCATGCAATAAATATTTATTGAATGAATAAATACTATTTAATCTTTATCCTATATTAAATATTTATATTATACCAACTTATAGTATCACACAATGTTTACTCTACATTAAACATTTACATTACACAGATTCAAGCCTCATTAATTTGTGGCTAAGAGAAGAAAATATTTATATGAAAAGAAAATTCTTATTTTTCAAAATGTCTACTGACAAGTAAAAATGAAGATCAACAATCACGATTTTTATTTTATTTGAAAATAAAGGAAAGTGAGATTTCCAGAAAGAAGCAATTAGTAATTCTTGATCAGCCTAATTAAGGAGTAGCTGAATTTTCTAAAATGTGTATTTTTTACCTTTCCCACAACATATCTGCATAAAATAGCAAATTCACACTATACTGCAATGGAAGTAGTCTTGAAGGGGCATTCAGTATGAGGGTCTGGCTCAGCAAAATAGTCTCTAATGAAAAATGGGTGTGTAAACTAAACAAGCAAGAAAACAAAACATAACATAGAGATGTCATTGTGATATTAAAAAAAACAATATATGTAATATTTTATTAAAATGTTGACATATTTTATTGTCAAAAGATAAAAATAAAATTATTCTTCTAAGTTTTTTTATGGTAATTTTTTGTTTTGTTACAAAGTAAAAACGTGCATATGAACACCAAGTTTTCATATACTGCAGCAATTAATTTACCAGAAATATCATAAATCGCTTTCTACATTCTCCTCAGCATATATCATAAATGATGAACTCCTATGTATATTCTACTGATGCATTATCATTATGAAAGTTTTCTGTGGGCGAATAAGTTTGACAAGTGCCACTTTAAAGGTTGATGTTCCCTGGATATTATAATTATCTCTCTTTACTTATCACCTCACTGATCGTCAGGATCTCAAATCCCAGTTGCTGCTTCCAGTTGACCTGACTTTAAAAAGTCACACCCAAACTTCTAGTTGCTTTAGTTGTCTACACACCTCCAAGTTATAATTCCAATTGAACATGCTAACTTTCTCTCTAGATACCCCACCCTCCCTGCACAACTAGCTCCTTCCCCTCACGCTTTCCTCACTTTGGTGTACGGCATGTTTACCCAAACAAAACCCTGAGATTTGTTTTAACTATCTCCTTGCCTCTTACCACCCACATTTAACTTTTTCTCCTTGTTATATCTATAATCCAACCCTTCCTACCAAGTCCTGCCACTCTTCAGGCTTTTATTATCCCTGGTTTATTAAATCACAGTCGATCCGTGTGCCCACCTTGTCTCTATCTTTCCCAGCAACTGCCCAGTCTGTTCCCCAGGGCTCTCAGCATGGTATCTCTCACTGCAGATCTCTCCACACTTTGTCCTTTGTAAGATTCTTCAGTGGTAGCTTACACCAGTTCATATGGCCCACAGCTCATGTTTGTTTTGCTAGCCCTTCTGGTATTTAATAGTAAATGAGCTGCTGTTTAAAATTAGAGACTTCACATAATCACCAGATTTTCAGGTGAGGGGTGGCCAAGATGTTGAAGTAGGAAGATGCTGAGCTCACCTCCTCCCACAGCACACTACCTATGAGAATGACTACCAGAAAAGATCTTCTACAACTAAAGATATAAAGCAGGAGCCACAACAAGATGGGTAGGAGAGGTGGAGACGCAGTATAGTCAAGGCCCAAACGCCTGGGTAGACAACCCACAAACAGGAGGACGGTCACAATTGCAGAGGTTTTCCCCAAGGAGCACATCAGGCTCCCCAGCTAGAGGGTTCTGCACTGGGAAGATGAGTCCCCAGAATGTCTGGCTTTGAAATGGACAAAGTTCTAGAAACCTACAACCTGCCAAGACTGATTCAAGAAGAACCAGACCATCTGAAGAGACTGTCCACTAGTAGTATAATTGAATTTGTAATTTAAAAATTCCCAAAAAACAAAAGTCCAGGACCAGATGGCTTCACAGGGGAATTCTACGAAGCATATAAAGAAAAACTAATACCTATCATTCAAACTATTCTAAAAAATTGAAGAGGACAGAACACTCCCAAATTCATTCTATGAGGTGACCATTACCCTGATTCCAAGACCAGACAAAGACAGTACAAAAAAAGAAAATTACAGGCCATTATCCTTTATACTTGCAGGTGCAAAAATCCTCCAGAAAGTATTAGAAAACTGAATCCAACAATATATAAAAGGATTGTACACCATGATCAAGCTGGGTTTACTCCAGGGACACAAAAGTGGTTCAGCATTCACAAATCAATCAATGTGATATACCACATTAAGAAAAGGAAGGATAAAAATCACATTATCATTTCAATATATGCAGAAAACGCATCTGACAAAATTCAACATCCATCCATAATCAGATAAAGACAAATATGGTATGATATCACTTATATGTGGAATGTAAAATTAATAAAAACCAATGTATATGCAAAACAGAAACAGATTCAAAGATATAGAAAACAAACTAGTGGCTACCAAAGGGGCGAGGGAAAGGGGAAGGGAAAAGCTAGGGGTATGGGATTAAGATATATAAACTACTATACATAAAATAGATAAACAACAAGTATATATTATGTAGCAGAGAACTATAGCTATTATCTTGTAATAACTTTTATTTTTACATCTTTATTGGAGTATAATTGCTTTACAATGGTGTGTTAGTTTCTGCTTTATAACAAAGTGAATCAGTTATACATATACATATGTTCCCATATCTCTTCCCTCTTGCATCTCCCTCCCTCCCACCCTCCCTATCCCACCCCTCTAGGTGGTCACAAAGCACCGAGCTGATATCCCTGTGCTACAGGGCTGCTTCCCACTAGCTATCTACCTTACGTTTGGTAGTGTATATATGTCCATGCCTCTCTCTCGCTTTGTCACAGCTTACCCTTCCCCCTCCCCATATCCTCAAGTCCATTCTCTAGTAGGTCTGTGTCTTTATTCCTGTCTTACCCCTAGGTTCTTCATGACATTTTTTTTTCTTAAATTCCACATATATGTGTTAGCATACGGTATTTGTCTTTCTCTTTCTGACTTACTTCACTCTGTATGACAGACTCTAGGTCCATCCACCTCATTACATGTAATAACTTTTAATGGAGTATATAATCTATAAAAATATTGAATCACAATGCTGTACACCTAAAACTAATATAATATTATAAATGAACCATACATTTTTTTAAAAACCTAACAAAACAGAAACAGACACAAAGATACAGAGAACAAAGCAGTGACGGCCAGAGGGGAAGGCACTGGGTGGATGAGTGAAATAGATGAGGTAGATTAAAAGGTACAAACTACTAGCTATAAATAAGTTTCAGAGATGTAACACACATCATAGGGAATACAGCCAATAATATGTAATAACTTTGTATGGTGACAGATGGTAACTAGACTTAACATGGTGATCATTTTGTAGTGTATAAAAGTACTGAACCTCTTTGTTCTACATCTGAAACTAATATAATACGGTAAATCAACTATACTTCAATTTTTTAAAAACCCAGATTTTCAGCTTCTCTCAAAACCTCAACGTGGCAGCACTGGCCCCTTCATTCCCAACTTTGTGGCAATTGACTAATGCTAAGTGGAAGGTGCTGCATTTGGACAAAGGATAATGCCCTCTCCAGATCCCAACATTAAAGTGATAAAAGTGATACTCATGCTTCTATTTACCAAGCCGCCTTCCCCAACCTGTTTTACATTTGATGGCATGGGATGTCGTTTGAGTTTCCAACCTCTGGCCTAACTCAGACTCTACCTGAGGTTTAGTCTAAGAAAATCTTTTAAAATTGTTCCTCTGGGAAAATCATGTCACCTCTCAGTTCAAGTTTCTTAAATATAAGATGAGGAACAAAGACCAAGTGGTCCCTAATCTGCTAACTACAGGGAGGGGCCTGGGACAATAAACACCCTGACCTCACACTTCTTCCTCCCTCTACTCTCCCACTAGGGCTCTTCATTGCCTCAACCCCACCAGAAATCCAACGACAGATGAATGGTTTAGAAGAATTTAGAACCCAAAATGGCCAGGCAGCATCTAATTTATCAAAACTATGATTTTGTCTTCTGATCATAGCAGAAGACAGTCCTCTCTAGAACTTTAAAATTCAGAGACCCCAGGGTCACGGGAAGAATAGGAAAAAGTTCAACCAGTGGGTCATTAGTCAAAATAGTGATAAAGGTCAATCTCATCTTCATCCTTGGTTCCTGGATATATTCTAACTATGTAGATGGAACCAAATATTAGCTGCTGGATTAAGGGATATTAGCTGCATTCTATAGAATAGTACTGAACTGCCCAGGGTATTTTTTTTCTACCTGGCACTGCAACTGAGCCTTCCTCAGACCATTACACTTCTTTGTCAAGATAGTTGTTTGGGGAGGATGGGGCACAAAGTAAGACCAGGGTGAATTCCATGGGCATGAATACAATGCCACACTTCCTTCACTATATAAGGAGCCCCCTGGACAGTGGAGATGTTTTATGGAGTGCCATGGATACAGCAATCTGTAATTCGTGAGCCAATACGCTGACAGAAGTCCTGAAGGCAGGGAAGGAAAATGTGTTCCTGACTAAGTCTGTCCCTCGTGGACAAGTGCGAACTCTTCCCTGATGAGCAGGCAGCAGCCAGCTGTTCCCTTCTAAGTCATGGGGAAACCCACTGTTGTCCTTTGCTGCAGTCAGGTTGGACACTCAACTGAAGCCAGATCAGCCTTGCTGAGAGCAGCTCCATGTAGAGCCCATGAAGAACTTCCATTCTTGATGCCATGGCCACTTTGTAATGGACCCATGAAAGAGTGACCAGGGTGCCTGGAATAAGCAGCTGACTGACATCCAAGCTGACTGACATCCATGATGGGTCAAGTCGTCTACCTAATTATTGAGAGCCTCCTTCACAGATCTGAAGCCCTATAGTAAGCATTTATGTGGATCACAAATATTTTGCACTCAGTGCCCACTATAAGAGGTCCATCTAAATACCTTATCTCTAGACCTCTTGTCACCAATCTTCCAAATGTGTTCATTGCAAATCCATGACCAATCCGTCAATCCATTAGCCACAGTTCATGAGTCAAACACATCCACACTCAGGCCAGAATAGATGCACAACCACATGGACCACCTAAAGTCCTGCCCATCCTGGGCATTCCCTTTCACCACTGTTTTTCAGGGGCCACTCTGAGAGGAGCTGTAGTTCAGTAGTTACCCCTTTCTGGCTCATGTCAATTCTAACAGTATGAAGCAGAAGAAAGCAGAATCCTGTTCTGATATTTAAGCCCTGTACCTATCCAGATCACTTCTAATATTTTTCTCAGTTGTATAAAAAGTGAAGCAAACACACAGCACCACTCTCACACATAAACCCACATCAGCTTTGTCCCTGAACTAGATCCTCTTGTTTCAGAAACATTTCCTATCAGGAATCAAGGCTTATAGGCATTAAGAGTCAACTAGAAATTAACCTTTCTACAGCAGTAGAAAAAGGCAGCAATAACATTGTTTAGAAGTACACATTTTCTTAAGAATTAAGCATTGCTTTAGAGCTATGTTGGTTTCCCTCCCCCATTTCCATCACAAGCAAACTTACTCTTACTGGAAAGGATAAAACTGATGGCAGGAAAAGCAAACAGTACTCACCCATGTAAACAACCTCATCTGTAATTCATTAACCCCACTACTCTCAGCCTCTTGTTTTTTAGCTTCCAATCCCAAGTTCATGTTTGTCTTCCAGTTCTGGGGCATTATTGGGCAGTAAAGAAAAGAGACGCTCTGTTACTGGTGACATCTCGTACATGGAGTTACCTATCTTACCAATGAGGCAGGTTTTTAATAAACTCTTTTCATCTCTGCCTGATTAGCTATCCCACTACTCCCATTATTTATATGTCCTGCCCACGAAGAAAGTAGAAAAACACATTTACTGAGGCACCCCGCTCCTCTTTGTCCCATTAAAACAGGGGAAATAGAGACCGAAATAGCAATAGCTACTGAGGAACAGCAATGCTTCTCACATCAAGGGACGCTATTGGTATTTGAGATGATTCTAGTTGGTAAGCGAGACTATCGATGTCGGGTGGTACTCTAACCCAGAATATAATGATATTAAAAATTATAATAAGAAAGTTATTTCCTTTTATATTTTCCTTCAATCCTTTCATTCCATCAGGGGAAAAAAAGAGTCTCAGTTTGGCGATAGCCTTTAATACCTATCGTTTTAACTCAGAGAGAGCAAGCCTCATGCTCAGAACACTTGGTGAGCAACATCTAGCTAGAACTTATTGTCATTATTCTGTTTTTGTTGTCTATTTATGGAAAGTGGTACTGATTGTTTAGTAGTGATAGTGAGATTTCTCTTTTGATAACTTATGTTTTTAAAAGTAAGTTATTTTAAGCAAAAGTATTAAGCAAGTAATAGTACAGGTGATACATGAATACAATGGAAATTTCAAAATGGGACTATAAAAGAAAGAAATGCTGAAAACACTGCAAGAGAGAAAAAAAGATATCATAACTCTTTGTGATAGGATGTCATCCTGAAGGTAGGATTCACTCAAGATGGTGGGTGTTTGTGTCTGGGCTGTGAGTGTGTGTGTGTGTGTGTGTGTGCATAGGAGAGGAACTGAGGTTCTGAACCTTCTACTTCCCATTTCCACTTGATGAAAATATCATATTATTGTCATATTTCCACTGTGTTAAATATATGTGTATATTGTATTAAATATAAATATATATGTGGTAGCATTGACTCTCATATTACTATAATTTTTTCAAAACTTGATATATGTGTGCATATATACACATATTTTTATTATTTACAATTGTCTTTAATCCTGAAATCTCCTTCTGAAATATCAGTTATTTCCTTCAATTAAATATATGATACACTGTTTCATAAACATTATGTCCTTGAGTATTTCTGTTTATTCACTCTCTAGATTGTCTTCCATTCAGAATCTAGGCTTAATAAACTAATTTTATTGAAGTAAATGTGTCTGGAGATCTTGTCCTTCAGAAAAAAACACGTAATCGGCATTTTGTGTATAGGAATAGAAGAGTCTTCGTTAAACTTCATTAGTCTTATTCAGCTGAGATTAATGGTTAAAAATTATATTTTGCTGCAATTATTTATATTTCCCTCTTATGCAGTCGTATGCAAATTATTTTATTTGTTAATTTCACATAAACAACTGACTATGTAGACAGATCAAGAAGAAGGGCTTATACCTATTTAGAATAATTTATTTTTCATTTCACTACTGTCAAACATTTGTTTTATAGCATTGACAACTGTAACAGGAGGATGTGAGTGTTTAAGGATCATCACTTTGCCAATTTTTCAGTTTCTGGCATTCCACTGTGTCTCTCAGCAATTATTAGGACCCATAGGTCACTAAACTTCTAAAGTCTCCCAGATACATCCTAAAGCACAGTGTGCTCATTTCCTTCCTTGGATTCTTGAATTGGAGCTAAAATTGCTGTGGCTTTTGAACACAAATAAATAGACAACTTCTAGAGTTGTTTTTGGATTATTGAGATTTAAGTTTTCACTCATTCTCATGAAAAAAGACAGTTTTGCCACATGTGCATAAACCCAAAGGGATGCTGAAAACTCTAAGAAACAGATTAGTAATCACTGTAGAATAAACAGATGTACACTTTGGCAAGTACTGAATTTTTTAAAGAAAAATGACCAAAAAAAAGTTGGTCAAGTTTATTCCCATGTTCAAATCTTTCACTCTTTAGTACAAAGTGCATTCTGTAAAGCACTTTTTAAAGCATAATAAATGTGTTTTGATATGTTTAGTGTCCTACAGCTGTAAAACCATGGGACCAGGAATCACTTGTTCCTCATCATACAGATATTTTTAAACACACTCAGCAACAAAAACAACAAAAAAGCATGACATTCACACAGATTTTTTTCCATGTTGTCTCTAGATTGTACGCTTTTCTTCACACACTTTTTTCACTTAAAGGACAATTGACATATGGCAAAACACATCATTTAGAGAATGCTTCATGTGTAAAATATAACTATTTAAAAAATTATATTAAAAATGTAACTTTTTTAAATAGTCACTACTAAAGAACAAATTTCTTTAAGTCTTTTTTTTTACAACATCATATGTGAACTTTGCATTTATTCTAAAATACAATATTTCCTTATACATTTCTTATAACTTACTTTTGGTTTTCAAATAATTTTGCAACTTAAGATTCACAAATATTACAAGGAACAGAGAAATGTAGCTTTTGTAGTAGCTGATTAACTGCTTAGCAAGAAAGTACTTTTTACATAAAAGAGAAATTTCATAATAAAGTCAGAATCATACAGACATCAAACATATGTCATCAGTTCTATCAAAATCTGTCACCTTCTTCCCAATATGATTCTTGCCATCAAGATAAAGATGGAGAGAAATTAAATAAACACTGAAGACTGTGTATCAGCCAGGAGTTTGAGCCCTTTGTATAAGGAAAGACAAGCTTTCTAGGAAGAAATGTAATATAATCAACCTGGTATCCAGAGAGCTTCCAAGAAACTTCTGCTTTTAAATCTTGCAATTAAATTAAAACCAATTGCAAGTTGAATATTGATCAAAATGAAAGAAAATCCCAAAGGATTGAAATTGGTTCAACCTATGTTACTACTGAGTTTTACAATGCGATTTTTTACAAAATGAGAAAAAAAATTTTCAGGGCTTATGGAAGGCAGAACATTTTATTTTATGTTATTTATCTCCTGTTAAAAAGAAGACTTATTTTGGCAGATTACAATAACAATTAATAAAGAATCATTATTCCAATATGAATTATTATTCCAGGCATTTAAAACTGCATTTGGGAAAGAAAACCCTTACTTCATCCTAGAAAAGAAAGCTTCAATACAGAAATATAGCTGGAAAATAAGTAGGGGTGGAAGAAAAGCAAGTCTTAGAGACCAGGCCACACTGAGAAGACACTTGATGTCGCATCCTCACGTGAATGTTAACTGTTAGGCTGCTCTTTGTAATCACTGCCTGTCTTCTTGGCCTTCTCAAAAGCAAGCTTATCCATTTTCCTTTTCACTTTTCCCTCTGTATGTGCTGTTTCATCATATGCTAAGTAATGTTCTAATAGTTCAAAATCAGGCTGTGTGCGTCCAGTTCAAATTGTGGACTGAGCTCAGGCATTTATCAACCTTCCCTCTCAAAATCTGATTAAAATGTTAAAAATAGTAATAACAGCAGCTAAAATAATAATAGCTAATTGCTATTGAGCAACTATTATGTTTCAGGCACTCTTCTGCAGGTATATCACTTAATCCTCAGCAACTCCCACTTTCCAGGTGAACAACTGAAGGCACAAAAAAGGAACTTGTGCCAAGTCACAAAACCAGTATTTAGTGGAGACGGGGTTTGAATACAGAACCCACGAAGGGAGCCCCTATGAGAGCTGCCAGTAAAAAGCAGAAGATGAAGAAAAGGAAGGAGGAGGAAGAGGAAGAGGGGAAGGGGGGAGAAGGAGAGGGGAAGGAGACGGGGAAGGAGAAAGAGAAGAAGAGGGGGGAGGGGGAGGACGAAGAGAAAGAGGAAGAAATCAGTAAAAGCGTTGAAAATAAGAAACGGTCCTTTCAGTAGACTAAACTTTTTGAAGGATTTCTACAAGAAAGCAGATTGATGGAGGGAGTACAATTGTAAGAGTAGTGGCAGGCTATGAGGCCGTCACCATCAAGACATTAAATTTAAAATATGTCTACAATACATCGAGATTCATTAGCCATTCTCACTGCCCAAAACACAGTGCAGCTGCAGAATCTGTCCTCATCCTAAAGCAGGCTACTATATCAGTCAGGGTCCCACCAGGGAGACAGAAAAAAAGGTATTTACACTAGAGGGAATTTAATGCAGGTAACCAATTACACAGAGGACAGTGCTGCTGAGAAGCCACACGGGAATGGAGGGCAAAAGCAGGAAGCAGGCAGACACAGCATTCCTGATGGCAAAGGATCAGGTTGCTCAGTAAAAGCTTGGAGGAGGCGTGTCCAGGGAAAGCTGAAGCTAATTCTGGAGACACTGCCTGAGGCAGACAGGCAGAGGGAGAGGGAGAACGGCCTTTTCATCCCCCTCGTCCAAGTCCGATCTGATCTGCCGCCTCTGTGTCCCACTGGTCAAACCCAGCCAGGGCCATTTTTGATCAGACTCAGGAAACACAGCCCGCGAGTCAATTTTCCTATGATAAGGAGCAGAGCAAGGGCGAAGAATGATTCTGAGCGCACAGGCTCCAGAACAGCCCACATATTTCTAAATAAAGTGAATGACCATCCTGGCAAGCTGTCCCAGTATGGGTGTTAGACCCAGAGATAAACAAAACAGAGCCTGCCATAACGCTGGACTCCTAACTTCATCATTCCCGGGGGCCTGCACTCACCTATCTATTTATGTCCCACACACTCTAAAGGGAAGCCCTTATTTAGCCTCCGCCAGTCCAGGGAGAGACCATCTGTGTAAACTGGCCTATTCAACTGCAGAAGAAGCACGGTATTAGTTACCCAGAATTATCAAACTACTTCTTCCTTCATAAATTTGAAAAGACCACCCATAGTCAGCAAGAATCTGAGGACAATGAACAGCATGAAAGAAAAGGACCGTGATAAACAAGCAGAACGCCTAGCCCTGGAGGAAACAGTGATTCTGAAGAAGAGAAATTTGAAATAATTCTAAATTAATGTCACAGAATTAGACAACGCCTGCATCCATAAAACTAAAACATACTGCTATAAGAAAGAAGCAACCGAAGAAAAAGAAAATGTTCCTGGAAAGTAGGCCATAAAGTTATTAAGAAAAATTCAAAAATGCTGAATCACAGAATAAACATTCCTGAAGACAAATGTGTGACAGAGAAGATAAGATTGAATAAATCTCCCAAGGTGGAAACAAAGACACAGAAATTTAAAATATTAGAGAAAAGGTAACTGCAGATAGACAAAATAAGGTTCAAGGAGGTAAGAAGATAATAATTAAAGTAATAGTCACAGAAGAAAACTTTCCACACTCAAGAAAGGTACGAGTTTTAGATTGAAAGGGCCCGTCCAGTTCTAAGCAAGAAAAAGATACACATTTAGATTTTTACTGACTTCAGTGGATAGAGAAAGAATCCTGAAAGCTTCCAGAAGCAGCAAAGAGATGAGAATCAGACTCACATCAGACTTTTAATCAACTGTACTGAGTGCCTAAACAAAATGGAAAAATAGCTTCAAAGTGCTGAAGGGGAATGACAGATATAGATATGGTTGTAGATGTAGATATAAATATAGATAAAGTTAAAAACCATAGAAGTATATGCACTATAATAATAAGAGCAACTTCTCTAAGTAATGACAGCTAATCTGTGTGTTTGCACTTCACTGTATCTAGCACAGTCCCTGGCACAAACAAGTTGCTCAGCCAATACTCTTGGCTCTGTGAATGAAGCATTGTTGAACGGAATACAGAGGGACTGAATAAGGCCACAAAGTCTTAATTGGAAGCTGTATACATAGTGACTACCTCACCTGTATGAACCATTAAATCTCAGTCAGTCTTTTATGCTCTTGAGGCATTCTTGCTTTCCGAAAGAATCATTTGTTTCTTCCTTCACATTTGATTAACAATTTGATTAAGGAGTTAGATGCATTCGGTGAAAGCAAACACAGAGCTGGCTTGTGCCTCCAAGGGCATCTGGCCTGAACACTGCCAAACGGCACTGTACATCACATCACAATACGGCAAGCCTCATTGGTTATAGCCTCTCTTTGGTAATATAAATGTCAAGGGAACAGAGGGAACACTGGTACCTCAAGCTTGGCTGGTGTCTTTAAACTGACTGACCTTTTGAAGCTTCCTTTCCACCTTGGTTGTAGAGGACATAGGACCCAGTGAGACGGCTACTTGGCTTTCCCGGTTCTCTTATGGCCCCGCATATAACTGCGGTTCATTTCTATCAACTCAGGTAATTCCTCTCTTACTTCAAGAACCTGAAGAGTACATATTAACAAGTATTTTGTTATATATGAAATACGTATTCTTTGTATAAAACACAGGAAGTAGAAAGCAGCGATCAAAATTGCCCCTAATTCCGTTATCTAGGAAAAAAATCGCTGCTACCATTTTTATGTATCCTCCCCAAGTTTTACTTAGAGAAATAAAATCATACTTCTTTTCACTGAATGAAATTGCACTAATATCCTTCCATGTCAAGGAACACGCTTTGATGTCATCAGTTTTCAGTACTGCATAGTTCTTCTCTATTATATGGATATATCTAAATGAATAGAAACAGGAGCCTATGGTTGGCTATTTTGGTATCTCCAACAGAAGGAAGGAAGGCATTTTGTGAAAGCAATATCTTAATAATTGACTACTAAGACTCTAAATATCTTTCTGATTGTATCGTTAAACCTTTTCCAAATAAAAAATTTTTGTCTCCATTGTAAAGCAATAGTTATATATCATTAAATTATATAATTTTTTATCTTCTAATAATCAAAATAATGCCTGTTTGTCGTAGAAAATTTAGAAAATGTAGAGAAATATCTTGAAGAATATAAAAAAATCCTAATCTCATCACAAAAAAATGACCACTGTTAATATATTATTAAGTATTCAATTCTATCTGAAGAACTAAATTTCACCCTAATTTTCATATTAAAGGAAGTTAATAACAAATACTTTGTTGTTTATTGTGTTGTCCTATTTCTTGTATTCCTTTTTTGTTTCACTAAATTACACCTTCAAGCAATAATTTTAGGGAGTGTGCAGATAATTTTTCTTTTTTATGTATTTGTTTTCTTTCAGTTTTATTGAGATATAATTGACATACAGCACTGTATAAGTTTAAGGTATACAGCATAATGATTTGACTTACATACATCATGACATGATTATGCAGATAAATTTTCTGAGTCCTTGTTTTCCAAAAACAAGGACTTGTTTTTTTATTTTTCCCTCACACCTAATACTTAGAGTGCAAAAGCCTAGGTTTAAAGTAATTCTTCCCAGAATGGATAAGACTTTAAGCTATATTTCGGACACTTAAAAGAAGTTAACCAAGAAGAGCAAGAATAAAAGTGTTCTAAAAGTAAAGCTAGTGAATGGTTGATTCCTAAGAATACTTGGGGACCAAGAAGGATCTACTTACAGCAGAAAAATATCCTAAAATAGAGTGGCAGAAGATAAGGTCAAAAGGTAGGTAGATTGTGAAGATCTTAAAGACAGATAAAGAATGTTGCCAATTTATTAGAAATTCTTGGGAGGCATGAAAGACATGACATGAAAAGGACTTCCAGATCCTAGCAGCATAATGCCTGGCATATAGTGGGAAGTCAATATTTGTTGAATGAATGGAGAAAGTCTGACATTAACTAAATCATGAGGTCAAAAGGGTCTGCACCAGAGAAAGTGGTAATGAAAACAATATGCGATTCATCAATTACATGGAAGTTTCAGACATGATGTACTGAAAGGCAACAGATACTATTTGCTAAAATATCTGAATTTTCCTGTAGCAATGATGGATTTGAAATAGTTTGCTCATTCTATCATCCAGTTTCCCTTCTAGAACAGTGTCAGAGAATTGTAAAATAGCTTGTTTTTAGCTGGGACTCTTCTAAGACATTTGTCTTATGAGTAGCATAACCCAACTTTAAATGTCCATTTTATCAGAAGTGAAAACTTCTATCAGGGTACTAAAAGAACTATAGTTGTATTAAAATAATCAAGATTCCTGGTCTTCTGTCTATCTCTGCTGCAGTCTCCCTGTGTGGCCTTGAGGAAGTCAGTTAATTGGAATGTGTCCTAAAGTTAACCTCCTAATATGGTGCCCAGCACATCTCAAGCTCTCAATAAATATTTATAGGACAAATACATTTATATAAGCACACTAATTTCTGAGAAGTAGCTCCATCAAACAATTTAGCCCTTGAATTTCTATAACACTTTTTACTTCCTAAGAGCACTTTCACGTGCATTTTCTGATGAGATACCATGTGTTGTATACGGATATTACAACTATCATTAACAGAAAACAACTCAAACTGACTAAACAAGAATAAAACACAAAGTTTCTAAAAATGTTAAGATTTTCCAGGGTGGACTAATCTGGCAGCTTAATGATATCATCAAGGATCCCAATTCTCAGCCCTGCTTTCCACAGTGTCAATCTCATCATAGCTGCTTTCCTCAGAGGACAGCTGCCAAAAATAGAATGAGAGTTACATCCTTCCTCTTACATGTCCAGTTAAAAACAGTCTCTCGCTTAAAAGTTCTTTCAGATGATGAATGAAAAAGTTTCCCAGAAATCCCTCATTGAGACACCTCATTGCCCCAAACTGTATTTCATGTCTATTCCTGAACCAATCACTGGCTGAGGTGTGAGAATGCTCTGATTTGCATGAACTAATCAGAGCTCACTTTTGGACCTGTTGTGGGTGTGTGTGTGTGTTTGTGTGTGTGGGGGTGTGTGTGTGAGAGAGAGAGAGAGAAGGGGAAGGAGAGGATACGAAAACAAAATCAGAATACTTTCGGCTACAGAAAGGGATGGATGGATGCCCAGGAGACATTCAACAACATCCACTCCAGTCATTTTCTTGCCTGCTAATATGAGAACGCTGAGGCTGGAATGCCATGCTAGAAATATTGTAGCATAGACTCATAGAACTTTAGAACAGGCAGGACCAGAGAAATGTTGAGCTTAATCTTCTTTTTCACAAGTTAGAGGAAACTAAGGTTTCAAGGTCTTGAAAAGTTGAACGCCTGATCCTAGCTCACACAGGCAGTTAAAATAGAACTAGTAATAAGACTCAACTTATTTAATGGTCAATTATATGTCCTGTCTGTGACATTCCTCTTCAAAAATAAGAATGGTGACACTCTAGATAAGACAGGAACACTCAGTTGCTGACATCACGTCAGTAAATTAATGACAAAAATATCTATAGTAGTTAATGGGTGATATTATGAATAAGGTAAATGATTAGAATAGTAATTATTTTTAAACTAAGTAATTATAAAATGATAAATTCTTTTTTTTGATAAATTCTTTTGTTATTTGATTATCAGTATACTATTACATAATTTTTAGGAAAAATTCCTAGAACTCCCTCTTTACTGCAAAGAACTAAGCATATTTCCTAAGAAATGCCGTTATCATTAGATCCCATCCAAGTCAAGAATAAGAAGAATGGGCAGAATTTATGACAACCAGAACTTGAACATGCATAAAGGGGAAAAGTATTAAGAATTTTTGTTTTACAATGATCCAAAACATTCTGTTTGTGATTATTTATATTGTTTTCCTATTTTCAAGGCCATTCTAAATTTTTCTGTATTGTAAGAGCCATTAAAACTAATGCAAAGTAAATATGAATCATGAAATTATGTCAAAGAGGCTTTGACTTTTTAAATGTGTGTATTTTCCTAGTCACAAACAGCAGAAGTACAGACATTATTTCCATGTATAAAATAAAAAAGTTTATTATATAGGAAAAACTCATCTTGCCTGTTTTTTTTTTTTTGATTTCTGATATAAAGGATCATATGTTGCTTTCCAGACTGTAATACCTCTGCCACCAGTAATGACTGAAATTTCCTTAATGAAGCAATAACAAGATTCTAGGAAATAATCATTAAATATTCCAGAAATAAATATGTGAGATGAATAAAATCAGCCATTTCCAAAGAAGAAAGGAGTAAGAACACTATTGTTCTTAAGCCATTAAAACTTATACTAAATTACATTTATCATTATGATTTCCACACAGTGACTGCTTTAATGCACAACTTTGAACTGGGAAATATTTACAGAAAATATTTTTTGTGACATGAAACCAGGCATAAAAATTAGGCAACTGTGAAAGAGGGCACCAGTTTCCATTACTTTGGACTTAGCTATCAAATAATAACTTACATCCTGAGCCAGAAGACATTAACCTCACTTTTCCCATTATTCATCTTCTGTTTGATATTGCTGTGATGATGAGATGCAAAACATTTAAAAGTACACATTAACCCTCTGGTAAAATACTAATAATGAAAAATCAAAGGTCAGTTGTTTCATGGTACAAGTTAATCTCTACTGTATTTTTTGGGGGAGAAACAAAGAAACATCAACTATAAATTTAAAATGTTTCAAGACAAATCAGCTGGTATTATATAATTATATAATATGTAATATAATTTTAATTATATAATTATAATTTCAAGTTATTTCTGTATTCCAAGATAACCCTAAATATGTTTATGCTATTCTGAAATCATTTCCAAAACATTCCTTGCTTTTGAATTTAGTAGTTATTATAATGTTGATATTTTAACTTATTACATGTTAATGATTATTTAGCAGTTATCACCTCTTGATGTTTCAAGCCCACAGCAGAATTCAGGCAAGAGAAAGACCCATTTACAAGAATAATTCTTAAGATATATACAAAATTATGTATATATTTCCAGCTATTATATACCTTGCTTTTGAAAGCATTTGTGAACTATTTTTATTATAATCAGCTTTAACATTTGTTCAGCTTTTGCCAACGAAGGTGTTGTGTTTGGAAACCCAAATATACTGAGAAAATAATGCCTCAAAGCTTAGCAATCACTTTATGACTCTCAATTACATACCTAGCAGATCAGTTGTTTTAAGGGTCCCATTCTACAGATTGGGAGCTGAGAGCAAAAATAAACCAGCCCTTATTAGTCAGAATTCAGACCTGAAATATCAAAGGATCAACAGTAGCAGCAGAGAACCACAATATAAACTTTAGAAAGGTAATGGGGATAATATTTTTGAAATTTCTCCTGGTGCAGTTTTGCCTTCTTGATTTGCTAGTTTCTATCCCATAGCCACTCTGCCATTTCTAGCTTAAGACAAGGGAGAGCACTTACCACAGCATTGAGAAGCAGCAGCATGTAATGCAATGGAAATAATGTTCACCAAACCATTGCACTTTCCCCCTCTACAACTACCTTTCCCAGCTCCCACATACTTGCACCTAAGTCTAAGCAGGCCAAAAATACCCAAGGCTTAGAGAAGGTAGAGTTTCTCTTACTTTTCTTAGATTTACCGTCCAAGTTCTCATCTCATACTACAGCATTAACAAAAGACAGTATTGACTCCCTTCAAGGGAACATCTTCCCAATCATGGTAACACATACGTCAAGGTTTTGCTCTTGTCCTTGATCTTGTTCACAGTCCTGCCTTTTGCCTTCCAATCCCAATCAACACTTTATAGCACTGTAGTCCAACATCACTATATTTCTCAAAGCTGGGGTTATTGCATATTAAGTAACAAGCCAAAGTCCAGGACAAGGCTAGCCTTCCTAGAACGTTCACACAGCTCCCCATCTCCTATAGTCAACTGATCAAAGGAAAACAAGCAGAAGTCTGCAGAAAGATGTACTTATAAGTTTTTCCTAAATATTTGTTCTATAAGAACCAAAATTCACAAAAACATACATGTGATAAAAAATAATTCCAATTTAGAGTACTGAATAGAATACAACTTTCTCATGTGAATATCTGTGTTTGATCATTTCCATATAGGACTTTCTTAAGTTCATGGCTGGACACTTGATTCAAATATACACAAATTTAAAAATTGAATTAAATGTTTCATTGTTTGCTTCAGAAAAAATTGTGTGGGACTTCCCTGGTGGTGCAGTGGTTAAGAATCCGCCTGCCAGCGCAGGGGACATGAGTTCGAGCCCTGGTCCGGGAAGATCCCACATGCCGCGGAGCAACTAAGCCCGTGTGCCACAACTACTGAAGCCCACATGCCTAAAGCCCGTGCTCCACAACAAGAGAAGCCACTGCAATGAGAAGCCTGTGTACCACAATGAAGAGTAGCCCCTGCTCGTCACAACTAGAGAAAGCCTGCACGCAGCAAGGAAGACCCAACAGAGCCTAAATAAATAAATAAATAAACAAAAAAAATTTGTCCCAAAGGTAAATTAAAATTTCTGCCTCAAAACAATATACTTGACAAGTAGAGACACTGAAAAAAAATGCAGAATACACACTATTTTCAAGTGCATACAAAATATTAGTGCATAAATAAAGCATCAACAAATTTTTAAAACTGAAATCATACAGAGGATGTTTTCTGAACATAAAGGAATTAAGCTAGAAATCAATAATTAAAAAAATTAGAAAATCCTCCAGTGTTTAGAATTAAGCAATGTACTTCTAAATAACCCTTGGGTCAAAATCAAGACCACAATGAAAATTAGAAAATATTTTAAATCTAATGTGTGAGATGCAGCAAAATTGTGCTTAAACAGAAATTTACAGGCTTAAATGCATGTATTAGAAAAGAAAAAGGGTAAAATTAATGATCTAAGCTCCATGTCAAAGAGCTGGAAAAAGAAAGCAATTGCATCTGAAATAGGATAAAGGAAACAAGATAGATGAGAGCAGAAATAAGTGAAATAAAAAAGCTTACAATAGATCACATCAGGAAAGCCAAATGTTGGATCTTTTAAAGATGAATAAAATTGATAAAAAGAAAAGAGAGAAAGCACAAATGGCCAGCATTAGGAATGAAAAAAAGTAAACTACTTCAGAGCACATAGACATCATAAAGGTCATAATAGGAGATATCATGAAAGCTTTATACCAACAAATGTTAAAAAAAATACATAATAGACAAAATCCTATAAACAAACAACAACAACAAAAACTAAACAAAACATAAAACCTATTTACCAAAACTGATATAATAAGAAATTGAAAATCTGGGTATCTCCATACCTAATAAAGAATTTTAAATGATTATTAAAACTTTTTACACAAAGACAATGCCAAGACCAGAAATGTTCCACCTGTGAATTCTACTAAACTTTTAAGAAAGAAATTACACCAATTTTATGCAGACCCTTCCAGAAAATAATAAAGAACATGATTGCCTTGTCTATACAGATAATTAAAAAGAATATAAAAGTAAAGTTTAGAATTAATAAGTGAATTTAGCAAGGGCACTGGATACAAAACCAGTATGAAACTCAATTTATTTCTATAAATCAACAGCTATAATTAGAAAATAAAAAGTTTTAAATAATAATTTACAATAGAATCAAAAGGCTTCTAAACCTAAGAAATGAATAAAACAAAGGTCTCCCCCACAAAAATATAACAAACTTCTCCACCAAAAACAACCCCAAAGTGTAAAACATTGTTTAAAGAAAATAAAGAATACTCAAATAAATTTTAAATATATTAACACTAAGTTCTTGGTCTGAAAGACCCAAGATTGTAAAAAATGTGAGTCCTTCCCAAATTAATCTTTAGATTCAATGCAATGCCAATAAAAATTCCAGCAGGATTTTTGTTTATCTGATTCTCAAATGTATATAAATTTAAATGGCCAAGAAGAGCTACAAACAATCTTGAAGAAAAAAGCTGGAGAACTACTCTTACTTATTTTACTGGACGTCAGGACTTATTAATAAGGTATAGTAATTAAGACCGTTTTTATTAGTGTATAAATAGACAAATACAGACCAATGGAACGGAAAGAATTTCAGAAGCAGACCCACACATTTGGGTTAAATTTGCTTTATGACAAAGGTGGCACTGCAGAGCAGTGGATAAAGACTTCTTAAATGGTGCTGGAAGAATTAGCTCTCCATATGGAAAACAATGAAACTAGGACCCTTCCTCCTACCGCAAGGAAAAATCAGCTCCAGGTGGACTGCAGATCTAAAGATGAAAGGTCATGTGGTCATGATCCTAGAGCACCAAAGACTACTTAAGAAGAACACCAACAGCAGTAACCATAAAAGAAAAGTTAATTAGTTAGATTACATGAAAATTTAAAACTTATTTTCAACAAAATATTTTATTAAGTGTGTGAACGAGTAAGCCACCAGGGTAGAGAAAGGAACTGTAGCACATACAGTCGACAAAGGGCTTATACTTCAAATATATAAAGAACTTATACAAGTCATGTGGAAAAGGCAAGAAAATAGAAAAAGGCAA
The DNA here is from genome assembly GCF_937001465.1 of Orcinus orca. Lineage (NCBI taxonomy): Eukaryota > Metazoa > Chordata > Mammalia > Artiodactyla > Delphinidae > Orcinus > Orcinus orca. The sequence continues at coordinate 21,384,063 of NC_064563.1, read as the reverse complement.
AAGACTGGACTTGACACTTCACAAGAGACTATTCAAATGCATAATTAATATACTAAAGGGTACTCAACTTCATCAATCATCAAGGAACTGCAAATTAAATCCAAAATATGATGTCATGCTACACACATCAGAATGGGTAAAATTTTTTCAAAGACTAACAATACCAAGTAATACTGAGAATGTAGAACAGCTGGAACTCTAGTAATCTGCTGGCAGAAATGCAAACTGGTACCATTTTGAAACACTGTCTGACAATATCTAGTGAAGGTGAATGAACACATGCACACCCCTTGATACAATTCCACCCCAGGTATATAGGCAACACAAAAAGGTGCCTATGTTTGCGAGAAAACGTGTACAAGAATGTTCATAGTATTCATAGTAGAATATCCACAGTAGCAGTAACTGGAATAGCTAAAAACTGGAAACAATTCAAAGTCCCAAAAGTAGTAAAAAGGATACAAAATTAAATAATTCACTGTCAAGCCATATAATGAAATACAATACAAAATGCAAATAAACAACTTCTACAAAGAACATGAATGATTCCACAAGCGTATGTTGAGTGGAAACAGCCAGATCTAAACATTATTATGCTGGTGGGTAAGTTTTTAAAACATTCAAGACTTTCTAATGTCACAGTTGGAAGGAGGGAGGGAGGATTATTAGTTGTTGACTATGCTGTATCTCTTGAATAGGGTGGTGTTTATGTGGGTCTGTTCATTTTGTGATTGAGACATACACTTATGATATGAGCATTTTTCTATATGCAGAAGTATATACCTTGTTTGAAGGTTTCTTTTAAAAATATATTTGCAACCTTTAATTTTTTTAACTATCTCTTCAAAAATTGTTCCAAAACAATCATACAGTCAATACTCTCTCAAAGCCATCATAATTAAAAAAAAAAAATAGTTACATGTTAAATGTTAATTTGGAATGATTATAACAGGTCAACAGTGGAAAAGAAATAAAATCCCAAGTATATTAAGGTATTGGTAAATGATACAGCAAACTTACATAATAGAACCCATTCCTGGTTGATTTTGTCCAAAATTCTTTTCTGTATTAACTTGCTGAAAACAAATGAATGTGACACCCTCTACACAGGCAGAGAAACTTTGTATTAAAAAAAAAAACCTCTTTTGATTGACTTGGATCATTTCAATGCAGTCTTCTTTCGCTAAAGGAAGCAGTCGTGAAGGAAAATGTGTGTAAGTAAAAAAATAATGGAGAGGGCTTCCCTGGTGGCGCAGTGGTTGAGAGTCCGCCTGCCGATGCTGGGGATGCGGGTTCGTACCCCGGTCCGAGAGGATCCCACATGCCGCGGAGCGGCTGGGCCCGTGAGCCATGGCCGCTGAGCCTGCACGTCCGGAGCCGGTGCTCTGCAACGGGAGAGGCCACAACAGTGGCGTACCGCAAAAAAAAAAAAATAAAATAAATAAAAAATGGAGAATAGTTGTACATTTAGATAAGGGATTAAACCAATGCAAAATGAAAATGTGATTTTATAATTCTGGTATTATATAAAATGTTGTCTCCACTAATTTAAAAAGGCCGTGAAAAAACATGACAAAATATGGGAATTATTGAAAACAAAGTAATTCAAAGATGAGGGTTTTTAAGCATTTGCTTTTAAACAGAACTAATTCATTCTTGGTATACAATAACATATGAGATAAGATATAATTACCCCCCTCGGCAAAAATAAACAAGTTCAGACACAACCCTCCTTATCTGCAGACCCATTCGAAGCATTTGGTCTCGGTCCAGAGTTTACTACTTCCAATTCTCTTCATAGTCGGGGTGTACACACCACATGCTTACTCTATTTTCAGGATATTGGTCCTAAGTTGGGCAAGGCACGGATCCTTGGAGTGGGCAACGTAAGTGGTGAAAATCAAAACAGAACTTGAATTCCTTCAAGCTGACTCATCCCACAGAAATATTTACGGTAGAAGGAAGAAATATTTTACATGGTGTATCTCTTTGGTTTATTTTTGGCATTTGAGATTTTTGTTTGGTCGTGCTTTTTTTCTTTCTTTCTTTCTTCTTCCCTTCCTCCCTCCCTCCCTCCTCCCTCCCTCCTTCCCTTCCTCCTTTCCTTCCTTCCTTCCTTTTTGTGTATATAAGGTTTAGAAAGAAAGTTCAGCCTGCTAAGAACGGGTGTCCACTTTCACTTTTTTGGTTAATTTTTCCTGGTGTTTATGTGTATGGCCAAAATATAATCAAGTAATAAGTTTGTTTCTGGTTACAATATTTATAAGAAAGAGGATGAATCCATGTGATTTAGAATAGACTGAGTTTAGGGTTAATTCCTTAAATGATTCTGGCATTTTCAATCTGCTGAATCTATCTTCAAGCCACACTGCATTTCTGAAACTATATTTTATTACACTAAGACTTTACTTTAAAAGTCTTATTGATATGTTTTGGTTGATTGCGGCATAAAATGTACCAATGTCCACATGGTGCTTAACACTGTGAATTATTTTTCCCTTTAAATCTCTTAAACCTTAAATTTGTGTTCAGTGTTCACACTCAGCCATTCCCAGGAAGCCTAGTGAATGTAACACTAAATTTTCACTGCCTCTTTGTTTTTCTTTCCTTGTTTTATGTCATATAGAACTTGTTTTACTAGAACATCTTGAGCAGAGAGTGTACTGTCAGGACACCATTAAAAAGGTGGTGGTGCTGATGGGATATAAACAGGGAGCTGAGAAGAAAGAAACAAGTAGCTTAGGAAATGAGAGGGAAATGTCCAATGACAGTTAAAATTTAAGTGACAACATAAGAGGACTCAGCTAGAATTGCTCTGTCCCTGACACTCTAAGCCTAGTGCCTGGTACACAGTAGGTGTTCAGTAGTATAATTTGAACTATTATCATAATTAATGATTCTCAGAGCAAAACATGTGGGAAGACCAAGACCAAAAGCTAGTTTGACCAATTACCATATGTGTGACTCTGGGCCTCTTCCTTGATCTTACAAGCCCCTGTTTTTCACCAATAAAAGGATGAAAATACATCCACCAAAAACTTTCACTGTAAAAATCAAAAAAAAAAATTTATGTAAAGCATGCAAGTATCAAGAAGTAGTAGGCAATCAGCAAATTGTTAACTGTTATTGTTTTCTCAAACTGATTGTTTATGTACACACATAGGTACCTACAATTAGATGTGTGAAAAACGTTGAGGCCAAAATAAACTTTCAAAGAAGAAAAAAGGCATTGAAAGTTGTGTTCATTTTACTATAAGTTGTTAAATGTCCACTGCTGAACAGGTTTCATATAAATATTTCCTGATTTAAAAATGGCTTTCCAATGGCATGGGAGAAAAAGTAATGAGTATGGCTGCCAATTTTCACATCCGGACACTATGGAATGTAATATGGTCCTTATATTCATAATCATTTTCTCTATGGCTCAGTAAAATTCCCTTAGTAGTTATCATTTATTTGAAATAAGGGGAATGATATAGTCAACAATAGTGTTACTTATGCTGTTTAAAAACATGGTGGCTTATATATATGTCTTAAAAGACTGTTATATAACAGTCTATATAACGTGTAAATTTGGGATGCATCTATATCTCTGCTCCTCGCTATAAAATTCTTATCATTGGGGCTTCCCTGGTGGCGCAGTGGTTGAGAATCTGCCTGCTAATACAGGGGACACAGGTTCGAGCCCTGGTCTGGGAGGATCCCACATGCCGCGGAGCAACTAGGCCCGTGAGCCACAACTACTGAGCCTGTGCATCTGGAGCCTGTGCTCCGCAACAAGAGAGGCCGCGATAGTGAGAGGCCCATGCACCGTGATGAAGAGTGGCCCCCGCTTGCCACACTGGAGAAAGCCCTCGCACAGAAACGAAGACCCAACACAGCAAAAATAAATAAATAAATAAATAAATCTGTTAAAAAAAAAAAAAATTCTTATCATTTAGTATATAAAGGAATAAAATTCACAAACTGGAAAACCTCAAGTTCATGTGTTCCAAATCCTACGTCTTAGAAATAAAAGAGCTAAAGCACAGAGTGACCGATTCATCAAAGTCATAAACATCATGGCATGATAGAAACTAAATCCAGCTTCCTACATGCTGGATTCTTCCAAGTGAGTTAAATGGCATTTAACGTGAATTCAGATGACTGTAATACAATGATGAAAACAACAAGCTCCATTAGAAAGGCACAAATACAGTGCTCTGAGAATTCAAATACAGTAATCATCTTTGGAAAGGAGGCAGGCCACGCATTTCATCTAGATAGCTCAAACTTACCCCTTTGGATGCTCAAACCTATTTTTTATATCATTTTATGTAAATTTTTGAGAACTTGATTAAATTCTTCCCTGCCTTTTTAAAATAGCAACTGATGGACATGATTTGGCCTTTTTGATAACTGTGTCATCATAATGAAATGCTATCACTGCATAATTCTATAAAACACACACAGTTCTGTGTCTATGTTCTTAATTTTCTGCTTCCCCCTTCCTTATTTAACATCTGTCACTTCATTACTGCCAGTTTACTTGCCTCTAACATTCCCTCCCCCCTTTCTAATTTGTTACTTATAATCTACTTTGAGCTGGGAAACCAGAAAACCCCCAGTTATTACGACTTCGGTTAAGCAAGAATAAACAATCTCTGAGCGAAAGCACATAAGCCTTTAAGAAGGGAAGTCCATGGTTTTAGTCTGGGGATGTGGAAGCTATTTTGGGTACTCAAGGATCTTTTTGGCTTATTTCTGAGTTTGCATTCCAGAAAACAGAGGGTGTTGGGAGTCTGACCTCTGGTCAAGGAGAACTCTACCGTGGACAAACTTTGTAGAGATCTACTAACAAGGGGTTTCACAAGGATGCCAGATTACTGTGCTGCCAGGTGAGTCTGGCTGGTGTGGCAACCCGCTCATGCAGAAACACCTTCCAGAACACTCCAGGAAAGCTCCTAGAATATTGGCCATGGTTTAAGCTTTTTAAACTCTGAGCCTAGAGTTGTTTTACATCCCAGTTTCTATTGGCAAGAACATAACTCTCAGTCTAGATCCCCCAAAGTGCTAAATCATTCTGACAGTTTCTGAGATTAAAACCAGGAGTCTCTTCCCTACCACGAGGGTCACCCAAAATGCCTGCAGGCCAACTTCATTGTTGTAAGCCCACAAAAACTATAAGCCAGGCCAAAATTTCCATCTCATCTTACCACAAAATATAGATTTCTGCTTAAACTCCATATTCCTGGGCTTCATCAAAGAATAGAATCACAGTAAAAATTGTAACTCACATTTCACTGGCTCTGGCCTTCGAACCTTCAACACCTTCAGTACCCTACAAAACCCCTGTCAAATATTTGTGGGGTCCCCAAGAGTTGCCTCAAAAACAAGAATACTCCTACAGGGCACCCCAGTCTCTAACAAGCTGTGATACGGTTCTTCCATCTTTCACCAGGAACCAAACTTGCCAACTGATGTCCCCAGTTTCAAATAACCATCATCCTGAAGCACCTGAGGGCTCACAAGGTACTTGTCCCCCTTCCTGCTTCACTAAATTAGAGGCATCTCTAATGCTGTAAAATCTGTGCTATTTGTGTTCCAACAACTCACAAAGCTTTCAGGTCACTAGGTCTCTAATCTGTATAGGACTCGCCCAAGAGTCACGGTTAGGGATGCTTGAACCAGAAGATAAAGCTGAGTGGCAATTACAGTGTTCTACTCAAAAAGACTTTCTCTCTCATTCAATGTCTAGATACAGGTGCCTTTTTCTTCAGGGCAAGGGCTTCCCAAAGGAGAATCGTCATCCACCATGAACAAAGGCTTGCTTCTGGTGAGTTTGTCCAATTTGTAACATGTTCCCAAAAAAGTCTCAGAATTTAGCTCCGGAGGTTGGAAGGAAAGAATGTATGTGAACTGAAATTCTGGTAATCAATATTTTTTTTCCTTCCCCACCATTATTGTAATTGATCTTCATCCACTTGTGGTCCCTAAATTTTAACTTCAAAAGTCATTTTTTCCCTCGTGTGTCAAGTAAATCAATGATCACTGCACGCAATCACCTTGACTTTTAAAAGAATTCCTTGCTGAACTGATTTTATAAAAAGAAAAACTAATTTACTGTAGTACAATTCACCCCTTACTTTGTTTCCCGCTCAACTATTCCCATGATCCATTTTCTAAAAGTGGCAGCCCCATGCACACGATCTCTACTGCTGCTTTGAATCCCAAGTGGCAAAAATAGGTACATAGTAAATGACTAAAAGACATATTTGTACTCTGGGGAAACGTGTAAAAGTTGCATGCTGTAAATAGTTCATATTTTCTAGAAGAGTACATTCCTATCAAAAAGATAAGTTCATTCAGATATAGCCCCCATTAATTTTCATGTTTTCAAAGCAGATACTATCGTTTTCCCTGTTCCAGCTAAGAGATAAAGCATCCTTCCAGGAAGAGGCAGGGACTAGGTAAATAAACCAGCTGTGTCAAATGGTTGGATACCAAGATATCTCAGGTACTGATATTTCCTTTATAACAGAGTTGGAAATATGTTATAGGCATCCTCAGAATTTTGGAGATTGGATAGCCAAATAGCAGAGGGGTTTGGGGGAGTGAGAAAAGACATTTTCTCAGCCTATGGGGCAAAGCCCCACAGGCCTGACAGACCTGTCCACAGTCTTCTCAGAGAATACAGAACCCAATCTGTAGGCCCCTGCCACCCTGAGGTCAGGCGCCCACTCAGCATTCTGGGAGAGGAAGCTGAGGGCTAGAATGACTGAGCAAAGATTGCACAGGCACTTTCATGGGGCCTCAGTGTACCCTCATGTACACAGAGGTGCTCGCACACATGGTATCTGACCATTGCACGCATGTGATTCTAGGTGAGCATGCTTCACTTGAAAAGACAGCAGTCTTCTCCCACTGTTTCTTCTTTTATTCCTCCATCTCACTTCCCCTTTCTCCTTTTACTCCTTCTACTTCCTCCTTGCCTGCTTTCCCTTCGGGCATGCCTCCCCCTCCCCTTTCTTCCATAGTCCCTATCACATTTTCCCTCTTTAGCTTCTGACAGGGCTGTAGAGACAACGTCCTGAGTGTGTGGGAACTCTTCTCTGGGCTTCCTACATTCATTCCACAGCTAATAAAGTTTCTCAAAACCAAGGATGTTTTTGGAATACAGTCCCCTCATGAATAGCACAATTACTGCCTTGAGTCAAAGGCAGAGCGTAGAGGAGAAATTAGGTGTCCCGGGTCATCCATGGTCCCTTACAGACACAAAGTCATCCTGCCTCCCTTGGGCTCTCATCTCATGCTTTCCCCAGGCCTCGGACCATTCCCTGTGGATGGCACCCAAGCCTCAGGAAGTCTCCTCAGATCTTAAAATCTAACCTGGTCCCAGAGCCACACTATGATTTCACACGTTTCCATTATTGCTTTATCCCTGTGTCAACACAACATATTTTTCATCAGCCTCTTGCTGTTTTAATCGGCATTTCAAGGAAGAGAAAGATGTATAGAGGGTTCCGTTTGGAGAACAGGTAATTTAGTTCAATATTGCCAGGGGTAAGGTGAGCCTCAAATGTTCATTTGTCACTCGCATAAACTACTAAAATTATTCTACTGAAATAGCTATTCAAATGGTTGAAAAATATGTTAAAAATGAATCTATGAACACCTGAACCCTGCACCTCTTCTCACACATATAAAAGGAATGCAAGACTTTTTAAATGCCTCTTTTTGCTTTAGTTCTTTTAGGCATTGAACTGCATGTTCTTTTATAGATCATTCTTATTTCTCTTCTGAGAACAGGAAAATGGGAGACACTTTAAGGGATTTTTTTCAATTAAAATGAGTTGCAGAAAACTAAGAAATGTAACACTTCATTAGCAAGCATTTAATTTCCTAGCTTTTTACTTTTAAGGAAATTAAAAAACCGTATGCTCTCTGGTAACATTTGTGTTTTTCAACTGAAGTATACATTATAACCTAGAAGGGGAACTTTTGATAAATATGATGTATTAACAAAAGACTTCAACCAGAATTATTAACTGTGATTTCTGCCATTTAATGCTGATGAGTATAAGCTGTTTTTGCTTAAAGAAGCAAGAATGATTAAAAAGCATATATTAGAAACTGCACACACTATTGATGTAATGTTTTAGTGTGCTGCCTTAAAATGGTGGATGTCTAACTACAGTTACTTATTTAAGGTACCTCTAAGTAAGTAAAAATAAAATGTTTATTTTTAATATATTTTTAAAAGTAATATTTATAACAATGCCCTCTATATTATAAAAGCTTACCCAACCACAAAACATTTTGCTTTTAGATAGCAGTTTTAGAGATCATAATACGATGCAGTCAGTTCTAATGCGTTCAGAATGGCTGAAGATAGTTAACAATTTTTTGATGAGCTGAGAGATTTCATGTTATATACATTTCATGTTATATATATATTCAAAATTCTTACAGGATTCAAGTCCAGTCAAAATATAAAGCCACTCAGGAACAAAATTTAATTTTTTCATGATGATGGTTCAAAAATCATTTGAAGATCTGGTAGTTTGTGGGTTATTGCTATGTACAGCCATTTTCATTGTACAATACATGCATTTCAAGTCTATCTGCTGGGGTTTCCCTGGTGGCACAGTGGTTGAGAGTTCGCCTGCCGATGCAGGGGACACGGGTTCGTGCCCTGGTCCAGGAGGATCCCACATGCCGCGGAGCGGCTGGGCCCGTGAGCCTGCACGTCCGGAGCCTGTGCTCCGCAACGGGAAAGGCCACAACAGCGAGAGGCCCGCATACCGCAAAACAAACAAACAAACAAACAAGTATGTCAAGTCTATCTGCTGGGCATTTTACAGAGTACAATATGTTTGAATTCTGCATAAAGGTAAGTTTAACATAAATTCAAATTCTGCAACACGCTATCTCCTGGCTTTTGGATGTCAAGCCATTGTCCCAACATTAAGCATCTAAGAAACAGCCCCACAGGAAAAATAAAAACTATTAATAAATGTCAAAGATTGTAATGCAGTATCCTGGAACTAAATTAATATCTCTGCATTCTCTCCTAAAGAGAACAATATAAACTCTATCCTTTTATCCTCACTTCCTTTTCTTTCTTCTGGTCTTTATTTTTTTATTTTTTATTTTTTTCGGTACGCGGGCCTCTCACTGCCGTGGCCTCTCCCGTTGCGGAGCACAGGCTCCGGACGCGCAGGCTCAGCGGCCATGGCTCACGGGACCAGCCGCTCCGCGGCATGTGCGATCTTCCCGGACCGGGGCACGAACCCGTGCCCCCTGCATCAGCAGGCGGACCCTCAACCACTGCGCCACCAGGGAAGCCCTCTTTCTTCTGGTCTTTAGATCAGATCAAAATTCTAGTATATTCTATCTGCATTTTGATCTTTGAATGTGACATCTAAGTATTAACAACTTTTTGTACATGGCATTACATTCACTTATAATTGCACATATAATCACCACACGTTAACCAGCATAACTCCTGACCGAAGTAAGCCACTTACACATGATTTCAAAAGCTTCCTGAACTACTTCATCGAGGCCCCTTTCAAATGAGCCTTTCAAAATTACTTTTAATTAAAAAAAAAAAAAAAAATCTAGAGCTCCTCTCCAGGTCGTGTTAGTCACAGTTCGGCATTTTTTTCTCTTGTTTTCTTTTTCTGTTTAATTGCCAGGAGAATGCCTATCTTCTATCAACTCATTCATAGTCTATTACCAATGCTAAAGATTTTTAAATACACATTCCTGAAAAATTCACAGGTCTCTTACTCAATGTTTCCTGCCTTTATTTCCTTTAAATAAAATATTTTCCATTTCACAAGTCTAAGCAAATATAATGAGCAATTTGTGACAAAGGGTGACAATCTAGAGACAGAGTATATGCATTTTACATGCTGACTACAAAAAAGATGGAAATTTCAGCTGAGCTCTTTATCTGCCACTTACCATTCTTAGAATAATGGCTGATAATGACAGAAATCACACTGGCTAATAGCACTATTAACATCTTCCATGTTAGCTTACACTCTTGCTATATATGAGTTCCTTTTGTAAATTCTTAAAGTTCTATCTGGATTTTCTATGGAAAAAAAAAAAAGAAACATGACAATTTGGGGAATTTAATTCATAAGCCACAAACATTCACCAGCTTGCAAGATGCCCTCCATCTTTAGTGTTCCATTGTTAAAACCAGAAGATTTGACTTTGTATTCAAACCGTAATTTTGTTTTTCACAATTCTTTGAACCTGATCTATAAAAATCTCTTATGGATCTAGTGGGTCATTAAGTGGTACAATAATCATTAGATGTATTTATCTTTCTGAACCAACGTGAGGCACAGGGTGACAGTGATGCATATGTCTTTCCAGAAGGCTGCAATTTCACAGACTCTCTGGGCGTTATTTTCTAGTATTGACGTGAATATACATGCATTTTTTTTTTTTTTTTTTGGGCCGCATGGCTTGTGGGATCCTAGTTCCCCAACCAGGGATTGAACCCAGGCCCCTGGCAGTGAAAGCGCGGAGTCCCAATCACCAGACCGCCAGGGAATTCCCCAGAGGATCCTTTTATTTATTTTTATTTTTTAGTAGATTTTTATTGGAGTATAATCGCTTCACAATACTGTGTTAGTTTCTGTGGTACAACAAAGTGAAATCAGCCATATGCAGAAGGAGGGGACACACATACATTTTTATTAAAGATACAAAACCATCATGAACAAAATGTCCTAAGTAAAATGTTGTAGTTTTTGTTTACTTGTTTGCTGTGTTTTGTTTTTGTGACTTAAAAGAACACAATTAACTTACAGAAAGAACACCAACTGGAAAATCCACAATTAGTTATGTAGCTCTTTCCCCTGAGGAATCTTTGCACAATTTATTTTGGCTTGTTTCTCTTTCTTATGAATCAAAGGGCCTTTGCAGAGAGAAAAAAACAAAACACCTAGGTCTTTTGAGCTAAGATGATTACAGCGGAAAAGAGTGGATTCATTTCTTGAAGATGGGGTAAGTTAAGAACACAGTTGTCATAGCTTGACTAGAAAGGGATTTTGCTGCCTAAAAGATATGGCATGTTTGCTTTCTGTAATTGTGGACACAAATAATCCATTTGCAGCAACATTTCTCAATTTATTGTTTATAAACCAGCTTCAATTTAAATCAACAGAATAAGTTCCAACAGTGCATTTGTTAATTAGTGATTGGGAGCTCAGACTGTATTTTACCATAGATGAAATGTTATGAATATTGTGTAGGCAGCTAGGCAAGACCACAAAACTTCTTTCATATTTTCCATCATTTTGATGTGTTTATCAAGCACCAATCAGTCACAACGTAAGAAACTGGGGATGCTGATATAATAGAGAAGGCCCACCTCCCCAAGATGCTCCGGATTTATACCAGGGAGACATACCCAGCTTTTTCAACAATGATCTATATGAACTGTCTCCCCTCTCAAAAAATATATATATTTAGGCAAATAACTCAACGTAAAGAAAATATCTCTTTAAAAGTACACAGTCAAGTATATCGACTTATCTTCTATTACTATAGAAATTGAACTAAGTTCATTTGCATGCTTCATGCAGCAGTGAAACAAGTGGAGCTGCAGGCAGATTTCCCAGTGCTGCTGGTTTTCTGGTTTGTGCTGTCTGGGTTATTTGAGCAAGCTGAGGCTCCAGGCTGCAGGGTTGCCCCCGGCCTGCACGGGAGTCAGGGTACAGTGAGACAGGAAGGGCTATATAGTTAGAGTTACCTCCCCTGGCAATCCTAGGGTTACGGGGTGGTTGAGTTTATGCAAGGAAAGCATGCATTCCTGAAGGTCCCCCATAACTGCCTTATTCAAGATTAATTTCCCCTTGGGCTTCCCTGGTGGAGCAGTGGTTAAGAATCCGCCTGCCAGTGCAGAGGCACAGGTTCGATCCCTGGTCCAGGAAGATCCCACATGCCGCGGAGCAACTAAGCCTGTGAGCCACAACTGGTGAGCCTGAGTGCTGCAACTACTGAAGCCCACGTGCCTAGAGCCCATGCACCACAACGAAGAGTAGCCCCTGCTCGCCACAACTAGAGAAAGCCAGTGAGCAGCAACGAAGACCCAACGCAGCCAAAAATAAATAAAATAACTAAATTTTTTTTAAAAAAGATTAATTTTCCCAATGAAATAAATAGAAAGTGTGGGGGACACATCCTGGCCTGAATAAATCTACAATCTTTAGAATGTATTTTTGCTTAAGACTGCTTTTTAAATTTTCTCAACATTATCACAGATATTTTACAAAGCGCTCCCTCCTAAATAAGCGTGGCAGTAGTTTTCTGACATCTAACTTTGGTTCCAGAGTTACTGGCACTCAAGCAAGTTGTCTGGCACTAGCTCTATCTCCACCTCAAAGTATAATAACCATGAAGGTTAAAAGAGAGTAAAATAGCAAACGAACCCCTTCCTCCAAGAAGTGCCAGTCTCTGTAAGACTGTGACGTGGTTATAGCTGTCGTATCTGTTTACTAGCTATAGAAATAGCCTAGTTTGCCATTTACTGGGCCTGTCAGCACTATACACGTCTTGATTTTGTTGGTTCTGTTTTTGTTTTTAATTTGGAGCATAGGCGGAAACTCTCTGGATCTAGATTTTCAGCATAAATGCAGAACATGCAAGCAGGACCGCAGGTTCCTCCTAAACTTTTGGGTTGTGAGAAAGAGGTGTGAATTGGGAGATTGGGATTGACATATATACATTAATATGTATAAAATGGATAAGTAATAAGAACCTGTTGCATAAAGAAATGAATTAAATTAAATTTAAAAAAAAAGAAAGAAAGAAAGAGGTGCGAGAAAAGTTACCACAGTGATGTCACTCGATTTTCTAATTTGATGTAACAGTAAGATTTCATTAATATTTTAAGTCATATTTCAAATTATCATAATTCATAGTTGTATAAAATATGGTCAGTTCCAGAAGTCCTCACAGAACAAGTACCCTGTTTTTACTCTGCATGGTATGGTCTGTGATATGGGGGTTATACCTTGGACTTCACATGAGGGAAGGAGTTGGTTTTGAAAGAGGAGGAAGAGGAAGTGATAGCAAGGGCCGGAGGGAAGGAAAGGTTTGTGCCCTGAAGCCTGACTGGCTTGATTCGGCAAGCGTTCTCACCTAGGCCTCTGCCCAGTAAGCTGAAACTAAGGCCAGGCTCTCATTCTGGAGAGTCCAACATGCCTGGGAAACCTGGGCCTGATGAAAGTGATAGGAAAACACGCAACAGGATGATAAACTTGTAAGTTCAGCACCACTTACATGCTTAAGAGCCTCTTTATTCAGTCAATTTAGTTTTGTTTGGAGAGAGTCCAATGTTCAAATCAGTGTAATACAACATTGAAGAAAGGGTATTTATAAAAATAAGAGAAATTTGAAAATGTGATTTTTAAAGAGCTATCCCTAGAAAAGTACTGATTTGTGACCTAAACCTTTTCTTTAAGCCTTGATTGTAACTGGTACTCTTTTGTGTATCTCCTTTTCTCTTCAGTAAATCTTAGATTTTTATCACTTTGGTATGGCATTCTGTTTTTCAAAGCTTTATCATTTCTCTACTTTAAAGTAAAAGAACGTGTATGTGGCTTTCTCTACATAATCCCAGTGACATTTTAAAAAAATCCTTTTATAATTCCCTCTACTTAAACCTGATGCTTTTATCAGTGCCTCTCGGAATTGTTCAGGGGGGTTATTGCTATGAAAACCTATGCAGAAACTTTTATGTTCTTGTCTACCAGTACCCAGAGATCCTTTTTCTCCTGAACGTTTTGCAGCACATGGCTACTGACAGCACATTCCTTTTGAATTTAGTATCTGAGATGATTACCTTACATTTCTATATATTGAATTACAGACACCACTTCTTTACATATTCTCTTTCTAGTCAGCCAATTTCCTCAGTTTTATGGCATCCTTTACACCTAGCTTCCCCCACCATCATTTCATGTCATTTGCACACTTCATCATGTCAATTCACGTTTCATTTTGCAAGTGATTGCTCCATTTATATATTTTAATTGTCTTTAATGCTTCATGTGAGGTTCTACACGATGCTTTTATAAAGCAGAAGTTAAAATTTTAACTAGGTGAAACTTTTATTTTTTAAATCTCTTCAGTATTTTTCATTACAGTAAAAATATATACCAAGTCTCCTGAAAGTGTTAGCTTTGGGGTCTGTGACTCTTTTAACACCTTTTAATGATTAGGTACATTTTTGGCAACTAGACTTTAGATTTTTGTCTAAGATAAAGCTGCTTTAGGGAGTAACCATTGTATTTGAAACATGGCATTTACCTAATTGTATTTGGAATCCCAAGAAAACAAATTACATAAATCACTGTAACTTTTCTGTGCAGAATTTTCTGATAAAATGATTAGTATTCAATTTCCCCTGTACTTTAAAATAGTTCTAAATTATGACATTTTCCTGGTTAAAATCAAGTATAATTCTATAGTGATATGGATTTCTTAGACTTTTATCATCTGGACATTCTAAACCAGGGCACAAAAATGTTCAAATTGCAGTTTTTCCAATTTCTAAATGCCTTTGTTCTTATGTTCTTATTTTATTCTGTGATTACATTTCTAAGTTACACAATTAAAAGGTAACACTAGGAGATCCTCATTAGACTGTGGACTCCTAGAGGGAAGAGATTCCATCTTATTTATCTTTGTAACTCTGGTACCCTTTTGGAGAATAGCCCTGGCTAGCAATATAAAACAGATTTATCAAACTGATTTTTTAATGCATTAATTTTTTTCCCAAACAGTTTTAGTAAATTCTTAATTTCCTATTAAATTCACTGCCATCTTCAGGTTTTTCTCATTCTGTTCTCCTATTGCATTTTGTATCACATTCTCTATTGTAGAATCAAACATATTTTACTATTTTAAATTAAATTTTATTGTACAATATATACTCAAAGTAGGAAAGTTAGGAAATACAAAACCAAAATGTCTCTGAATTCCTCTCCCAGAGACAGACATGCTGATTTAAGTGAATATGATGCAAGCCTTTTCCCCCTGCATACAAATACAACAAATATATGCTGTATGCATGTACAAAAATAGGGATCATATTACCTATGCTACTTTGCAACATCTGGAGCATCTCTATAGGTCAATAAAGATGCAATTATAGCATCATTTTTAGTAATGGCATTTTGTTCCACTACAGATTTTCATGTAAGTTATTTGCTATAATGCTGTATACTGGCAGCCCATAACCCAGGGCCTACAACTACTTTGATTTTTCCTGCACATAATTTAAAAAATTGGAAAACAGCTTACAAAAATACGGATTTCCAGTTTATTTTGATAAATCAAAAACTCTGGTAAGCCTGAGCCAACACCCCTACAAGAGCAACCATCTGCTAGAGCTGCCTGCATGGTTTACCACACTCCCAATTCACCACCAATCCCTATTGTCCTACACCCAGCTTACTTCACTAATTTCAGTTACCTTTCACTGGCTAATTTCCTCTGAGTAAATAACTCCCTATCTGGGGGGATTTTTCACTATTACAAAAGCCTTATGATGAAGACCAATTTTTATACATTCATCTTTGCACATTCTTCTGATTTTTTTCCCGTAGGATGAGTTCCTAGTTGTGGACCTGCTGAGTTAAAGAATATTTTTAAGTCTTGATTCCTCTCATCAAATTAGTCTCCAAAAAGTTTTTACAGTTGTACATTCCTATCATCAGATCCTGTGAACACGTTTCAACCCACTAGCCCTCCTCTCCTCTGTTCACATGGGCCACAGTATTCTACTTATGCTTTATTGATCTGGAAAGGATAAACAAAATGATAATACTGTCAACAAGAGTGAGGCAGAGGGGGGCCATCCCATACTTGCATAAATCAGTATGTCTCTGGCAGATTGCCTGAATTATAAGTATTCACATACTTCTCCCCTATTAGAGGATAGTTGCTAAAACATTGTTAGACGTGGAATTTTCAGTCTATTCATTTTCATTAATCATAATACAAAACTACGCATTTGCACAGATTCCCTGGCTGTACTTCTATTCTGTTAATCTTCTTACGTAAATGAGGAAACTTAAAGAAGAAGGCTAAGCTAAGGATATTTTGCCTTTTAATCCCTTACCTGAAACTATATGGTGAGTTTACTTTATGTGAGAAATTCAGTTTGCATGTTATTGTCCTTTGAGGGAAGACTTCCTAATTCCATGAGTCTGGTTGATTTCTACACATCCTAGGCTATTAAAATAGTTCTGACAATGAGAGAGAAAACAATGAGGAAAAAACACTGCAATGTGTTAGATTCTGATTTATTTTCATACAGATTATGGAAGCCCCATAATTAAGCCCAGTCCTAAATTGTCACTTTCTGAGGGACTGGGAACTGCAGATTTCTTCTGCATTTCACTACACACACCCCTCTCCCATACTCACCTTCTAGACTTATAGATGATGTTCAATACATATTTGTTAAATCCAACGAATTTCACAGTTAAACAAATTAGTTCTCTTAAAAGAAAAAACTTTCCTGGTGTTTTACCCAAGTTTCCCCTTAATGACAATTAGGTCCATAATTGCTCATGTGTTCAATCAATTCTGAATCTCATCACAAGAGAAAAGATTTCAGTTTTGAAATAATAGAAGAAAGGGTGTGTGAGAGATAATGTTCTTTAGTTTTAAAAAAGACTAATAATTCAAATAATTTCATCAGCTATATCTATAGCTATACACACATATATATTTTATATACATTTACACACAACCACATATATATATAATCACTTAAGTCATAGATAGAACTATAGTATACTCCCTGCTTTTGCAGACAATACTATTTGTAAAAGATTGTCATAGTTAACAATAAATAGCTCAAAATATCACATATCCATGAAAATTCCTAAAGAGAATAAACTTTCCATGGGCAAAATATATCTTTGGGGGTGATTATATTTCTCCTTCCCCAGTAAATCCTGGAAGCCATGGCAACTTCCAAACATCAAGAGAGACATCGAGGAGACTAATTTCTTTTCTACCATAAGAAGATATTGATGGGGCTTCACTGGTGGCTCAGTGGTTGAGAGTCCGCCTGCCGATGCAGGGGACACGGGTTCATGTCCCGGTCCGGGAAGATCCCACATGCCGCGGAGCGGCTGGGCCCGTGAGCCACAGCCGCTGAGCCTGCGCGTCCAGAGCCTATGCTCCGCAACGGGAGAGGCCACAACAGTGAGAGGCCCGCGTACCACAAAAAAAATAAATAAAAATAAATAAATAAATAAAAGAAGATATTGATGAAAGATGCTCGCATCAGCATACACTGCAGCATTATCACCAATGAAAGTTTTTTTCCCAAGAAATAATAGAAATAGAGATGAGCTAGGGTTGCTTTATAAATCATATTTTGAATTGTGAATTTTTTCAGGTGACTAAACTGAAGGGTAGAAGATGGGAAGCCATTTGCCATTTAATCCATTTCATTTAAAGGATCACTAGCTATATTTAATGACATCCAAAAGTAAACTCTTCAGAAGCTGAAATACTAGGCTAGGAAGGCAAGCAGTAGAATCAGGAAGGTTATTCTAGTTTTATTTCATTTTGTTGAAGGGCAAAGGAGCTTTTCATTCATAATAAGAAACTGACCCCAAAGTGACAGAAGGTAAAAACTATTCCAGGCTCAAGGAACCCGAGTTGACAATTGATATCTATCCACAATAGCAGCAAATTGTTTCCTTCTATAAACATTCAAGACAGAGCCTCTGCCTCTTATGAAGATAGAAACTGTAGAGGTTATTAATTCACCTAAATAATGTGAGAGAGTTTTATGTAGCAAAATATTAGCAGACCAGGTACTTGATTTTGTGCAAACAGTTCTTAGAGATTATATAATGCACACTTTTCAAAGGACCTGGGACTCACCATGGACCTATTTCATTGAACATTTCCAATACCCACTGTAATTGGGCCTTTTTATTCAAGAGTAGCTCAATTGCATCAGCATTGTCGAACTGCATAAGAACATCAAATTCTAAAACTTTTTCCTTGTATTTCTGTATCTTAAATTTGCATACTAGTATATTTTTTTCCTTTAATTTCAGGTGAAAAAATATACGCAGATATCAAAAAGCTGTGTTTAGTAATTAGGTAGCTATTGCACAGTTGGGTGGTTTAGCTAGCATCAGTAGGTAATATTTTTAAAACAATTCTTTATTGGGCTATAACTGTCTTTGTTACAGTACTGTATTTCCTACTGCCTTTTCTTTTGTATTTCCTATTGCCTTTTCTTTTTTCTAGAGCCCTTCTTCCTAACTGCTAAGATTTCTGGCTTACTCATGTGGAACACCTTCAGTCTTACTGAGGTAGTAGCTGAATCTGAGAATCAGTCATTATCAGTGGGACACAAGACAGGGGCATGACCTGCCAAAGACCACCCTTAGTTCTTTGTCAAGCTGCACGTAGAGACATCCATCACTGGAGGTTTGGCATTGTTTCCCCTGGCAGGTGGGAATGGGAGAGAACTGCATAGCCTTCAGGTTGAAAATCAGTGCCACACAGAGCCACTGTTGTTGACCATGAATATGTGGTATCCCTCATGTACACTTGCATAGAAAAAGTTGAGAGCTACTCTTCTAAATTCCACCCACCCAGAGGTATACTTACAGCTCTATCCCTCTTCAAGCACCATGTGCAGTATGTAATGTGTTCAAGAAATACTGTTGAATAAATGAGTGAATCAGTGCACAAATGAATGCAAGCTTTTCACATCAACTTGAAACTTAAACATTTGATTGAGTCTAAAACTCATGAAATCATTGTGGGACAGGTGATTTCACAATAAACACTGCTCCTAAATAAAACAATCTGAGATCTCCATAAGTGAACTAGTAAAATGAACATTAATTCTTTGATGTCTCAATTAAATCAGGACTCAAATTAATCACAGGTTATAACCTTGTTGGGAGAACAAGATAGCTGTCCTTTCCACCCTTTCTGAAGCCCCTAATTTTTCCAGAGCAAGTGTGGATCCATTGAAGGGAAAATCAATTCAGAAGATGCATAAAAATGACCCTTCAATGGATCACCACTTGCTCTAGAAAAATTAGGGGTTTCAGGAAGGGTGGAAAGGACAACTATCCTTCTACCATCCATGATCCCTCTACCAGCTACCATACTTCTTCAGCTCTAGTTTCAGCCTCTAATTAAGCTGATCGCTGAGAAGTCAACATGGCTAAAGGCAAAAGTGGTTCCTCGTGGCTGAGACAGCTAGCAGTCACCACACTGGGTGTTCCTTCCTTCCATAATATAAGTTGTCGTTAAGAAGTGGCTGCCCAGCCAGAGACTACATTTTCTGGTTCTCCGTGCATCTAGGTGGGGGCAATGCAACTAGTTCTTGCTAATGGGCTGTCAACAGAAGTAAGCTGTGTCACTTGAGAGCTAAAATATTTGAAAAAGTAAATGTGCCTTCTCCTCCCTCCCTCCTTCCTCTTTTGCCAGCTGGACACAAGAGTGACAAAGTCTTAGGGGATGGCAGAACCACAAGATGAAAAGAGTCTGGATCCTTGAATCATTGCATGGGCACAGAAGAAAGGCACTTCCAATCAGAAATACACTTACTGGCCCCTTAAGTGAATAAGAAATAAACCTGTGTTCTGTTAAGCCACTGAAACTTGGAGAACTACTTATTACAGCAGCAAGGATTATACTAATAAATACAGTCCCGTTCCGACTGCACTTTATGCTTCAGCAATAACAACCTATGTGCAGTCTCCCAGATGGACCATGCAGGTTCATGCTTCCCTGTGTGTATAACGCTGAACCTTCTGCTTATAATACCTCATTTTCTCCACCTTCTCTTTCTCCTTTTTGGCCCTTTGTTCTTGATCAAGTTATATTAATCCTTAGAAACCCAGCTCCTATGGTTCAGTGAAGCATTATTTTGTCAGTGGGCTCCATTCCTGCCATGTGCTTCCTTAGTTTGTACCTAATTCCACTTTTGCACGTGTCACAATACTTTAGAATTCTGTTTAAAGTATATCAACCATACAATATACACATTTGTCATGTTTCTACACTCTAAAGGTCCTAGTAAGGTGGTGCTACAGAAGAGCACTATATGCTAGGTTCCTATCTAATTAGGACTTTGTTTATTTTAAGTTAGTCTGATCCATGGAGGATCAGAAACAGAATCTGTCAGCCACTGGAAGATGGGGACAGCAATGAAGGGAAGGAATCAGCAGTGTGTACTGCTGTTACTGAATAAGTAACACAAGCTTGCAAATAAGAAAACAAGAGATAAAGACACAGACCTACTAGAGCATGGACTTGAGGATATGGGGAGGGGGAAGGGTAAGCTGGGACAAAGTGAGAGAGTGGCATGGACATATATACACTACCAAACATAAAATAGATAGCTAGTGGGAAGCAGCCGCATAGCACAGGGAGATCAGCTCGGTGCTTTGTGACCACCTGGAGGGGTGGGATAGGGAGGGTGGGAGGGAGACGCAAGAGGGAGGAGATATGGGGACATATGTATATGTATAACTGATTCACTTTGTTATAAAGCAGAAACTAACACACCATTGTAAAGCAATTATACTCCAATAAAGATGTAAAAAAAAAAAAAGAATGAAGGAAAGAATGCATATGGCTGATTCACTTCAGTGTGCAACAGAAACGAACACGGTATTGTGAAGCAATTATGCTCCAATAAAGATCTATTACAAAAAAAAAGAAAGAAAACGAGAAAAGCACGTGCAGTTCTACAAATTTCTAAATTTGGCAGAAGTTCAAGGGAAACAGGATCCTGATACAGCGGCAAGGTCTGATTCACATAAGGCCTTTATGGCATGCAGTATTTGTATCTTAATATGTAAATTGTTAATTTAAAAGATGTAATCTTGGCTTTTGCTGGAATTTTTGTAAGGATTAAATGAGGTAATACATGTGAAAGCATCTAGAATAGGACCTGAAAGATAGTGAGTATCCAGTAAATGTTGGGTAAATGTACCTACAGAATGATGTCAATGACTAAAACAATCGCTATTTTTTAAGCCAAATCCATGTGGTTTTATAACCTAAGTGTTGACCTGATTTTTCCTCCTCTTCATCCTTTTTAGAGGCAGGGTTGGAGGATGATACATGAGAGGAGCATAAGAAACACTGTGGACAGTCATAAGACATTACAAGGTGAGGGAGCCTATTTACAAACTTCTCGGCATCCTTCATTCGGCGCAAATTTGAGACAAGTTGTTTTTCAATTTAGCAACAGAATCTCTCGTTGAATGTTTCTTTTTTAAATTATATTTTATTCTAGTGACTAGTTTTACACTGGTCCCCATAAAATGTACATTATTAAAAAAAATACAAAACCTCATTTGATAAGCCTATTACCTTATGCTCATGGCTGCCAGCTTTATTCTATTGAATTCAAATTTGCCTGTGGCAGTGCTTCGTATCTAATTTGTGACTTTTACAAGGTGAACCTTGCATCATTTTCCTTTGCCTCTGCTTTCATTTATCTAAATGAAAACAGTTTCTCTTAATGCATACGTTTGCTTGATAAGCCATTAATACCACAGACGGGCCCTGAAATGCTCATAAAAAAAGCATCACAATAAATATTTATTGTTGTTTCACCCAGACGCACAACCCCCACATATCTTTAATATGGCTGGCTACTTGATTTCTCTTTTAATAGAGCTTATTTACTTGATTTCATTTTCTCAAATAATTGTTCCTCCTCTGAGGGTTATTTGAGGGGAAGGGGTGGGAGAAGGGGTGGAACAAATACTGAAACATGTGGGAGTTAGGCTAGTGGTACATTCAATTGATTAGAAGAATGAAATGAAATGAAGGCCAAGTGTTTTGAGCTTACATGGATGAACTTGTATGGAATTTATCTAACTCAGAAAAATATCTGTGTTAAACACAGCATTTCACAAACACAGCTTAGGGAAAAACAAACAGACTTCTTAGCTTACGAAATTTCACAGAGAATAATTCTCAATGGGAAAAACAAATCATGGGGAAGCTAGTGGTGTTTTCTTTAGCTTCTATATCATTTATGGTTGGTGCCCAGTGTATTTTTCAATCATATTTACATTCCAAATAACTTCTACTGTGTCACAAGCAATATTTGCACAACTTTGAAAAAAATCCTTAGGATTTATTTAAAACAATAAATTTCATTAAACAACATGAAACTACTTCAAAAATTCCGTATTTGTTGGCAGAACCCTGTGAAGGGTACCTCACTAGTCACATAGTACCTGAGGGTCCAGAGCCCATGGTTTCACAGAAAAAGCCACACATCAAAGCACCAAGAACACAAAGAGGGGGAAGTCGGTCCAGTGTGGGTATCAGAGGGGCTTTCTTGGATGAGATGGCAATTAAACTGGGCTTAAAGAATGTGGCAGTAGTGGGCAAAAAGGAACCTGGAGAAAAAGAGCTATATAAGAGGGTAAAACATGAACCAAGTTTGCCAGGTACGACAGAGCAACATGTACAAGGGAGACTACAACTAATTCTATATTGCTAGAACATGTTTTAACTTCCTTTCCTTGATGGCATTTAAAGACACTGTTTCCTGGAATTATATTTCTTTTACTACTAGTTCTTAGGCTGGAAGTTACTCGGTTAAATCATGATTTTTTTTAAGTACATATAATTTCGAGGATGAAAATATGGAAAACTCTAATGCCCCTTGTTGCAGAAGGAAGCCTAATATATATATATATATATATATATATATAAAATTATATACACATATATAACTTTAAAATATTAAATATTTGATATTAAAATATTTACTACATATACGACTGAGGCATCTGATCAATTGTGAAAGCTGTAAAAAGAAAAAGGAGCATACTGAAAAAACTAAGGTTTACTTTAAAAAAAATTAATCATCAAAACTAAGAAAACTTTTTTTTATTTGGAAGCATTTTACTGAGCTTTTTGTAATTAAGGGAGAACTTGGGGTGAGTGCAGAATCTTTATTTAAAAGGATGACTTTAAAGAAAGTTATTTGAAGACACTGTAAATAAAAGTATATTTAATCTATTTAAGCTTAGATTTAAGAAATCCCTGGTGCATCATTTGAGCCAAATGAAAATTACCTCCTATAGATTCCTCTAGATATTTCCCTGGAAATAGCATCTCCTGGGAACCAAAAGAGATATGACTAATACTGGGAAAGCATACCCCTACTACAGAGAAAATTTAGTTTGTATTTCCATGGGGTTTTCCATGCTGATTGTATAATATTTACTTGTTAACAGAAGAGGTTCATTTCTTATTTCCTCATTTTTAATCCACTCAATTTCAGGAGTTATATGCATTTTGCATTTATTCCAATTCTTAGCAAGTGATTTTTTTTTTTTTTTTTTTTTTGCGGTACGCGGGCCTCTCACTGCCGTGGCCTCTCCCGTTGCGGAGCACAGGCTCCAGACGCGCAGGCTCAGCGGCCATGGCTCATGGGCCCAGCCGCTCCGCGGCATGTGGGATCTTCCTGGACCGGGGCACGAACCCGTGTCCCCTGCATCGGCAGGCGGACTCTCAACCACTGCGCCACCAGGGAAGCCCCTTAGCAAGTGATTTTATGTGGCTCTTCTAATTAAAGCTGACTAAACTGCAGAAGAAAATAATTTACATTTTGTCAGAGGAGTTGAGAATCTGCAAAGGATTCTAGTTTTATACATGGAACATAGTATTAATCTTGCAAAAGCAGATTTCGAAAATCTCATTTCTCTGACCAGAGTAATGTTGGGTGAGCTCAAAAGTACTCAGAAAATTCTTTTATGATGAACTGTAGCAGGCGATCTACTTAACAGACACTTCAGTAACCTTTCCTTATGTATAGATATTGATTTCATAATTGGATTGTGAACTCCTTGAAGGTAGGAATTACTGTGGTATCTACCACTCAGAAACTGACTTTTCCTCTGAAATCCATATTTCCAATTTTTGTATTGTCAACAAATGCTGGCTACTGTCCAGTTTTTTTTTTATTAAGACTACCTTTTTAGAGCATTTAAGGTTTACAGCAAAACTGAGATTTCTCACATACCCCCTGCTCCCACGCATGTGCCGACTCCCCCATTATCAACATCGCCCACCAGAGGGGTATATTTCATACCAATTGATGAACCTACCTTGACACATCATAGTCACCCGAAGCATAGTTTACACCAGGGTTCACTCTTGTTGTAGATTCTATGGGTTTGGACAAATTTATAATAACATGTATCCATCATTACGGTATTATACAAAGTACTTTCACTGTCCTAGAAATCCTCCGTGCTCCACCTATTTGTTTCTTCCCTTCCCATCCCCAAACACTGGCAACCACTCATCTTTTTACCATCTCCATAATTTTGCCTGAGAAGAATGTTATATAGTTGGAATCATATAGCATGCAGATGTTTCACACTGGCTTCTTTCATTTATTAATATGCTTTGAAAGTTCTTCCATGTCTTTTCATGGCTTGATAGCTCATTTCTTTTTCAGCCCTGAAAAATATTCCAGTGTCTTGATGTACCACAGTTTATTTATCCATTCACCTCCGGAAGAATATCTTAGTTGCTTCCAACTCTGGGCAATTATGAATAAAGCTGCTATAAACATCCATATGCAGGTTTTTGTGTGGACATAAGTTTTCAAATTCTTCAGGAAAATCCAAGTAGCATCATTGCTGAATCTTATGGTAAGAGTATGTTTAGTTTGGAAAGAAACTACCACACTGCCTCCCAAAGTGGCTGCACCACTTTGCATTCCCACCAGCAATGGATGAGTTCCTGCTGATCCACATCCTTGTCAGCATTTGGTGTTGTCAGTGTCTGGATTTTGGCCATTCTAAACGGCATGCAGTGGTATCACAATGTTGTCTTAATTTGCATTTCCCTGATGACATATGATGTGGAGCATTTTTTCATATGCTTACCCACCACCTATATTTCTTTTTGGGTGAGGTATCTATTACGGTCTTTGGCCCATTTTCGATACACATTTGTTTTCTTATTGTTGAGTTTTAAGAGTTTCCAATTTTTTCATTTAAAAAATAAATCTTTTTCAGAAAAAAAAATAAAAAAATCTTTAGAGTATTAGTATGAATTAGATGACTAATTCTCAAACACAGAAACTATAAACTGAAGCAAAAGCAATATCGCATAAGAAAGGAATATACAACACTAAGCAAATATGTATAGCAGCGATTCCTCAGATTCTCCCCTGAAAGGTCTTACAGCCGCTTACTCAGGTATCCATACACTGAGGAAAGGGAATACAGATCTTCCTCGACTTATTGTTTGGATTATGTCTTGATAAACCCATCACAGGTTTAAAATACCATAAGTCAAAGACGTATTTAATACATCAAACCTATTAACGTTATAGCTTAGCCTAGCCTACCTTAAACATGCTCGGAACACTTAAATCAGTCTACAGTGGTGCAAAATCATTTAACACAAAGCCTATTTTATAATAAAGTATTGAATACCTCGTGTAATTTATTGAATATTGTACTGACAGTGAAAAGACAGAATGGTTATATGGGTACAGAATGGTTGTAAGTGTACTGGTTATTCACCCTGTGATTATGCAGGCTGACAGAGCTGAGGCTTGCTGCCTCTACCCAGCATCTTGAGAGAGTATTGTACAGCAATCACTAGGCTTGGAAGAGATCAAAATTCAAAATTTGAAGTACAGTTTCTACTGAATGTGTATCACATTCACACCATTGTAACGTGGAAAAGCCATTAAGTCAAACCACCCTAAGTTGGGAACCGTCTGTACTTTCTGATTGCAGGGTCCAAGTTAATGCTGATGTAGGCATCTAATGTACCATTATGCTTCCTCTGTTAAAGCAGGGACACAGGGGTGTCAAGTGATCACTAGAGTCCTGGTCTACATCTGCCTCACAGAGAGGATCCATTTTTGTGGTCATTTTACCACTTCTCAAATAAATAATTGGAATGGATATGCTAAGCATTGGTAGGATCTTTACACTGATTCTTTGACCTATAGAATCAAGAGTTATTATAGTAAGAAATCCCAAGTAGAAGCCCGCGAGACTACTCTTCTACTCCACCAAGATAGTAAAAAAAAAACAACTTGCAGGCTTCCCTGGTGGCACAGTGGTTGAGAGTCCGCCTGCCGATGCGGGGGATACGGGTTCATGCCCCAGTCCGGGAAGATCCCACATGCTGCGGAGCGGCTGGGCCCGTGAGCCATGGCCGCTGAGCCTCCGCGTCCGAAGCCTGTGCTCCGCGACGGGAGAGGCCACAACAGTGAGAGGCCCGTGTACCGCAAAAAAACCCCAAAAACTTGCAACCCAGGGGAAGAGCAGAGATTACTGCCATCTTCAAGAACCTAAAAGGTGTAGAGGTTGCCATCTCCGCATTATCACTACCTGCTTCACCAGTCTGGCTTTGCAGAAACTATATATATCACAATGGATGACAGTGCACTACCACAAACTTAACCAAGTTATAGCTCCAGCTGCAACTACTGTGCTGAGTATGGATGGTATCTTTATTGGAGGAGATTAACACAGCCTCAGGTACACGATATGGAGTTACTGAAATGGCAAAAGCATGTTTCCATAACTACTGGAAAGGAGGATGAGAAGCAGCTTGAGTGCATTTGAAATGGATAGCAGTGCATATTCATGGTTTTGCCCTAGATCTATGTTAATCATCATAATAGTCCACAGGGAACTGTATGATTTGATCATGATATAGAATATCACTTTGGTCCACTATATTGAGGAATCATGTTCATCCAGACCTAATAATAAGCAAGAAATAGCAAGCACTCTGGTTGCCTTGGTAAGACACACAAGCTTTAGAGGGTAAAAGAAAAATCCTATGATAATCAAGTACCTTCAATATAAGTGAGGTTTTTAGGCATCCAGTGGTCTGAAGCATGCTGGAATATACTCTTTAAAGTAATAAATACCTCCTACCACTAAGGAAAAAGGCATAATACTTGGTGAGTCTCTTTGATTTTAGGAATAGCACATTCCACACTTGGAAATACTACAATGACTCTTAACTGGATTATACAGAAAGCTAGTTACTTTGAATGGGGACCAGAGTAAAATAGAGCTTTGCAACAGATCTAGGCAATGGCAAAGGAAACATTGTAGGAAGTCTTTGGCATTCTGGCAGAGCTGCAGTGAAGACCTCTAGGTTTCTGGAGCAATGCCAGGTCACTCCATAGCAGAGAAAAATATATCATTCAAAAGTATATCACTGGTCCTGTCTCCTACTGGGCCCTGATAGAAACTGAGCATATAACCATGGGACCTCAAGTGACCATGGAGACAGAACTGTCTATCATGAGCTCCTTTCTATCAAAACACTAAAGTCGTAAAACTAGGAGAGCAGTAGCAATCCATTATTAAATGGAAGTGCTAGGGTCTGGTGCTAGGGTCTGATTGTGTCTCAAAAAATTCATATGTTGAAATTGTAACCCCCAAAAAGATGGTATTAAGAAGTGGGGCCTTTGGTCATGAGAGTAGAGTCTTCATGTATGGGATCAGTGTTCTTATAAAAGAGACCCCACAGAGATCCCTTGCCCCTCCAACACTGAGCACGTGGAAAGAAGGCTCTGCCTATGATCCAGAAATCAGGCCCTTATCAAACACCGAATCTGCTGGAGCCATGACCCTGGACTTCCCAGCCTCCATACTGTGAGAAAGAAATTTCTGTTGTTTTTACGCCACCCAGTCTATGGTATTTTGTTATAGTGGCCCAAACGGACTGGTTTTGGAATTAAGTTCAGAGGGCAAAAGACAGCTGAAATAACAGGTGTCCCACATCTCACGTCACCTACCATTGTTACACCGACATCACTTCTTTAGCTCACTCCTGTGACCAGCAGATGAAGAAGGAAAAAGCCTGAGCTTAGTTTATGAATGGATTGGCTTGGTAAATAATACAGGACAAAAGTGGACTGGTGCTGCACTACAGCCCCATTCAGGGGTGGTCCTGAAAGACAGTGGTGAGGGGAAGTCCTCCCAATGGACAACACATCTGATCTTTCACTTTGTATGGAGAGGGAAGTAGCCCAAAGTAAGAATCCACACAGATTCATGGCCAGTGGAGAATGGCTTGGGTGGTTGGTCAGAGGCCTGGAAGAAATGAGACTGAAAATCTGAAATGGACCTATGAGAGTGACCACAAAGTGTGAAGATATTCTTATTGCAATTAATGCCCACCAAAGAGCATCCACTATAAAAGAGGTGCTGAACAACCAAGTGGACTCAGTCCATAGATGTCAGCCAGCCTCTGTCCATGGCTATCCCAGTGTTTGCACATTTATCTCAAGAAAAGAGTAGCCATGGTGGCAGAGCTGGAGGTGCTGCCTGGTCCCAAGAGCTTTAGTCTTGCTATCACCAAAGTTGATCTAGCTACTGCCACAAATGACCTCAGCAACAGAGACCAACCCTGAACTCCCTATCTGGGTACCATCCCTCACTGGAAACATCCAGACACTTGGTGGCAAGTTGATTACATTGAGCCCCTTGTACGCTGGTTTCATGTTGACAAAGAATAATATGTATTTTAGGTATGGGTGCCTTCCTGCCCGCAGTGCCTCAGCCAGCACCACCATCTAAGGCATCATAAAGTAAAGTATCTGCTCTACCTTCATGGAATCTCACATAACAATATTTTCAACCAAGAGACTCATTTTTAAAGCAAAGGAAAGGCTGTGATGAGTAAATGAGAATGTGATTCAGTAATCCTATCACGTACCACACAATCCAGAAGCTTCCAGTCTGATCAGCAAGGATATGGCCTCTTGAAGGCACAGCTGAGTACCAGCTTGAATATGACTTCCTGTAAGGATGAGGTACCACCTTTCAGGATGTGACATGCACATTACCCAAAGCCATTATATGGTGCTGTGTCCTCGACTGTTATATACATGGGTCCAGAAACCAAGAGGTCAAAGTGGGAGTGGACTACTCACCCTTATTCCCAATGACCTCCTTGAGGAATATGTGCTTCCTGTCCCTGCGACTTTCAGCACTGTGGGACTAGAGGTCTTGATTCCCAGGAGGGGAGGTTTCCACTAGAAGCATATCCTTAAGCTTAAATCCAGCCCAGCAGAAGCACTAACCAAAGGGAAGGGGGTTCTAGAATGAGTGATAGAGGAGGGAAATGAGAAGGATTAGTTACAGCCTGAGGATCTCCTACAGCATCAGGGCTGCCGTCCCAATAATGCTCCTCTGCTAAGTTTTCAGGGTGTAACCAAACAGAATCCTGGAGAAGCTGTGCCTGGAGAGAATAAAGTTAAGGTGAAGGCAAGGGTTTCTGAGGGAGGTAAGAGGAAGTCTGTAGTGGACACTATTGATGACTAGCCTCGATTCCCCTTCTGTCTGGTGCACCCCTCTCCCAGCTGCTGTGGGTGTTGGCTGCTAATGGCTCACAGCTGCCCCCTTCTGGGAGCCTCCTGGTCCTGGAAACCAGTTCCTTCCCCAACATACCCAGAGTGGAAGACCTCAGCCAGTGACTGACTGGCAGGTATGTAAAAGGTCACCGCCCCCCTCACTTCAAGGTGAACCATCTCTGTAGTACAACTTGTACTTGAGAGCTTCCTTGTGGAATCAGACTGAAGCTAGTCTCTAAGGCCACATTCTTGCTTAGCTCTTCCCCTGACCCATCCCACTTCCCTCATTACCCTTCTGAAAATGTTCCCCCGGTAAATCACATGAACAAGAATTACTGTCTCTGGCTCTGCTTCCAGAGAACCCGATCTAAGACACCAGCTATATAAATTAAATATACATGTACATCAACAAGTCCACACAATTACAAGAACACACACAAATAAAAGGAAGCATATCAAACACATTAGAGTCACTGCCTTGGGGGGAAATACGTTTAAAAGTAAATGAATAAATAAACAAAAAAAAAAAGAGAGAGGGCTTGCAGGGACCAATGTAGACATTATATGACATGAATTGAAGGCTGTGATTAACTCTGCTCTATACGCCTGAAATCCAAAAATAAATAAGCAAATAAACAGACGGGTAGTTAGAAGGTCCTTTTTAGCAAATTCTACCTCAAACTATGTAAATGCATTCAGGTAAGGTCTCAAATTGTTCTTCCCTCAACGTTTATTATTTGAGTGTTCTTGTACTTCCCAAGAGGTCAACCTAAAAAGATTAAGTAAAATCCCAGATGGTTTTTATGTGTCTGGGCCAAGCTTATTTCTAGTATTCTAAACAGGAAATTTGTTAAGAGTGCTTAATTTATTACTTTAACTGGATCTTACTTTTCCTTCTCCCTGCTTGGCCCCCATCTCCCCCTGCCCATTCCCCACTTCTACCCTTTACCATGAATAATCTGAAAATCGTACCATCAATATCAAAGCTACCAGAAGCATTTCAGCCTGAGTTCTTCTGTTTTGGCAAGCCCTAAAGAGTATGTTACAACACGGCAAACACATAAGAACACAGAAACACAATTTTAGCATAGGAACTGAAAAACAGCTTTCCTTCTGAATGTCTTATGTGCTTTTGACAACTCCATAATTCTAGACACAACCATATGTGGCCTGCTTTACCTAATTGAATTTGCCACTATACTTTTCTCTAATTAAATTAGGTTCAACTAATAAATATTGATTAATGATCACTGCTCTTAGTTTCTACAAAAATCATTTAAGACACAGTCCATCTATTCCAGAAGTTTCTAATCAGTGTTGGAGGAGAATCTTTAAATATATTGGGTCTTTCTTCAAATTTTCAAGGGGAAGTTTTCACACTCCTAATTTCCAAAAGTATTCTCATTTCCACACTTTTAAAATTATCTCCATGCTTTGCCTGGGAAAAAGTTGAAATTATTTTCTGATACAACATTTCCTTTCAAATCTGCTTTGTAAAAGTTTTATGTTATCCATAATTTCTTCCTTGCCCTGAGACAGCAATCTTTTATTTACCCATTGACTTGCTAAACTACCCAGCAAAGACCTTGACAGATTCTCAACTGTCCATAAGAACACTGCTCTTTCTCTTAATAGCAGAAGTGGGTTGAGGATGTTTGGGATGGCCAAGGGTTTCATCAGAAGAAGTCATTAGCATAAGAAGCCCTTTGGCCTCTTTGGAGACAAAAGTTACTGAATCACTGCTTGGGAATATTGGGAAGGTGTTCTGTGCTCTGCTTCTTTTTCTAGAAATCCAGAGTCTTGCCAGCTCCATAGGTATAGAAGCAACCACACTGTGATGACACCTGGTTATCTTCTTTACAAAGCATAGGCATGAAGTTCAGGGATGAAGACAGACCCCAGGACTAGACTCACAGTTGGGCTGCCAACCATCTTACTTAATTTATATTCCCAGTGTGACTTCTTCTCTTCCCAATATTTCCAGGCGTCCCATGGTATTTCACCCCTGAATGATACTATACATACCAGTCTTCTGATGCAATGCCCTTGCCCCTTACTCTACCTGTGAACCAGGAAAATGACTGCATGTCCACTTCCCACATCTCTTATGGTCTCAGCTACAAAAGTATTTGTGGGTAAGATACTGGTGTTCCAGAAAAGGTTTTATTCTCACTTAGTCTACATCTGATCAACAGGACTGGCTGCACAGCCCCTCACCAAGACATCCTCAGCCCAGACAACCCAGGAAGAAATGCCCAGCGAATAAGAAACACTTTCACTTATCCCCCTCACAGCCAGGGGTACTTGTTCCCCCTCTAAATTTCAACACCAACCCCACACTCTTACCCCTCGCTCACATCATCTTTCACTTGCACATGCTTACTTCCTCCACCCTGGGAATAGAAGTGCCCACACAGGGGAATTACTGCCCTCTCAATGTTCATGTGTCATCTTCCATTCATAAGACTTACCTCTAGTCCAAGATTAACCTGCAAAGTCAATTCGCCTTTCTAAGAAATACAGCACACGGTTGAAATTCAGTCTTACAAATCAAGGGGCCTGGAATTAGCTACTTTGTCTTGCGTTCACTTTGCTTTATCTCCACAACACCCTCAAGTAAAATGTGTAAATCAAAACACTTTAACTACTAGATACAAGAGCAGTGAAGATCCTGGGATCAGCTTGATCTATACCAAGAGTTCCCAGGACAAGTGGTTCACCTCAGAAGCAGCTGACCCCTCCTGAGAGGCCTGGTCCTTCTCTCCTCTCATCAGACACCAGGAGACATCTGGGAACACTTTGTGGAAGCAGCGAAATCCTTCATGTTTCACATCTTTCCTTTGCTAAACCCCATCATGCACTGGGCTCCCGCCCCCACAGATCCACGCTTCCCCTCAGATCTTCCCACTATGCCCTATGGAACATCTCTGGAATTATAAACAGAATGTCATCTGTCCTCAGATTCTTGACTGAACATCACATCTCCCGCCTCCCTGTACAGAAACTGGCTTTTCTCATGAGACGCCACGCTCTCTGTGGCTTCACAAGGGAAGACAGTGTCACCTCACTTCCCAGTGCCACCTCTACACCTCTAACTCGTGTAGCAAACGTCTGCCTCTTTGAGGCTCTCCCCTGCTGGCAATACCCTCCACACCACCATCACTCTGTGAAGACATTATAGTATCCCTCTTGTTGCATTTCTCCACCCCTAGATCTGATGTCGTCCTGGGTGACATCAACATCCACACAAACTACTCAATACTATGTCCTTTTTCCTTGGTCTTCTCATTGCCGGGAACCCAGATATCCAGTTCACTCACAGCCACCTTGGACTCTAAACAGGCACCCCCAAAACTAAATGAAAACATCCTGCTTTGGCACCACAAACTTCACTCCCACCAGCTATCTGCTACAGTTACTCCTTCTCCAGACAGCTTAGGTTCCTTAAACTTCTGGGTTCTCCAGTCCCACAGCCCTTCCACTTTATTCCAAGCTACCAGCCCCTCCATGCTTCATCACTGTACTCTGAAGTTTAGCCTCAAATATTTTGGTTCTTCAACTATCACTTGCCAATATTTTCAACACCCTTGAACATTACCTCTCCACATGGCAAAAAATCAACTTTATTTTTACTATTTTATTCCATTTTTTTAAACTTGGGATACAACATGGTATATTTATCTTACATTTGTTTAATCTGCTAGGTGTTTTACATTTTATTTTTAGATTATTTTTCCGTATATTAATTATTAGAATTTTCTTATCCTTGTTCAATATGAAATGCCATGTACTTGAAAATGCTGTGCAGAGCAAAAGTCATGCTGGACATATACAAGTAAGATAGTTCAGAGCCAGACTGCAAGTCTAACCAAAGATTCTGAACTATGCACTTCCCTTGCTTCCAGCATGGAGAAAGTTAGCTTTTAACCATACATTTATAATATTGTACTTTTTAGCTTCTATAAATGAAGCAGAGGAGTTGGGGGAGAGTGCAAGGTTTGGGTGACAGTCAGCGGAAAGGGAAGTCTTCTGCTTTGTGTCCCTACACTCACCCAGTCAGCCCTCCAGGTACCTACTTCCCCCACAAGTGGTTGTGCAGGTTGAATCTCCAGTCACTCTGCCTTTACTTTCATTCACGTATCTGAAACTTTACACATAAATTCAAAGACCCTATGCATTTTTTGACATAAGAACACCTGGCAGGACGTGAGTAGGGGCTAGAACTGAGAGTGCATGCTCTGTTCTCTGACCTGTGTGCTCTGGCTTGGAGGAAGAGCGCCTTTTTCTAATTCATACAAAAAATAATACAAACTACCCTTTCCCCATCCCTTCCAGTACTGAACCTCCAATACAAAAACATTTAAGAAAAGTTGATCCAGTCAAACTACTGCTCACTTCACAATTCTCCCTCACTTCTCCCCTTCCCCCACTCCTTCCATTCCAGAGAAAAATTAGCAAAAGAGCCAACTATGTGTAGCGTCTGGAGTCAGACATACTTGAATTTGATCCCAGCTCAAGGACTTACAGACTAGGACCTTGGACACATTACTTGACCACTTTGAGCCTAGGTTTCCTCATTTGTTAAATGAATGGGTATTAAGTTTTTATAAACATTAAATGAAATAAAGGTAGTGAAGCCCCTAGTACGGTGTATGGCATATGGCAGATACCCAGTAAATATTTGCAGTTAGCCAATAAACAAGCAAGATGGATTGATGGATGGATGGGTGGGTGGATGGATGGATAGATGGACAGATAAGACAAAACATAGTCTTTGGATATCTCCAGTCACTCTGCCTTTAAGAAGTGACATATGATCTACATGACTGGAGTGATAACATCGCAGGAGAGAATCCTAAGAAACTAACAAGGAAGAAATTTTCGATAAATAGCCTTTATTTCTATAATTTCCTGCATTTATTTTGCCTGGCCAAGGCAGGTTTTTATTACTGCAGGACAAGAAATGATCTGGGAAACTCTCCATCATTCAAGTATCTGAAACTTCACATGTAAATTCAAAGACCTCATGCATTTTTTGAATAAATTAAATAAATTACTAGCATTGTAGGTGGCTCAGTTTTACCGATAACTTGTTTACAGTGACATGCTAGTTCTAAGAAAACACTACTTATCCAATTCATAGACACATACTACATGCGGAAAGTATTGATAAAATGATATGACTTAATTTCAAACAGAACATATCAAAAACAAAAAAATAAATGAGTTAGTTTTTTTTTTTTAATGAGAGAAACTCTCCATGTTTATACTTGTTTCTGTGAAGGGCTTTTATAATTGCTTATTCCTTGAATTTTAAGTGCTGACTAGGTTTATATGATTAAGTTCCTAAAATAAAATACAGCAAAGGCAAGGTAGCAAAATGACTTAGCAGAAATTTGTGTTAACTATGAAATAATTATGGCTGCAGTCTCTCCTTCTCTGGTGCACATACATATACACATACACACACATATATACAAACATACATACACAGATGTGTATGTACATACTCAGATATACACCCACACATGGGGAACTAAAGAGAAAATGATTGAAAAAAGGGACTCCGCTTTCTAAAGTAACATAATACAACGTTATTATGATTTAAAACACCTCATCAATGAAAAGAGCGTCTACTTCAATCACCAGTCTACAAAATGGCATGTTGATGCAAATATTTATCCCTATTTAATAAAATATGCAAATGTAAATCCGTATTTAATAAAAGCAGTCAAAGACAATGTAATGCCTTAAAGGCCCTCAAAAGTTGTTAAACAGAAAAAAAAGTAGACTAAATCTTTAAGGACCTTAAAATACTACAAAAACAATCAAATTTCTCTTTTTTAAAAAATTTTTGACAAGTGTATCTCACTAAGATAGTCAAAGCAGTCTCATGAACAAAGTTATTCCACAGATACCTAGTGAGTGCACACTGTGTGCCAGGTACAGTCCTATGTCCTGGGCAAACATCAGTGAACCAGCAAGTAAAATCCCTGCTCCCATATGGCTTATATTCTAGTGGGAGGAAAATGGGCACTCTTTGTGTGGCTAACTCCTAAGCATTATGAAGAAAACACTATATAACTCTGTTAGAAAACTTTTGTTTTAATATTTTAAATGTTTTTTCAAGTTTTAGAAGAAAGAGAACCTTTTTTTTTTTAAGAAATAGGAATAAGTAAAGGCCCTTGGAGACTTACAGAAAATTAGAGGGGTTTATATAACAGTTTTATCTCATAGAAGAGAAAAGAGACAATCTGGAAGATAGTTCCCAAGGAAGACTTTCTGATTCCTCAGCCAAAACAAGTTATGCTCTATTTCCCATCTATTTATGTCCCTTGAAACAAAAATTACTTATTGAAGTCATACTATATTGGAGAAATATCGGTTGCCAAAAAGTCTAGCGTCTGGTGTGGGAGACACAGAAGTAATTGAAAATTAAAATACAGTAGGAAATGTCCATAAAAAGTACGCAAAGATCCTGGCCAATCTTAAGTGATCAAAGAAAATCAACAGAGGATTCCTGAGCTGAGTCTTAAAATTTGTAAGGAGGTGAGAACATGTGATGAATTGCTAATAATTTTAGGAACATCTGGGCCTTAGGACATTTGCATGATAGTGAAGAGGGTTACAAACGGAGAGGCTTGCAGAAGACTAAATTATGAAGGTCTTTTCATGTCATGCTAAGGATGCTATAGTTCACTCTGATGTCTCCAAGGAAATACTGAAGTAGAGGAGTCTTATGAAAAAACTTGTTTTGGAAAGTTCCATTTTAGGCAATGCAAAGGATGGAATCTCATCAACTCTAGGGGTGAAAGTGGAGGCAAAGAGAGTGGTTTGGGAGCTGTGCTAGCTTCCAAGTGCTGTCAAAACAAATTACCACAAATTAGGCTTAAAAAAACAGAAATTTATTCTCTAACTGTTCTGAAGACTGAAGTCCAAAATCAGGATGTCAGAGCTACATCCTCTCTGAAGGCTCTAAGAAAGGATCCTTTCCTTGTTTCTTCCTAGCTTCTGGAGGTTGCCAGCAAGCCTGCATGTCCCACGGCTTGCAAATGCATCACTCCATTCTCTGCCTAATCTTCACACGGCGCTCTTTCTGTGTCTCTCTACCCTCACTTGGCATTCTCCTATCTATGTCTGTGTTCAGATTTCCCTCTTCTCGTAAAGACACCAGTCCTTGGATTAGGGTCTACCCTAATCTAGTATGAATTAACTTGGTTACATCCATAAAGGACCCTACTTCCAAATAAGCTTATGTTCTGAGGTTCTGGGAGAGCATACATTTGGAGGGAATATTACTCATCCCAGTGCAGGAGCTATTGAAGCATAAATTTGGGGTGGGGGAACTTCTCTGGTGGCGCAGTGGTTAAGAATCCTCCTGCCAACTCAGGGGACACGGGTTCGAGCCCTGGTCCAGGGAGATCCCACATGCTGCGAAGCAACTAAGCCCGTGCGCCGTAGCTACTGAGCCTGCACTCTACAGCCCGCGAGCCACAACTACTGAGCCCCTGTGCCCCAACTATTGAAGCCCACACGCCTAGAGCCCGTGCTCCTCAATAAGAGAAGCCACTGCAATGAGCAGCCTGCGGACTGCAACAGAGTAGCCCCCGCTCACCGCAACTAGAGAAAGCCTGTGCGCAGCAACGAAGACCCAATGCAGCCAAAAATAAATAAATAAACAAATTTATAAAAAAAAAAAAAATTGGGGGGGAATATTATTCATCCCAGTACAGGAGCTATTGCAATATCCCAGGCAAAAGATGAGGATAGGCTAAAACTAAGGTAGTGACAGGGAACCAAAAAGGAGGAAATAGGTTCAAGAGCATTTGAGAAGGTTTAATCAATTGAGTTTAACGTCTTATTAGATATGTAGGGTGACTGATTGCATTGATGGCTCCAATTATTGGCCTTCCTGTACGTATTCTCTTTGACTTGGGCTTTTTTTTAGTCCCCTCCTACTCTGAGCTTGACTATGTTGTTACTTTTTTTTTTTTTTGCAGTATGTGGGCCTCTCACTGCTGTGGCCTCTCCCGTTGCGGAGCACAGGCTCCAGACGCGCAGGCTCAGCGGCCATGGCTCACGGGCCCAGCCGCTCCGCGGCATGTGGGATCTTCCCGGACCGGGGCACGAACCCGTGTCCCCTGCATCGGCAGGCAGACTCTCAACCACTGCGCCACCAGGGAAGCCCTATCTTGTTACTTTTGACAGAGAAGGAGGAATCAAAGATAATGCCCATTGGTTTTGGTGACTAGATACATAGTAGAAAATATTAGAGCAAAATAGGAACTAGTCTGCGGCTTTACTAATGATATTCCCTCTGTTAGAATGTTATACCCCCTTGATTTTACTTCTAACTGAATGCTCAGGTACAGCTTAAATATTGCCCTTTCCGAGAAGTATTGTCCGGTGCCCACCCAAACTTATGTCTCACTCTCCTTAGCATTCTTAATAAATTATTTGTGCCACACCTCACCCTCCCTGCCATCAAACCACTTCTCTGCCTCCTTTATGGAACAGAATTCTTCCAAAGAATACCATACTGTAGGTACCAAATTCTGTATTAATAAGAGTTCAATAAGAGAAGCAGAAGCACTAGAATATATATTATATGTGTGAGTTACTTTATAATTTGACCTTATGTAACTGTAGGAGTTGGTATAAAATTTTCTGTAAAGCTGTTGTCTTCACATCTGATGCTGGAGCTTAAAGTCTTCAGGGCAAGCAATTAAGAAGAAGACACATATAAAATGGGGGAGAGAGAGTTATCCTCTCTTGTGGGTTACAGGGAGAGCTGTTACCCACAAGCTCAAACTGGAGCCCACAAGATAGGCTGCAACCCAATCAGACTCTCACTGTCTCTGACATTGATGACATGTGTGTCTTAACCAAAAAAGGTGGTGCTCTTCATCGTAGAACTAAACACACACCTCACCTCACCCACAAGTTGAAGCAGCTGAGAGAGGATTCAGAGGAAGATGAAGCAGCTGTAGGCCTGGTTGCTGTCCCACACCAGCAACTGACAACATGAGCGAGCTGTAATAGCACCTGCACTGACCTTCTGAGCGTAAAAACAATATAGAATCTGCTTCTTTTCCATCCTCCAAATCTTGCAAAAAATACCGCTTGTGGCCTATCCCAATCGGAAACATACAGTGAAGGAAATTCAGAGAAATGGAGTCTAGCGAGTTGACGTATGACAAAACACCATAGTCTACCCCTTGTCAACATGGCACCCATATGCCTTTAAATCATATGTAACATCCAAAAAACAAAACAATAACAAAGGCAAGCTTCTAGCTAACATGATACAACTATCCCATGTACAACTAAAAAGAGGATATGAAGTCCCCTCATTATCTTTGAGGGATATTCATTCAGCTCCTGATCATGGCAGGGTAAGGTCAGACTTCCCTAATCATTCAGCTTAAAAGTCCCCAGCCCAAGGGTTTCCTCTTAGCACTGGCAATGGCATATGATACTGCTAGGTCTCTGTGTGCTTCCTCAGAGTGCTGGGCAACACCTCTGCAAGGGTCCCATTGCTATGAATTTCCTATAATAAATGTACCTCGCCAGGGCCCGATGTAAGCTCAGAGGGTCATTTCCCCTTGTCTGCTCGACAATGAGTTCTTTCAAAATCAACAAATGATAACGAGGCAATTAAAAATTAAAATTTCCCTAAAATTATATTGTGGATAATATTTTCATGAATGTTCACTATAAAGATCTCAAGCAATTATGAAATTTCCCCCAAACTGAAGAATCTAATACCTCTATCAACTCAAAAACTTTGCAATCTGAGTTCCAGATATTATCTTTCTGCAAACTGAATTTCTTTCTCCCTTTTCAAAATATCTTTTATAGGAGAAAAAAGTTTAACTAAGTAAGTTACAGTGTTAAACTCTGGAGAGGAATTTATCCAGTGATCAAAAATCTTACCAGTCTATTTAAAATCCTATTTACCTGTTACTTATTGATTCTCATTTCCTTCTTTTTCACATGCAAAGTACAAACTACTTTACTAATCTTCACATGTTTAATTGCTCTCTCTGAAGACTAGACTCAGGCCAAAATCTGCCAGTTTTTTTCCTCTATGATTCTGGGACATGGTGCACAGCTGAGAATAAAATGAGGAATTATCATTAAGACAAATAAGGTTATAACGGTCAGTTGAGCCAAGAAATGAGAAGAATTCTAAGTAAGGATAGTTATTAGACTGATTTTTAAATAGCCATGTTCATCCTTGAGTCATCATATGTGAATGTGTTCAAGGAACTTCCTCTTTGCTTAGTTTTGACCAGTATTTCATACATTTTAATGGATGAGCTATTTTAGAATAATATTTCCTTTCTTAATAATTACTGTTATTGTATCATTCTATTAATTATACAATGTAACAAATATCAATTTTATAACATAAAACCATTTTGATGTCATTACCAATAGTGTTGAAAAATATATTGGTACTATGGTAGTTTCATGTAATTAACCAATTTAATCTTCACAAAATCTTTGAGGTAAGTGCTATTATTATATCTCTTCTACAGATGAGGAAAGTGGGGCCTGGAGAGGTAACTTCCCAATAAGTGGCAGAAACAGTGTAGTTCAAGTCATTCTCAACTGTTGATACTATGTTCTACCATGTAATGATAACACCTTGCATTGTGTAATGCTTTGCAGTTTACAAAATGCTATCACATGATCGTCTCACCAAAACCAAGAGAAAATATATCCATTTTCAAGCCGAAATTGCTGAAACTCAGAAAAGTTCATCTTTCCAAAGTCAAATGGCTGAGATATGATAAATCCAGGACAAGAACTCAAGTCTTCTCCCATTCTGTATTCTTTCTTCTCTACTCTACTTTCTATAAAATAGTTAAAAATTATCAACCTGTGAAATGCATGGCAATAGTAAAAATTCTTATTTTCTCATCAAATCACACTGTTTCCTTTAAAATATCTAGAATTTATTTGTTACATTTAGTGCTCATTTTTGTATGTGTGTGAAAGACATTTGTACTCTAATAATGCATAGGAGTATCAATTGGGGAGTTAAAACTCCTAAGAATAGTATTTTTTTTCCTGATCTATCAAAATTCTTTTAAATTTAATTCACCATTTGATGTGTGCTAAATAACAGAGCAATGGAGAGGGAGTTAGGAAATTTGACTTCTGGTCCTAGCTTTATTAGTAACAAGTGAATTTAAATGAGTTGCTTCCATGCTCTAGGCTTCAACTTCCTCATCTATACAAGGACAGGGCACTCTGAGTTCTGTATAGCTCTCTACAGCTCTAAAAATTTGATAAATCAGTATGTCTTTACAGGAGGACACTTCCTATGTGTTTTTCTGAGTCTGTAGTGGGGAAAGAGAGAAATCTATACAAATTTCATTCAACAGGGAAGCTTTAAAGAATGTATGGGTGAATTGCAACATATCACATAGATGGGATATTATCCCAGTAAGAGAGGGGAGATGGATGTTGCTAGTAATGCATTGAGATCTCTCTATATCCCAGACTGGGATAAATGTTTTTATATGCATACTTTCTTGTTACACAGTTCTAAAGCACCCAAGAACTTTAATTAATTGATTGGGTACTGCTAAACCTGCTCCTTCTATAGTTAATGTTATTTATACTCTATTTCCACTTTGGCATCCTACCTTAGCACTGTTTTTTCTCCATGATATGAATTGGTTTCATCTTGTATTTTTCCAAGTCTTGACCACACTCAATTAAAGTAGAGCCAAGGGTCAGAAGCCAGAATCAGTAACGATGTGACTTTTAAAAAGTATATATATAAGGGCTTCCCAGGTGGCGCAGTGGTTGAGAGTCCGCCTGCCGATGCAGGGGACACGGGTTCGTGCCCTGGTCCGGGAAGATCCCACATGCCGCGGAGCAGCTGGGCCCGTGAGCCATGGCCGCTGAGCCTGCGCGTCCGGAGCCTGTGCTCCGCAACGGGAGAGGCCACAACAGTGAGAGGCCCGCGTACCACACACAAAAAAAAAATTAAAATTAAAAAAAAAAATATATATATATACACACACACACATAGGTATATATGTGTGTGTGTGCACAAAACAACAGATTCATTCCAAATCCTCAGAAATTTCACTTATTTAAGAACCTTAAGTAATTAAAAGTTAATAGAAAAGGAAAAATAATTAATTTTGAAAACTACAAAGACACTGCAGTGTCAAAGCAATGCTGAGCGTCTACCTGCATTGCAGGTAAAGCCCATTACACTCTTTTTCTTTTCCCTAGGTACAAATGTTACTGTAATGTGTTGATGCAAATTATATTTAAACTTGTTCTCTTTATTTAAAAGCCTTATGTTTTATGTCAGGAGGGGACAGTTGTAAAATTATTAACTGTACGTTAGTCTCATACTGACTTCAGAGGCTATTAAGCAATATAAACAGCATCTTCATGGCTGGGAATTAGCCTCAAACAACAGCATATTCCATAGGAGTTCATCTCTACCATCTGTTTCATACTGCATGCAAAACACTAAACCTATAAGCAACAGAAGTGTTAGAATATCAAATGAGGCTTATATGATAATAAATATGTGGCAGGTATGAGGAATCAGAATGGATCTCTTCAGTAAATGGATGATATTTGGCTTTCTCAACAACAATGTATGATCTTTATTGAGCATCTACATTGTGCCAGGCATTATTCTGAGCTATAGGAATATCGTTGGCAACTTTATACCCTCCTTTTCCTTAGAAATAAAATACCAAGACCAAGATGTCTTATATTATTTTAGATACATACTAAAGTTTATGTATTCATAAGTAGCTACCTAAAATATTTCAACAAATAAAATCTTCACCACTTCTACCTATCCAAGAGTACCATAGCATATCTGGGGCCAACTGAATAGGTAGCTTGTTATTTTTTATTTTTCTTCCCTCTGTAGGTGTGGAGCCCTTGGGTGTTTGGGTATTTGTGCTTAAACAGTCCACGCTTTTACATTCAGAAATAACATAAATGGTGCTAGAGAAAGACTTTTTATATTATGTTCAAATTAAACTATAACTTTTCTTTAAAATAACTCCTTTAGTCATTAAGGCTGGAGTTGGATAAAATCAAAATACCCAAGACAAAAACA
The DNA here is from genome assembly GCF_937001465.1 of Orcinus orca. NCBI lineage: Eukaryota > Metazoa > Chordata > Mammalia > Artiodactyla > Delphinidae > Orcinus > Orcinus orca. The sequence goes on along the minus strand of NC_064563.1, from coordinate 21,341,551 downwards.
GGTTACCAAACATAGGTGTTTGCTCAGCGTAGATTAGGAATCTGTGCCAACCTTAGAGACAGCATTAGCAACAATGCCTATAAAAGCTAAACTAGGATTATGCACTGTACTGAGCTCAACAGAGCAGGAATTCTGGAAAGGTTGTGCCTATTTTCTTCTTCTAAGATTCGGTGTTGGAAAATGGAGGTATAACCTGTAGCCAGTTGAAATGTTGAAATTCCCTATTCTCTCAAAGATCCAGCCTTGTTACCATACTTGTGAGTATGACATTCTCTCTGCAGAGACCAGAACAAAAGGAAGTCAGATATAATGCAGGAGAATAGCTTAGTTGATCTTAAAGAAGAGCCTCTTGAACATACTTATAAAAGTGGGGTAAATTAGAAATCCTTGAGTATTAGAGATTTAGAAAACCAGGAATAATTTGACTAGTCACCAACTTGCAGACAGGCACATGGGCTCCAATTTGTGATCCTGGGTTAGTTCACATGCTGGATATTTCAATTCACTCTGAGGCATACCACCTGTTATTCAATTACACTAGTCAGTCTCCGGCATCTCTTTTTGTATTTGGATTGTGGTTTTCAGTTTTAGCAATACTTTTCTTCTTAAACCTGAATAAAATGTGACAAATACTCAGAAAATTTGAACAGACACTGTACCTGAAGAGATACTTGCAATTTCTACTTAATAGAAATTCAAAATTCAGGTATCAGACAGGGTCCCAGTATGAAACAGAATTCACCCCGGGAGGATCAGTAAAGACTTTCAAAAGCCTTATAGGGGCTTCCCTGGTGGGGCAGTGGTTGAGAGTCCGCCTGCCGATGCAGGGAACACGGGTTTGTGCCCCAGTCCGGGAGGATCCCACGTGTCGCGGAGCAGCTGGGCCCGTGAGCCATGGCCACTGAGCCTGTGCATCTGGAGCCTGTGCTCCGCAATGGGAGAGGCCCACGTACCGCAAAAAAAAAAAAAAAAAAAAGCCTCATAGAAGGCAGGGAAGGGCTAAGGAATCAAATACAGTAGAGTAAGGTGTTCAGACACAAGCAATAGTGAGAGGCCATTACCAATCCTAGGACTAAGAAGACCGGGGGAGGAAATGGTGGTCCTGGAACTCAGCGAAAACAGGAGCCAAGAAGAATGAGCCTCCCAGAAGGAACTAGACGCAAGAAGGAGGGGAAATACTGCTAGAGACTCAATATCAAAGCTGGGAAGGAGCCAGGAAGAAATACCCCAACCTTTCACCCCTCAGATCTCCTGCCTTTGCTTCCTGTTAGCCAAACCCAACAAGATGCCTGAACCAGAATCTAAACCCAATCTCCTATAGTTCAAACCCAACCAGAAGCCAACCAGCAAGAAGACCAGGTAAAGCCCTCAGTAGGAGTCAATCCTCCAAGGAATAGAGCAGGATAGAGAAGGAGAGAGAATGGGTTTAGGAAGTAGAGGGGTATAGATTAATCAACATACCAGAATAGCTAAGTGCCCTTTAGATTTAAGATAGGAATTGGAAAAGTAAATAGGATACTCCTTGGGTTCACCAAGTGAAAACAGCATGAAAAGAATAAAAAACTTAAGTTTATTTCCTAAGAGAGTGGTTGTTTCAAAGCTATCACAAGATGGCCAATTGAAAGCTTATGCTCCTACTACTGGGACTTTTTCTCTGCAACGAGGCATGATCCTGTCTTTTGGAGTGAAGAATAGAAGCACGAAGTTACGTTTCTAAAATAATTTATACTTGAAAATTATTATTTTAAGAGAGTCTGTAACGCAGTTATTCTACTCCAGGTATATACCCTTGAGAAATGTATATGTAAGTGGAGCCATGTACAAGGATGTTCATTCCAACAATACCCCATGATAGCCAAAGTGTCAACCCAAATGTCTACCCACAATAGAATTCATGTGGTAGGTATATTCATACAATGAAATACTCTATCATAATGAAAATGAACAGACTAGAGCTATGCATAGCAACACAGAAACTTCTTACCAACATGTTGAGCAAAAGTAGCAAGATAGAGACAAATACATTAACAGTATGGGTCTATCTATATGAAGCTTAACATCTATATTGTCTAGAAATACATTCATATGCGGAAAAGGTATAAAGATAAACAAGGAAATGACTACCATAAAGGTCAGCATAGTGGTGACCTGTAAAAGGAATGTGATAGAAAAGAGACACACAGGGCCTTCTGACATTCTGGCCATGTTCTATTTTTTGCTTTAGATGGTATATTAGTCTACTAGGGCTGCTATAACAAAATACCACAGTCTCAGTGGCTTAAACAACAGACATCTATTTTCTCACAGTTCTGGAGGCTGGAAGTACAAGATCAAGGTGCCATCATTGATTGAGGCCTTGCTTCCTGGCTTTTAGAGGGCTGGCTTCTCAATGTGTCCTCATATGACCTTTCTTCTCTGTGCTTGTGGAATAGGAGAGAGTTCTCTTGTGTCTCTTCCTTTTCTCATAAGGATACCAGTCCAATAAGATTCAGGTCCACTCTCATGATCTCATTTAACCTTTATCACCTCCTTATAGGCCCTATCTCCAAATACAATCACATTGGGTTTAGGCTTTCAACATATGAATTTTGGGAGGACACAATTCAGTCATAACAGATGGTGTTTACATGGATGTTTGCTTTATAGTGGTTTGCCACAGTGTATGTTTATTCTTTATATTCTTCTGTATAACATTTCACAAAAATGTTTTCTAAATTATTACCTGAGTTTCTTTTACTTGAAAATTTTGAATTTTGCAATGAGCAGCTTCTTAGTAATTAGATAATTCCTTTCCAGGAAACTTTGAGCTTTGAAATAATTTCCTTTGGTTCCTAATCTTTAATTATAGCACTCACCAAATATAATAAATTAGAAGGCAAAATCCAAAACATTTTGTTTCTGAAACCTCTTTGGAAAAGACATCTTAGGTGTTTCTCTATTGATGAAGACAATTTGTCCCAGAACACATGTCAAGCGTCTGCCTTTAGCAGGAAATACAGCATAGAAAATATAACTGCAGGATTTGAGCTCAAAAGAGAAAAATTAGTGTATGGAAACATCATTAAATAATAATTAAAATAATATTAGTGTGCCAAAAATATATATAAAGTTGGATTCTGGGTGACTTTGGACTCAGGGATTTATCAGGGTAAGGGTCAAGGTTAGTGATTAGAAAGTGATGTCCTCAGGGATGCAGCTGGAGAAGTAGAAAGAAAGCAAGTCTAGGGCAGGAGGGAACAGGCCTAATGAAATTAAATGTAACTTAAAATAGAATCCTAATTAGAACTGAGAAATAATTCAGTCAAAGGATAATCCAGTCTTAATATAACATATTTGATTTCTATTACTTGAAATTTAGAAAAGTTCCATTATACCTTGGCATTATTTTTCTTTCATATGCAAGCACGTCAGAGACGTCACTTATCTTAAGTAATGAGAAATATTTAAAGCTTAGTGGGTTTGAGTATTATCCTTTTCTGCCAATTTTCTTTAACTTTTTTCTATTTTTAAATGAAAATGTGTTCTGAAGCTATACGAAGACTTCCTTTCTCTGTCAAACTCCTTTTCCCAACATATTTTTCTCATGACCTAAAATGTTTCCACATGCATTGTTTTTATGCTTGTTCATTTTTCCTTTTAAATGACTTTCCCTGGAGCCTCCTTGCCCTTCCTGGTTAGCACACATTAAGGACTCATAGAGGTGAAGGGTTTAGGAATTGTTCCATTGGTGGGGAAGGGAGGGAGGGGCTAGCCAAAGGAAACAGTTACTTCTTTGTCAGGTGAGGTAGCATTGTCTCCAAACTGCTGTGATCTATGGAGGCCCTAGCAAAATTCAAACTGCAGGTAGAATTTAGTGTTTAAACATCCCTGCTTGTGCTCCCTCACTATTTTTAGATTATATCTCCACAACATTCCTCAATTATTTTGAAAGTAAAGGAAAAAAGGATGGAAAAAAGAATGTGGTGAATATTAAAATTATTTCAGCATAGGTTAAATTGTCTCCATTATTTTTCAACTATTTACAAACATCCCTAAGTTTTTGGCAAATTTTTTTCACCCTCAGGAATTATCCATTTGCCTGCTATCTGTCTCATGGCTAGAAAGAACTGAGGGATAGCCATGCCAAGTTAACTGTCCTCCAAATGATGTCAGCAGAGCAGGTCCCTATGCATATATATAGGAATTACCTAATTACAGTTATGTAGCTATGAGTTATAATTCAAGTTTCCTAAAAGATCTTAACAACTAGAATCCAAAACTAAAACTCTAATCTTAAAAGAAATCAATATTCATTTACGTCAGACTTCCAGAATAGAAAACTACAGGTATATGACTCCATTTTAACATAAGCCCTTAAATCAAAAGACCTCTAAATACCGGCAAATAGATGAATGTTTCATTCAAATCTTATTTAAAATACCACCACTAAACTCTCTTGTAGGTTGCAAATTCGCTTAGAAGCCGGAAAGGAAGCAGAATACAATGGAAAGAGAATTGGAGGAAGAATTAGCATGTCTAGGTTCTAATCAGCCATCTGTGAGCTAGATGTCTCTGGATACATTTACCTCCCGATCCTTGGGTTCTTCATGTGTAAAATGTGGAATGTAACGCCAGATTTATATGTCAGACAGGATTATTTTAAGGATCAAATAGAATTCCTCTTAGCCTTCGTAGAAGCTGTTTTAAAAACACCATTCAGAACAGGGATCACAGAAACGGATATGATGGCTTAGTCCAACTTCAACCGGAGGTAATCTTCCACCTGTGCACAGAACCCTATGTCCTCCTGTCTTCCACAGGATGTTTTTCTGCCAGTGATCTCTTCTCTCCTAAACCAATAATCTCTCTTCTTTTTCACCTGGCTCCTTTACATTCAAAAAATGATCAAAGTTCCTAAATCCTAAAATAAGGAAACAAAACAAAAAAAACCTCTCTAGACATTGCATTTCCCTTTAAAAATCACCTTAATTCTATCTTTTCTTGCCAAATTTTTAAAACAGTCTCTATACTTACTCAATCAACCTCCTAATTATTCCCCCACCTATTTCAATAGGGTTTTTGCCCCTCCACCCTACTAAAACCATTTCTGCTGGGTCATCAACTACCCCGCTCTTCGCAAGATTCAGTGGTATTTTTAGGGCTTATATGTCTACATCTGACACTTAACACCCTCTTTTTCTTTAAATCAAGGGATGGCAAACCACAGCCCACTCCCTGTTTTTAATATAAACCATGAGCTTAGATTAGTTTTCCAACTTTTAAATGGTTAAAAAAGTCAAAAAAGAATATTTTTGACACACAAAAATTATATGAAATTCGAATGTCAGTGTCCATAAATAAAGGTTTGTTAGAACATAGCCACATCTATTTGCTTGTCTATGGCTGTTTTTTGGCCTCAGAGGCAGAGTTGAGTAGTTACCACAGAGACAGTATAGCCCTAAAAGCCTAAAATATTTACTACCTGGCCCTTTACAGAAAAACTTCACACATACCTACTTAAACTCCCTCCAGCCAAGGTTTCAGGATGCCTTTCCTAGAAAAGCTCCTTCTTCTCCAATAAGGCCCCCCAAGAGTTGTTGTGAAGATCACACACAAGACAACATACTCAGAGTACCTAAGACAGCATCTCTCACAGTCTGTGTTCGAATCAGTGTGAACTGTCTTGTCTGCTGACTCCTTCCCCTCTATCTATCCCTTAGATGTGTGTTCCTCAAGATTCATCTTTACTTTCTGCCTCTCTTTTCTCTTCACACTCTTTCTTATAAACCTCATTTCCTTCCATGGCCTCAGGCACCATCTCCATACTCATGACTCCCAAAACTACAAATCCCAGCCAGCTCTTGCTTCACTTGGATGCCCTTCAAGAAAGCAAGCTGAGTACATCCAAAATTAAATTCACCCTTCCTCTGAAAATATCTTCCCTTTTTGTATTCCTAAACTCAGTTAATAGCACTGCCATCTACCCAGTCTCCCAACCCAGAAATCTCATCCTTTCCTTTCTATTTCTCTCTCAGCCTTCATTTCCAACTAGTCAATGAATCCTTTCCACTGCATTTCAGAAGCTTGTCCCACCATTCACAGATCCATCACTTTAGTTTAAGTCCTCTTTCTTCATTTCTTATCTGGAATTTCTAACTCAAATCAGCTTGCAGTCTGGTCCCATTTGGATTTATCCTGTACATTTCCACCAGAATCACTTTTCATCTTCTTACATAACAAATGGAATCCCTGCTCAATGATGCCTGTAGCTCTTATTACTTACAGGATGAATCCAAACACTTGAACTTGGCCTTTCACAATCTTGCCCTTACCTCCATTCATTCCTTCTACAAATATTCATTGAGTTTATACTATGTCCCAAGTGTTATGCCAGACTATGGACACAGCAGTGAATAAGATCAGCATGGTCTCTGCTTGCTGGGGGATTCCAATCCAGCAAAAGAAATCAAAATTAAACAAAGTGCCACTGCCATGTCTCTTATACCGATATTGGAAAAGGCACACTGTCATAGTGTCGTGACCTCTGTTTAGAACACCCTAACTTTCAAGGCAAGGCTCAAATACCTTCTCTGAGATGGGAACTTTTGGCAACTTGTGGCTCTCAGATTAATACTGCCCTTCTTTTTATTATCTGAGCATATCTCTCTTATTTAAACACAATACTATACATCCCTGCTACTCTTACCTCATTGGATTGTGGACATCTTATATTCAGGGGTTGTGTCTTATTGATGTCCCCATGCCTAATTCAGTAGTCATTATCGGTGATTTGATTAGTTAGTTGTCTCTCTTCTGTGACTCAAGGCCAAAAACTGGCTTATATCTACACTATAATAATAAGCAATATTTGAAAAAATTAAATAGTAAAAAATATTTAAAGACACAACATATGTTGCTCATGTATAAATAATATGAATAAAATAGTACTTTATTTGCATATCTGAGTTATAAATTTTTAACATTTGACTTTTATGCTTTGTTCATTCAGGAAAAGCCAATTTGCCAACAAAGCCATACTTAGTTGTTAATGCTTATTTTATCCTCTAAATTGTTTCTTATTTTAGTGTGTTTGAAGTATATTTTAGTGAAATAGAAATCTCTTTGCTAAGAAATATTTGAGAATATTATCCTCACAATAAGATATTTGCTTTATATGAATAATGTATGTACATCCTGTAAACCTTCAAGTCATAAACAATGTAGAAAATAGAAAATGATGGATGGGCTGCAAAAGATTCAAGAAAACAATTATAATAATAACTATTCTAATCTTTAAGATGTGCCAAAGGGGAGATCCAGGAAATTACCAAGAAGTTAACATCAATACTGGGAAAGAAAAGAACAAATAATAATAAAATTGATCAGGAAGTACTTAGGCAAGAACAATTTAATGAGCAACTGGCAGCATGAGTTCATGTAGAAAGATCGTGGAATACAAACCAAACAGAAAGTGACTACAAGCAGAGTCAGCCAAAGAAACCTGAATTTGTCTATTTAAAATTACACCTATAGCCATGTGAAAAACTGGTTTCAATTAAAATAATCCTATAAGAATTAGTATAAAATTAACTTTTGACTGATATATTAGAAAAGACAGCACTTAATTTAAAAAACTTGCTGTTCAGAAGATCTCTTCAACTCAACCACGCCTCCACCACTGAACTCCAAATGATGCACAGGATTACCAGTGGCATTACTTCAACATTCACACTTCATCTCCCAAAAAACAACTGATCAAACCTTGCTAATAAGTGGTTTGCAAGCCAGCCAAATATGGACGACTTTGTGAATGCCTCCAGCATGAAAACTAGTGTAGATGAAATCCTGACAAGATGACAGCTGTTAGCAATCAAGGGGTTGCATGTGAGTGTATACAGTTTGACTTTTTTAAACATAATTTACTTATGCGTAAGGAAGTATTTGGACTGCAGGGTTAACCTGAAGATTCTAAATGGGCCAGGAGAAGCTTTATACATTAGTTGCCTCTAACCAAAGGAGCTCAGATCAGCTATAAACATCTCCCCTCTGTCAAAGACATGCCTTTCACTGATCAGGGAGGAGCCTTCTGCCTGGACCAGGAATCACGCAGCTCAATCAGCAGGGCAGGAGTCTGCCCTCAGCCAGCAGGGGTGTTCTCAAGGTGGCCGGGTGCCAGAGAAGCGTCAGCCAAAGTGGACAGCTTGTTATCATGACCTCTGTAGTGAGTAAAGGACTGCCAGCATGATTGTGTGAATGAACTATCTGACAGTAAAGAAGGGACCACCCACCAAAATTGAACCAAAATAAGAAATATGGTGGAAAATATTTGAATTGTATTCTGAAGACAATGGGAATTTAAATAAAACTGGGACAACCTCATCTCCTTATCTTTCCTCAGCCAGTTAAATTCAAACATAATTTTGCAAATGTCACCCATTTTTCTAGAATTTTTAATCTGAAAGTCTGCTGAGTTCTTTATATGGGTCAAAATATACCCCCTTTGCCATCTTAAATACCTACCCTTGTTCTTCCCAGATACTTTATTTCTCAGCACCTCCATTTTTTAGCATTTACCATATAAAACTTCCTTCTCTTAAAGTTAAATGTTTATGAAATTATACAACTCTTAGTATATCAGTCCCTATATAGAGCATGATGTATTTATTCAATGTTTATTAACAATGATGTTCACAGATTTGAAACACTCACATATTACAACTTTCCAGTTGGGAATTATATTTGTGTGGTAAATAAAATGTTTCATTCTTTCCTATTATCTATCAACATTTTATTGGTGAATACAGTAACCTTGCTTTTTTTAGAAAGTGAAATTAATTCTCTATGAAATTGACCCATCTTCATTTACTACATCTGACTTCATTTCTATCGTTAACAATAGCTTTATTCCTACTAGTTTTCTCCTCTTTCCTCATAAGCATTGAAATAATATTAAAATATATAACTCCTAGTTAAAGCAAAATATAACTTGAATAAATGTTTTATTCTTTTAGAGTCTTCCAAGCCTCTACAAATTTTATCACATGCACCAGCTTATTGGACAATATCTATTGAATAATATCCTTATGCTCTGGTGAGTTACAGAACCTTGCAAATATTCATTCTCCATCTTTATAAATGGGGTGATAAGAAATAGTAGAAATCCTGTCTGATTAATGATCTATGAAGTTTAGAACTGTTTTTTAAAAATCAGTTAGGTTTGTAAAACAGAAAATAAGAGGGGTAAAGCAGCTGTTTATTTACTCTACATATTAGTTTCTGCAGTATACTATATGGACAACTGAAATAAATCACCTGAGATATAGGCCCTCATTATAATACATGGCATTGTAAAACTCAGTTACACTTAATGAGGCGATGTACATGCCCCAGTCAAGAATGCTCTACAATTGTTGTTTGGTTGTCATATTCATCTCTTTATATTCCTGTAAAACTATTTAAAGCAGGGATACCAATTTTGGTAAAGTATATTGAGTAAGATAAATCCCTGTCTTATTAAAAGCATTTCTTAGAATAGTGACTGTATTTGAATATTTTGACATCATACCTATGTAGAATTATTAGGGTTAATTTTTTTTAAAAAAAAGATAAAATGTATTGAGTACTAACTACAGACCAGGCACTGTTCTATTTGCTTTACATTAATTAATTTGTTTAACCCTCATCTACACTGAATTAAGTGCTATTCATATCCACATTTTGCTGATAAGTAAGCTAAAAGATAGGAGATTAAATAACTTGCCCAAATTCACACAGCTAGTAAACAGGATATTGGAAAACCCTTATTTTAAGGAAAGATCTAGATGTCAGCTGTCTTGGCCAAGCTCCACTGATGTCTCTAGTGATAATGGAAAATGGGCTCCGGTCTCTGAATTCCTAGTTAACATATCTTCCCATAAAATAATGCTACTTTATATATTCAAAAACAGTACAGGTATAGGTACACTCACAATGTTGAAGCCATGGGGACTTCAAGTTTAGTGTCAGCAAAAACTGTCCACAAAAGGTGCCCCCTGATGTTCCTTGATCTCCAAACAGTTCCTGTGCTAAGTTCCCCACCTTCTTGTTCATTCTGCTAACTTTTTAATGGTGATTTAATTGTTATGTAAACTTTGGATAATACAGACAAACATAAAAATAAAATATAATTTAAAAGTATCCATAATCACTACATTTTTTTTTTTTTTTTTGCGGTACGCGGGCCTCTCACTGTTGTGGCCTCTCCCGTTGCGGAGCACAGGCTCCGGACACACAGGCACAGCAGCCATGGCTCACGGGCCCAGCCGCTCCGAGACACGTGGGATCTTCCCGGACCGGGGCAAGAACCCGTGTCCCCTGCATCGGCAGGCGGACTCTCAACCAACTGCGCCACCAGTGAAGCCCCAACATTCTTCATTCAGAAGAAACCACTGTATACATTTTGGTGGATATACATCTAATTTTTTTTCTACGCATATGCATGTGAATGTGTGTGTATACATGTGTGTGTATGTGTGTGTGTATGTTTTAGTTAATTTGGATAATAGTGTACATATTGCTCAATAAGCTGATTTTCACTAATTTACATATCATGAATATTTTCCATATCACTAAATATCCTTCCGCATTACTTTCAATGGCTAAGTTCTATTCTAGATGTGCCATAATTTATTTAACTAACCCTTTATTTAGGGGACATTAAGATTTTTTCCAATTATGTACTATCATGCTTAACAATGTAAATAACATCCTTGTACATAAAGCTTTGAATATATCCACAATTATTACTTAGAATAAATTCCTGGTTGATGAGGGTACGCAACAATCCTACAGTATCAAATATATATTTTTTTCTCCTTCTGAGAGTACCAACTTACCTACTACCTTGCAAAAATTGAATTCCGGTGTTATCTTTTTTCTTTAATCTCTGGTGATATTATAGGTGAAAAATTGCACCTTGTTGCTTTAAATTTCATTTTTCTTACTTTGAAGACTAAACATTTGTTTCATGTTTATTGGGCACTGCACTTCTTTTGCATGTCCTGTCAAATTTTTATTCCAGACTGATATTCAGAGTTGAGTCTTTCTTAGATGATCTAGAATCCGACATGAGCCAAGCCCTGGCCTCAGCAGCAGTGAGGCTCTGCATTCCGCCTTTGCTCACCTAGCGTTTCAACAGCCCACTGCCCTTTCCTTCTGTGTTCCCACTTCCAGCTTCATGGTGATGGCTCACTCTGATTCTGCCTCACATGACGCATACAGAGAGGAAAGAGAGAAAAAAAGCCTACACCTTGGTCCGCTGTATCAGAAGACTTCATTTATATCAAAATTTCAAATTTTAAGTACCAGAGACAAATTTAATCCTTAGAAAGATATCAAGGAGTTTATCTCTTTTTTCAAAGCATCAAAAAGCCAATACATCCCTGACCAGTATGGAAAACTGCCAGTTCCTCACTAAAAATGACTGCCAATTACTAAGCACTTTACTATGTACCAGGCACAGTACCTGAAGCTTTTACATATATATATATATGCTCTTTCCCTTAATCCTGACAAGAGTGTAGAGAACATTATTACCCTATATATTAAAAAATCCATATCAGAGGGTAAATTTGGGTATGAGGCTAACAAGCAGCAAAGCTGAGTTCAGCTTAAGTGTTGGGCGTTGAAACCATACTATTACTCAGCTGATTCAACACAATAATAATGATGCCATTAATTTCTTGGAAACTTGTCCTCATCTGATTGTGTCTGATGATGTAACATCCCAAGGAATGAACCCCACCCTTTTGAGAAATTTCACCCAAAACAACTGACTTTGTAACAAACTTCCAGTCTTCAAAACTATTATCATTTCTAAAATCAAGGTGAAATTTAGTACAGGTGTGACTATGGTTAATGATTTCTAGCACTAAATAGGTTTAAAAATATAAAATTCTCCTGATTCTTAAATAATAATCACAGGAACATTTCCTAATATCACTCACAGACTCTGGAATTTGTCACCTACTTTTGGCTTTTCTACACAAAGTCTTGTGATAAATGATTCCAAATATCTGATACTATGAGGCAAGTCCTCCAACTTTGTTCTTTTTCAAGACTGTTTTGGCTCTTCTGGGTCCCTTGCACTTCCACATGAATTTTAGGATCACCTTGTTAATTTCTTCAAAAGCAGCTTGTTGGGATTTTGATATGGACTGTGTTTGCTCTGTAAAATACTTGGAGATTATTGCAGTACTAAATACTAAATCTTCCAATCCATGAACATGGAATGTCATTCCATTTGTTTAGATCTAACTTAATTTCTTTCAACAATGTCTTCTGTTGTCAGAGTACAAGTTTTGCACCCTTTTGTTAAATTTATTCCCAAGTATTTTAATATTTTTGATCTACGGTAAATGCAGTTTTTTCTTAATTTCATTTTTGGATTGCTCATTGCTGATGTATAGAAATACAACTGATTTTGTATACTCTTCTTGTATCATGAAGACTTTCTGAACTCATTTATTAGCGCTAATAGCTTTTTATTGATTTCTCAGGATTTTCTAAATACAAGATCATGCCATCTGCACATAAAAATAGTTTCACTTCCTTTCTAATCTGGATGCCTTTCATTTCTTTTTCTTGCCCAATTGCCCCAGCTAGAACCTCTAGTACAATGTTTGATAGATGCGTTGAAAGCAAATAACTTTGTCTTTTTCCTGATCTTAGATGCAAAAACATTATCTTTCAACATTAAGTATGATGTTAGTGAGTTTTCATAGATAGACTTTACAGTTTGAAGAAGTTCCTTTCTATTCCTAGTTTGCTGAATGATTTTATCAGGAAAAAGTGTCAGATTTTGTCAAATACTTTTCTGATTTATTAAGATGATCCTGTGGGTTTTGTCCTTTATGAATATGGTATATTACATCAATTGATTTTTGGTAAACTAATCTTGCATTACTTGGATAAATCTCACTTGGTCATAGTGTATTATCCTTTTAATATGTTACTGGATTTGATTTGTTAATATTTTGCTGAGGATTTTTATCTACACTCATATGGAAGATTTGTAGTTTTCTTTTCTCCTGACGTCTCATCTGGTTTTGGAATAAGGGTGATACTGGCTTCATAGTGTGTGTTGGAAAGTGATACTTCCTCCTTTGTTTTTTTGGAAGAATTTATATTAATTCTTCCTTAAATATTTGGTCATACTTTGTTTTTTAACTTTTTCTATTTTTACATTTAAAAAAAAAATGTAACTCCAATAGCATGTCCGATAGGAGGAAATGAATGTCCACCCATTCACTCTGTAACAACCCTGAGATTAATCTATGGATCTATGATCCACAATGGTATTGTCAAAGTTTGAGTTACTCCCAGGGAAGAGAAAGAAGTCCCCTAATTAGTCCTTAGCAGTTTCCCAAGTTTAAAAAAAAAAAAAGTAGAGGAATGATCTCGGTGTGAAAAGCTGCTCCTGCAACCGCAGCTCTCTTCCATTTCTCCACTCCTTCCCCCGATGCCGGGCTCTGGGCCTGGTACTCAGATCTAATAAGTGACAGTGGGGTGACTGTGGCATCATCCCGCTTCCGTCAGCATCTGGAGAGGAAAGGGGGTTGGGCCGAGAGGGTCTCCCGGGCGGGGCGGAGGAGGAGGGAGTTCAAAACACAGCCTCGCCCCTGGAACCCTCGAAGCAGCAACGCCCCTCGCTATAAATTTGTAGCTGCCTTCGTAGTGAATGATTCCAGCGCCTGTCAGCCAAGGGCCCCAGGCAGTGGGCGACTGAGCGCCTGGGCGGACGCAAGACTAGCAGCTCTGCCGGCCCGAGGCGGCGATCCTTGGGGAGGAACCCGAGCGGACCCCGAGAGTGAGGGCGCACCCCGCACCAGCGCCACCAGCTCGGCCGGACGTGGGCGCAGCGTCCCGAGTGGCGGTGAGTGGCGCGGACTGCCCTGCCAGGCTTGGGGGCTGGGGGCGAGGGTAGTCAGTTTCCTGCCGAGGTGTGAACTGCGGGCGCTGTGCCGGGAGGCTCCCGGGGACGAAGGCGAGAGCGAGCTTAGTTCCAACCGGCGCCCACCCCGAGCTGGAGGCCCTTCCCCAAATCAGAGGAGGGGCGTCTGAGTTGGGAAGAAACAATTTGAGCTTGTTTGCCGCATGCCCCAGAAATTTCATTCCGATTTGACACAACTCTATCGAGTACAAGCAAGGAATCTGCAGAAATGGGATGCAGCCAAGTAAACTTTCTTCCCCACGCTTTTAGCTAACTCTTGTCTTTTAAATGTGACCTGAGTGTATGACTCCGCGGGGCGTCCATTTAAAAGTTGTGCCACTTCTAAAAGTGAAGTTGAGCGTCAGTCCCCTGCCTTCCCAGGCCTCGCACCAACACAGCTCACCTCCCCCATACCCCTCTCTGCAAACCATATCGGTGGGTCCTTGGCACAGGATGCCGTGCCCACATCGAATTAATTGGGGAGGGGAAAACCCGGGGCTTCTCCACACCCCAATCCCCACAGCTTTGGCCAGGGCACGTTTGTAACTGAGGGGGATTCTAGGAGAAGCTCTTCTGCTTCCAAGACTGAACAGAACGTCTTGCTGGCCCCTTCCCTTCATCCACCTCTCTACCTAGCACCCCATTCTCCAATTCTCTTAAATATCCAGCCCAATCTCTCCAAAGTGCCAGATGCTTCGTCTCCAGAAGCATCTCCTGCCCTGACTTCGGGCGCCCATTAGAGACCTGGCTATTGAACCCATCTGGGGCCTCTGTACCTAATCTTTATTTGCTGATGGCTTCATTAAGAATCAAACACTCACTAGTGGCCCTCTGGAGCCCTCTCTTCCTGGTGAACGTTTGGGTGCTCACTTTCCGCTGGGATCACATTTTCGACCTGCTGCGTTTACTCCCAGTGTCATTCCTGGAGGAGAAAGTAACAATGAGGCAGGGAGGAAATCTGGCACCCTGCTTCTCTGTTTTATAACTTTTTTGAGCAACTTATATCTCCTCTTAAAGGTGCCTCATCCCCAACATGATTCTCTTGGTAGTTACCACCCAAGGATCCTGGGTCTCCACGGTTTATTCTCCTTAGCATAAGCACTAACACCTTTATAAGTCTTCTCAAAAAAGGAAACTGTCTGTTTCCCTTGTCCCCTGCAGTGTTTCCCTAGCTCTAAAGGCCCCACCGTGTGGATAATCTTTCCTCAGGCTGTGGTGGAGTCCACCACCCTTTTGGAAGACAGTGCAGGAGCAGGGAAGCACAGAGAGCTGGGAATGGACACTCCCACTTAACTGGCCATGTGCTGTTAGAGTTATTTCACAACTCTGAACCTCAAGCCCCCGCCTATAAGTTTCGCTCCAGTGATAAAATTCCTTGATTCCTTTTGTTTCCTAGTTATTGCTTAAAAAAAATAAAAGCCTAAAATAATTACCCTTTTATAGTCCATGTCTGTGGTCCTCAAAACTGTCTAAATAGCTCTCCTGGTAAATTGTCTGGAAAGTCATTAGGTCCAAGTGTCCATCCCCCAAATTAGAGTTGGCAATTCCTACAACCTGGCTTAAGGCTCAGGGAGTGGCCCCAAGTTGCTAGATCTCAACATTTGTTAAAGTTTCATGATTGTTAGTGTCAAGTCTGTTATCTACTCTTTTTCTCCCTTTTTTCCCCCTGACTTCATTGTTCTTTGTGCCCATCATGAGGCCTTGATTTCTAGCTCGGTTCTTCTTTGATCTTAAACTGAATAAACTGCTCCATCATCCAGCTCGGAAGAAAACTGGTTTTCTTCCACTGATGCCAAAGGAAGACTTGTCTTCCTTGAGTTTTATAAAGTGTCTTTCAGTCACTGTTGCTTTGGCAACGCTCTGCATCCCACGAGCTCTGAGCTTCAATCTCTCCTATCACTCTCTCGCCCTGCTTCAGTGTTCAAATTGTGACTTTGTGAATTGTTCAGGTTTCTTACTTCTTCGTTTTTTCTTTTCCTACTTTGGGTAAGAACTGTGTGGGTACACCTGTATATAATTTGGGGTGATTTTGCTGCTGCTGCTGCTGCTGTTTATAACTGTTGTTGTTGTTACTATGACTAATTGCTTGCCCTATGCTAGAGGGAAAATAATGAAAGAAAATTTAATCTGCTCCTTACCCAAAGCCCAGGTAAAATACTTAGCTGAGAAGGAGTTTGAAACTCACAGTTGAAATGTGTGGTGCACGTCTCCCATAGTTTTATCTGTGCTGTCACACTGTCCTTTTCATGCAGCTGATAGTTGCTGTATTTTGCTCTCAAGTTTGTTACAGGGACCAAGATCAAGTCCCATAGCACTTAGATGTTTTCGCTGCCTGCCACAGGCTCCTGGTCTTCAGCCCCAAGCTCGCTAGTTTACTTGGTCCTTTTCCTGCTCAGTCATGACTGAGCAATGCCAGAGATTCTCCCTAGTGGGCTAGCAAATTAAGAAATTTATTTAGAAGTTTGATGTAAATCCAAGTGTTGTGAAAATTAAAAAGCTGTCTTGAAGACAGCCTGTGGCAATAAACAAATATAGAGCCAGAGCAACAAAATATGACAAAGTGTCCAAGGCTGGGTTAGGAACACTCTTCTCCCATGTTATCTAGCAAATTGGAAAAATCAGCTTTCCAACTCATCACCACTGGAAAGTACTATTATTTTCTTCAAAATGCTTATAAGCTTTCTCTTTCAAAATTGCCTGAAGTCATTGGATTACATGTGTTTCTCTTCATGTAAGTGTTTATTAAAACAGTATACTAAAGCTCCCATAAGCAAAAGTAAATTTTGTTCCATTTCCAGCCTTAATTTAGCTATCACTTTACATTTTCTATTCTTCATCATGATATGAATTTTAGCTACTAAGACTCAACTTTTCAGTGGCTTAATACACAAAGCCATCTTAAATCTAGGAGTATCTATAGGGATTTAAGGTACTATTCAAATGATTTGGCAAATGACTACCATTATCCTATTAAAGCTCTAAAATACATCTAAAATAAATCACAGCAAATAAATTATCTAAAGAGCTATAAATTTGCCAGATGTTTTGTTCGTTGGTAGTTAATGACAAATTTGACGATTAGAAAATGAAATATATATCTATAACAATCATAAAAATGATAAGTGAATCTTAACTGTGGTTGTATTAACATTGAAAGTTTTTCTATCTGATTTTGATTCTTTCTCTTGATAGTAGATGATCACAGAGGGAAAAAAATTCCCTTGAATATGAAAACCAAAATTTCTTTCAAAATATTTTACTAACGAAGAATGCACTATATACTGTAAATGCCGTACAGCTGCTTTATACTATTGATACATTATTTTTATAGCTCAATTTAGAAGAGTTTATTTTTGTTTGTCTGGTTCCTAAATAGGTGTATCATCTAAATGTCTTAAGTAGAAGTAAGTGTCTAGAATCTGCCCATTATGGTTTGATTTTTCTTCCCATACTCAAAAATATTTTAAATTGTGTTGCCAATCTCATATTTAATTACTTTTCTAACACAAGTTGGAAAAATGGGTAAGAAATAGACATGCTTTATTTTTCATAATCTCATTGTGCCTTCACATTCCAAGTCCCAATTCTAGGTGTCCTTAAAACTTAAAATCATAGAATTAATAATCATTCAGTTTGGGTCAACTTTTATGGGATTTCTTGTTCATTTTATATACATACACGCTGCTTTGTTCTTCAAATGATGTTAAAATCTCATTTAGATCAATGAATTAAAGTACTTTGACTAGTGAACTTCAGACTAAGAATAGTAGAGAATACACATTTGGTTCTGCACTTTTAAAGAGAGTTAATGATTGCTAATTTCCCCTCTAAGTTTTCTTTGGCTATTTCCCATTTTATATGAATCAGAGCTCCTCTTATCTACCTTGGAAAATGAAGAATTATACCTACGAAATATATCAACAGTAGTAGAAGATACTTAGAGGGAATTCAATGGATCTGAGTGATATTAGGCCCTGAGGACACACCAAAGTATAAAAATGGTCTTTGCCCTAGAGAGATGTTGGTCAAGCTAAGTACATATTTAGATATGGGTCTCTCTAATCATCTCAATGCCGCTGGGGTGGGAAGCCATTTAGAAACAACCCTCCTCCCTCCTACCTTTCAGACTAGGTGGAATGTCTAATGTGGTTACATTGCTTGATTCTAGCTACTTCCATAATAACCACTACAACTTTCCTTTCCCCATGGGGTTATAACTCCTTTGATTGTATGCACCACACCCAATTGCATCCTTGTATTCTCTTACTAAATGCTCCGCAAGTCACTTTCTTGCCTGTTTGTTTTTGGCTAAAGCTATGGAAAACATAAAATACATTTTCAGATCCCTATATTGTAGAAGAGAAATGTTAGAGAGAAACCACTTCCTATTCCACACAATAAAATGACTTAAAATTGATGCTTTAGTCTTACTAATTGAGGAACTAAGTATTAATACCATTTTTTTAGTCTAAAGCTGTAATGGCAAGGGCAAGGTAGAGAAAAGAGTATGAAAAGGAGAAATGAAAAAGAATAAAAGGTTGAAATATCAAATCAGTGGTTCTTCAGGCTTTAGAGAGCAGGTAAGGCAAGCATATGACAATCACCTGGGGAGCATTTTAAATCTGTACATATTGTCTACACTTCCCTTTTTCCTCCTTTCCCCATTTCCCCCTATTGAGAACCACCACATCTATTACAAATTAGAACCAATCTTCCATAATTACCTCAAGTGTCCAGGTCCAGAGACTAGCATCATGGGCATCACCTGGAAGCTTATCAGAAATGCACACTTTCAGACCCCACCCAGACTCACTGAATTAGAATCTGCATTTTAACAAGATCCCCACGTGATTCAAATGCACATTAAAGCTAGAGAAGTACAAGTGGACAGTACCTCTGGCTTGTTCAGAATGATTACCTAGAGGTTCTTTCCTTGGCTTTTTAATAAACAAATTTAATAAAGCTAACATTTATTGAGCACATACAATGTGCCAAACAATATTCAGCCTTTAAATACTGTGTTTTATTTAATCCTCACAACATCCCTATATAATAGTCACTGCCTTATCCCCATCTTATAGATTGGGATACTGAGTAATGAGATAAGTAGCTTACCCAGATGTGGTAACTGGTAGAGTCAAGATTTAAACACAAATGTTGATTACTGTGCTCTGAGCCACCACCCACACTGTCTGCTCTACACTAGGCTGCCTGCTTTTGAAGGCCAATTAATTATTTGATAATTTATTTAAAGTTATAACTGGAAATCAAGTTCTGTTTCCCTCATAGCAAAAAACAAGATGTCCTCCATTTTGGTTAACATTTGCCTGTCATCTTACCTTTAACTGCAATAATGAAGAATTCTAGAAATTCCTTCTTTAGTTGGGAAAAAAATATGAAAACTATGACAGCCCATTATTTAAAACTTAAGGTTTGATATCTCTATTTTCCCATAACTTACCTGAAATTTACTTTTTTTCTTACCGTTTTGTGTTCTGATGAACTTTTTTTTTAAAAGTACTTGAATTAAGCCATTTCCTACATATATAAACTGTTCATCTTTCCAACTCAAATTATATATCACTCTTTCAGCTTTTAATATAAACACTTATTTACCTATAGGCATAGTTTACAAAACTTTAGCTGAATATAGTTACTAATCAGTCAGTCTGCAAACAAGGGTGACTTATTTTAAGCCAACGACTCCCCAGATGATTTAGTCTCCGAAAGATTTCTCCCAATGCATATAGATTGAGAGTTGTCAGTTGGATCTGGTCAAACGTCTGTTGCTTTGACAGGGCCTCACTGATGATGGTCAAAAGATTGAGGTGATGGGCTTCCCTGGTGGCGCAGTGGTTGAGAGTCCGCCTGCCGATGCAGGGGACACGGGTTCGTGCCCCGGTCGGGGAAGATCCCACATGCCGCAGAGCGGCTGGGCCCGTGAGCCGTGGCCGCTGAGCCTGGGCGTCCGGAGCCTGTGCTCCACAACGGGAGAGGCCACAACAGTGAGAGGCCCGCGTACCACAAAAAAAAAAAAAAAAAAAAAAAAGATTGAGGTGAGTCTGGGCTCCCTGTGATCATGTTTGAGAGGAGAGGTGTGTCAACGGGACTGAGCAGCCATGATTTTCTCCGTGATAAAGGGACATGCTTAGCAGACAGAATTTCACCAGCTGCTGCTTAGATCTAGAACTTCCGGCAGTGCTAACAGTACAGCGTCTCCCTTGTAAGTTACGGCTGAGGGCGAAATCAACCCAGCGGTGCCGTAAAGCCAAGGAGCAAGGGAACTCGTGCCCAGGAGACATCCTGCATGTTAGCAGGCAGAGTTTCTTAGTGCTAATAAATGATAACGTCCTAGTGATTCTCTTATGACCCTTTAGAGTCCCGCTTGTCTCACTAACCCCAAATATCTGTGACTGTGGCTGAATATAATCTGCACCAGGTTTTTTCCTAAATAAATTGAAAAAAAAAAAATCTCACAGCATTTCTTCTAGTAAACTTCATTCGTTTACAATTTTATTATCACACACGCTTTTCCTCACTTTTTGACCCAAACTCTTCTTGTTATACAATTCAAATGCATCTTACATGCTTCTGAATTATGTGGGATGCCGCTAGAACAAGAATGGTCCATTAACCCAGCTTTAATAATCTAATTCTCTTTCCATTCAAATGATGTCATGTCACATAAAACACACTGTACCATGATGTCTTCCAGCACTTAACCTTCACACAGTTAATTACTGCCACTTTATCAGGAATGGAAAAGAATCTGATGTGATTCCTACGTAATGATTTCCTGAATGTGTCCTAGTGTTTGATCTACTGGGTTAACAGAATGGATTTTTGAGAGAAATACAAAGCTACTCTTTTAAATTCCCATTACATTAAGCCATATGATGAAACATTATATAGTCATTATATATTTTTATATAAATATGTTTTAAAACATTTAGTGACAAGGAAAGATAATCACAAGTAAATATAGCAACATATAAAACATAAATCGAGTGAGAGCCTGTGTGTGTGTATGTGTTTGATAGATTCTTGTCAAGGTGCCATTAAGGTCTTACTTGGGTCACTGGTATTCTAATGAAAATAGTTCAGTTATATTAGCACTGATTTGTGAGTAAATCACTGATATATTTTTTAAATGCCTGCATATTTGCGGAACAGATAAAAAATACTAGGAAGGATATATAACAAATCTTAAATGCTTTTGAGGATTATTAAGATCAAGGCTAAGATCAAAGGTGACTTTTTTCTTTCCCCCTTTTTTTTTGCATGGGCTTTCAAAATTTCCTATAATGAACCTCTATTATACTTGCTGTTTATCTTGGAATTTCTTTTCCTTTCCTTCCAACTCACTCTAGATTTCAGATTGTAGACGCTACTGTTAACCCTCTGGAGAATGATACTGGCAAGTCAGCCCTGTCTCTGTTTTCTTTTTGTCCCTAAGGTACACTAGAGCCTTACAAGAATCCACAGATTTTACACCAGAGTGGTATTTTATAGGAAGGATCATCTAATGGGAAAATCTTTGCTATAACAACAAAATCACCAAAAAATTGGGATAAAAATAGATACTTCTAATGCCAAAATTCTCCTATATCTCCTGTTATCACAATGTGATAGTAAAGCTGGTGTACATTGTTGTTTAAAAAAAAAAAAAGCAACCTCTACACAGTCTTCTTGAATAACTCTTTAACTTTAAAAAATTTCCTACTTAAAAAAGTCCCCAAATCTATAATGAAAAATATTGATGAATTTGGCTACATTAAAAAAGAACTGAAATGTTTGTATATTAAAAAGCACCATAAACAAAGTCAAAAGATAAACAACAACTTGGGAAAGCTATTTGCCACACATTACATGTAAAATGCCCATTTTCAACATGAGCTCTTTCAAATGAGAAACAATGAACAACCCAATGGAAAAATCAGCAAAGGCCAAGACTGGGCAAACTAGTAGAAAAATGACTACAAAAAATAAGAAAACAAAAAGAAGCTCAACCTCATTCATAACTAAAATAATGCAAACCAAAACAAACATATACTTTTCACTTATCAGCCAGAAAAAAATTTAAGATTTGATACAAGCCAGATTTTTGGTATCATAAATTCATGTAACCTTTATAGAGGACATTTTGTAAGTATCTTTCAAAAACTTAGAGTGTATAAACAATTTGCATCAACAACTATACTTGGAACTTATTCTACTGATATAATCATATAAGTACAAAAATGCATATGTATAAATATGATCATTGGGCTTATTTTTAAAATTCCAAAAAGGGAAATTGGAAAAAAAAAAACAACCTTACAGCCCATAATAGGGGCTGGTTAAATAAATTATCATATTTCAGTGCAATGAATGGAATACTATATAGCTATTAAAATGAATGAGTTAGATTTATGTATACTGATATAGAAAGTTCTGCTAGCATATTATTAAGTTTAAAAAAAAAGGAAGCAAGGCACAGAACATATAATGTATAAAATGAAAAAACATGGATATACACATTTATATGCACATATATACATTTTTTAAAGTCCTAGAGGGGTACATAAGAAACTATTAGTAGTAAGTATCTCTGGGAAGTGGATCTGGAGAGACAGAGTTAAGAGACGTGTACTTTTGTTTTATATGTTTCTGTAAGTTGACACTTATATCACATGCATCTATTACTGCAATGAAAGATTAAAACTGAAAACATCTTTTTAAAAGATTCTTTTTCAAAATTATGGTACAATAACACTTGTATAAGCTCTAGAATCATAGCAAAGTTTAAATGTAAATTCACAAGTAAAAATCTAATCTATTAGGATATTTCTTATATTTAGTAGTTATGTCTACAGAAATGCCTTAGAAGACTGCACTGTTTTTGACCCAGAAACAGTCTTTTTCTCCTTCTCTAGCGTTCATGTAAAAGGGTGTGAGGGAAGATGTCGACTCTAAGCAGGAACAGGACCAGGTCAGCCACTCAGCAGAGCCCTAGTCTATATAAGGAAGAATATGTTCTTGATGTCAACCAGATGGCTTCATTACCTTCAAAAACTTTCTTAAGATGTAGTGTTAATGCTTATTTTATAAATTAGAAAATTAAAATCTGACCATATTCAGTGAATCTCATTAATCTTTTTTTTCTTTCCAGATTTAATACATGATAAATTGGTCTAAAATGGCTGAGGTTTTATCTGAATAAGCCACTGAAGCCATCCCAGAAGGTCTGCATCCAGGTAAATGTCTTACACCTATAATGCTGTGTCTGTCAGTAGTTTTCTCTAACGTGTCAACAGTGAAGGTAGCACAAAAAGTCACATATGCCATTGTCAGGTGACAGAAACAGAGGTGGCAGAAAAGAATGAAGTTCCAGTCTTACCCCATCCCTTCCAATATACAGCTTAAGAACATATATATTAATATGATTTTCAATATAAACAGTCTCAGAATTACCAAGATATTCATGTATTGATGATAAACCATGTGAGAGATGTGCAAACCCTTGGCGAGGATCTCCTCATGGTCATAGGCGATTGCTCTGAGCAGTGCGTTCCATGCTACGTAGGGCTTTAGTAGGGCCAGGAGGAAAATGACTGTGCTCTCTCATCGGCCACCAAATGGGGAATCGGGGCTCTGTGATGCCCCAGCACTCACTTCCAGAGGCGGGCATATGTCTAAACACCATAAACCTTGAAACTACCTGCTCACCTTCAGAAAACCCGAATGTCTCAGAGTCTTATTCTTACAAAAGTCTCCCTTACTCCAGTAAGATATAGGAAAAGGGGCTCTGAAATTGGATATAGAGGTACCCTTTAATTCCCATGCAGGTTAGCCCCCTGGTAGATGTGAGTCCTGTGCAGTCACACGGTGGGCCATTACACTCAGAACCTCAGAGGGCAGCTAGAGACTGCTCTGTTGGTCCAACTCCTATCACATAGGCCTGAATGATATTTTTCATAAAAAGACTCCTGGATTTACCCAGCTAGCAGGACTTTTTTCTCCTGACGTAAATTCAGCTCAAAGAACAAGCCCTCAGCTTCCCAAACTAACAGGGGAGACACTCCCTAGTTCCTCCAAGGAGAAGGAAAAGAGTAGCTTGTCCCATTCTGAATATGTTGCGATTGCATTTTATCAGAGTAGAAGGTAGATAAGATAGGTGGTGGGTTACATATGTCAGAGGCGACTAGTCTTTTTGATTGACAAGTAGGAAACACTTGCTGGAAGGCACTCCACAGTGGTGGTAGGAAACTATTTAGGACTGCTTTAATCTTGGAGACAAAACTAGTAACATTCTACAGAGTTCTGCCACTGGAAATCTTTAGGGGTTTTTTTGTGAGGTGTAGTTAAACCTAGGAAGCTGAGCTGTGCATGTTTTCAGCAAAAATCCAGCTCTGGAAAACGTACATTAAAATCTATTGAATCAGTTAGGAAGACACCAAGACAGGAAGCTTTCTTTTGCATCCTAAGAGTACGGATCAGAAGGAACTCTTTGTCTGTAACACCCCATCAGCCTTAGGGCAGAAGAATCGGGACAGCAATATGGGGGGCTCCTACTGGAAATGATTCTTAGACCATCCTCTCTTCTCCTGTATTTTGGAAGCCCCATCGGTTTCTGATTAACATTCCCATATTTGTAGCAAAATTTTCCAAATAACTGTGACATTTTGCTTACAAATAAGAAAACACTGAACAAAAACATTGTGTAAAATTTTAAACTTTTTCAAAACTTTAAGGTTCAAATGAATGAGCAAAACATACTTAATTCTAAGACTTTTTTTTTTGTTGTTAAAGAACTAATGCCATACCAATTCTGCCACTAACTAGCAACTTTGCCTTTGGTTTCCTGTGAAAGAATCTTCAAGGCCCCATCCCAATCCATGGTCACTATATTGAAATACAAAAAGTGTTTTCCAAGGGCCTTCTGAACTTTGTATTGTCACTTTAAAACTTTCACCAACTTACAACTACAGAACTTTGATCTCTTATTGATTTAAACCAGTAATGTGTAAACAGCATTTCAGAGCTTGTTTTATTGAACCAAAAATATTTAGGTTGAAATCTACTTATGAAAAATGGGAAAACCTGGTGCGGACATAGAATAAAGAACATGTTCAGTAGCTTAAAATCTTTGGTAACCATTTGCCCCATGTGGCTATTTAAATTAATTATAACAAATGAAATTAAAAACCGAGTTCCTCAGTTGTACTAGCCACATTTCAAGTTCTCAATAGACACATGTAGTTAGTGGCTACTGTATTGAATGGCACAGATATAGAACATTTCTATCACTATGGAAAGTTCTATTAGACAATACTATCATAAACAAACTATTAATAATGCAGTGGACTTCCACTGCTACTTGGCAAGAAAGTTTTGTGCTCTTTTATACTTATTTGGAAATTTTAAAATATTTTTTAAATTCCAGTTTTCTCAGTTGTAGGTTATCTGGTGTATAGTTAGTTCTCACAAGCCCCTTTTCCTTTTTCCTATTTATTTGCCTGTTAAAATATGTGGAATTAAATGTTTTACTTAAATATTTATTTAAATATTTTATGTACTCTTCTAAAGTTAGAGGTTTTCATTTCCTTAAAAATTGTGAAAAGTGGTACACACAATTATGTTGAGCTAATACATGGTTGTTGGCTTTTTTACCTGAATCATTGACATCTCCAAGTAAGAAAAAACTAGAAAAGATGTAGGATCATTTTTAAGGCCAATATTTTTTCTTTATTGTTGATATTCTGTAAGATTTTATTTTTCCTACAATGATAGATGTGTCTCAATGATACCGACTTTAAACTAAAGTTGATTTACATTTTTTCAGCAATTGGAGAGCCAAGCAAAATAACTATTAGATCATTTATTTCTTTTTATCTTTTTTTATGGAAATGTGTAGTATTTTGATTTCAAAATTGTATGTATCACAGATAACAATATTTTGTTTATCATTTTAATTAATATAATCACCCCCTTTTACAGTGTATTCTTAAACTTCTTAGTCACGATTTTTCCACTAATAACGATCCTGTTATTTAACATCAGTCTCAATTACTTTCCAGTCACTTATACCTAGTAATTCAATTAAATTTGGTTCCTGGACTAACGGTTGTGCATTACACAAGGCAAGAAATTAAAAACAAGTTTATCTTTGAGTTACTGAAGTATCAAGGATTTGAGATAGCTATATAACTAGCTGTGAAAAAGGCATATAAATATCCAGCCAATATTCCCTTTACAGATTTAATAGTATCATTTTTCAGTGAAAGCATAAATAATAGAAGTTTGGACCCAGTTTGGAACTGTTAAATATGAATCCGAGTCTTACCAATGAAAAAAAGGCAAAGTAAAGGCTAGCCACTTGTGGAGCTTTTTTTTTTTTCTTCAATAAACCAAAAAATAGCTTTCTTTATAGAATAACAGGTTTACTCCAAGTAACCTATTATTCACACAGTTTATCTACAGTAACATTGTTCCTAGGTTTAAATAATATAGCTAGATATGCTCAACATACAACTATTAATACTTTTAACAATTAAAAGAGCTCAGAGAATTAGCCTCTAAATTTAGAGGTTCTGTTTTGCCGGCAGGAAGAACTTTTCACTAGTACCAAAAGTGCTGTCCTCCTCTCCCTTCAACTAGCTAGTCATTCCTTTTAAGAATCTTGAGATGATTTGGATATATAGGAGTCATTTTTTTTTAATTCTAGGAAGATCTAAGATATCTCAGAAATGTAATAGTACAGTGCAGACCTGGCAGAAGGTAACCAGTTATCTGGAACTAGGTCTTTGGCATCTTTCCAGATTTGGAACAAAATACTGGACTCTCCCTGGGCATCCGTGAGACAACAGGAGCAATGTCATACCGCAAGTCCAAAATCCAATCAGGAGCAGCCTTCCTTCTCCTCTTATCCAGGCGAAGCCAAAATACTTCTGCACACAGCATGGGCCACCATAAAAAGCAAACAAAGCCACTGTAGATAAAACCAAGCAGTGGGTAAGGCTGTCTTTTGACCTAGAGTCTGAACCCTGGCTCCTCAGTGATGCTCCAGGCCAACGAACAAGAACACGATGGGCATTTTGCTGCCTCTTGGTCCCTCCAGTGCGGTCAGTGTACAGAGCAGGAGGATAAAACAACTCAGTATCTTCCTTAACAATGCAGAGAAGGAAATCCAACCTGCTTTGGCAGTGTGAAAGCAATGCAAATTTGAGTCATGGATGACCATAGCTTCTTATGTGATACAGAAGTTTATTCTGTAACACTAATGGCCCAGCCATATTTTATTCAATTCTAAACCATTAATGAATGCTCATCTTCATTTTACATATTTATCTATACACAACTGAACAAATAGG
This sequence comes from Orcinus orca, assembly GCF_937001465.1. Taxonomy (NCBI): domain Eukaryota; kingdom Metazoa; phylum Chordata; class Mammalia; order Artiodactyla; family Delphinidae; genus Orcinus; species Orcinus orca. The sequence continues at coordinate 21,314,251 of NC_064563.1, read as the reverse complement.
GAATGTTGGAAATGGCCCTGTGAGAAGTACTGGCCCACAATGCATCTGCTTGGTTTGGGGCATTTGAAGTAGTTAGTATAGGCTCCCTCTGGATTTCTGCTAGAATGTTGATTGAACTAGATCAATGAACTAGACACATAGCATCTGAATTAAAGATTGAGAAATACAATATGAACAAATTAAGCGAAGAAAAAATTTACTATGAATAAAATAATAACTGTCAATAAATTTAAAAATTGACTTGTTTCCTTTATATGACAAATGTAACAGATCTAATTTGACATCTTAAAATGAAGAGATCTATGTGTAATCTATTTTGTGATTTTTATCTTCTTAGGAGTATGTTTTGATATCTTTAACCTTCATATTTAATTTTTTTCTTTTATCAGTTTCTATGGTGTAAACATCCATCAATCCATATTGGTTGACACATATATATATATGTGTGTATATATCTCAAGAGAAAGTAATGCTGCAATCCTTCTCAGCAATTTATTCTAACAATTAAGAACCCTTGGGGCTTCCCTGGTGGCACAGTGGTTGAGAGTCCGCCTGCCGATGCAGGGGACACGGGTTCATGCCCCAGTCTGGGAAGATCCCACATGCCGCGGAGCGGCTGGGCCCGTGAGCCATGGCTGCTGAGCCTGCGCGTCCGGAGCCTGTGCTCCACAACGGGAGAGGCCACAACAGTGAGAGGCCCACATACCGCAAAAAAAAAAAAAAAAAAAAAAGAACCCTTAAGCTAAATAGAATAATTCATTTCACAGGAAACTCTTATTCAATATGTATAATTAGTTTTAGTTAACTTTATTAATGAAATGCTGCAAATCAATTACGTTTGCAATAATCAGCTCCCAAGGACCCAAGAGGGGCCGTTTCCCTCACAAGAGGGGAAGGTGATATACAATTTAGTCGGGAAGCAAATGTAATTAGATTTGATCAGTTGAATATTCCTGTCCTGATGTGGAATTAGGCACATACCCAAGCCTGAGTTTATAGTTGGAAAGAGGTAGAAAAAGCAGCATGACTTAGAAAATGTCTTCATGGTCCTACTGACCACAAACTAACAGCCAAAGTGGGCCTTTGAAACCACAGGTAGACATGTTTTCTTCTGACAGGGCTATGTTTACATTTGTTTTTCGAATCTGAATGTCTTTAAGTAGAAGAGCACAGGAACTCAACTATTTGTCACTCCTTAATGGCACTTCACGCATTTATCTAACTGCCTAAATCCTGATGGCATTTCAGTTTGCAACTATGGTGACCTAGAAGTTTATTATTGAACAGGGGTGGGGTAACCCTAAAGTTCCTTTCTTCTGACTCTAAAATAAGAAGATCAAAGAAATGTCATGACAGTAAAAAAGTCTTCTGAATGAAAGTTATATTAAACACAAGGTATTCCTATTTAGGGCTGCAGTTTGCAACAGATTCTGCTGTTATTCACTCAATAAGTATTTTTATTGGACACCTACATGCCAGTCACTATTTTCAGCATTAAGGACAAAGTGTGAGCAAAGCAGACAAAAATCCCTACCCTCATAGGACTTACATTCTAGTGCATGTAGACAGAAAAACAAGTAAAGTATATATGTTGGATGGCATGAATAATGGAAATAGAATGTGGAGGCAGTGAGGGACAAGGGTACCGTTTGTAAAGGGAGTTTAGGGAAAGCCTGCTTAGTAAGAAGGAAGGAACTATGTGGACATCTGGAGGAAGATGGCTGTATGGAGAGAGCAGAGCAAATGCAAAGGCCCTGAGGCAGCACTATACTGGCATATTCGAGGCACAGCAAATAGGCCAGTATCCAAAAAGCCAGTATTGAAGGGTATAAACTGACAGACTAGAGACATATTTAGAATGGATGCTAGAAGAGGGGAACAAATGAAATTTTTAAACTGAAATGGTTTAAATATTGAAAATGCTTTGAAATATAGTGAAATATTTTCACACAAGAGATTTTAAAAAGAAGTCAGGTCCATGATTCAATCCCCAATGACTGGTTCAGTAGCCATCATGGTCAGGGGTTACGTCTAGAACTCTAATCACTAAAAACCTGCATTTGATGTCAGTTCCTCCTGGACAACCAAGTGACTTGTTTGGCACCTTTGGTATACCCCCAAAACACTTTGCCTATCACTGACCTGTAATCCCATGTCTCTGGGCCTGAAAATAAAACTCCCTGTAACAGAGTTAGTGGTGCATGACATTGCCATTAGATTATTTTTAGTGAAAGCTTTGCCTCCTGACACAAATGCACTGATGAACTTAATAATTCCTGGGGCTACCACTGAATGCAAAATGACTTCATATACTGGTTATTCCATTTAAATTATTTTATCTTCAAGTCCAACAAAAAGAAAATTCTAAATAAAAAGATACATTTGGGATTGTACATGTGGCATCCATCCACATATAACTGAAATAAAATTATTTAATGGAAAATTTCAAATTCAGCCACCTCTAAATATGTAAGATAGTCTGAATGAGAAGGAACAATTCTGACTTTGTATTATTTTTTAGTGGTAGTGTTTTCTCATAATCCCATGCCTTTTTCCTGTCCTGCTATTCTTCAAGATTTCCTAATGAGAATCAGAGAACAGGCATATTTAACAATCTGTATTTGCAGGTTGTAAACAAGAAAATGAAGACTAATAGTTTCTCTCCTGCTAATTTGATTTTCGACAGCTCCTCTCCTACCAGCTTAGGCAAAGGACTTAGTTACTATTTCCAGCAGATGGGGCCAAGGAAAAGACAATCATCTGTGATGTCATGCTTCCCCCAAATAGGCCAGCTGCCTTTCAGGCCTCGGTTAGAGACTTCTAACCGAAGAAATGAGAAGTGATCATGAACAGAACGAGGAAAAAATGCAATTTCCTTTATTCTAGAAAAACAATACTCAGTGGCTGGTTCACGATGCTACAGTAAAACATTTTCATACATTTCTCCTGCACATGTGGAGAGTTATAAGCTATGCACTTAGAAGTAGAAATGCTGATTTGATTTCCAAAGTGGTGGTGATAGAAGGAGGCTTCTGGAAACGGGGCTGTGCTGAGTTGACAGAAAGATAAAGGATTCAGTCCTTAACTGGTAATATGTGACTGGCTCTCTAAACTGAAATATGACCCCAAAAGAACTTCTTCTGGTACAATTCCAGGTCCCAGGGCTAGTTAATGGTACAAATAGTTATTTATACAGGAATGTATTTCCCAGGACCCCTCTTATCATTGACATCTCATAAAATCAGCCCTGCAAAAGAACTAGAACATTCTGAGAACATACAACACGTAACTTTAAATGAGGAAATTTCCTTTTCTCATGCAAAAGCATGAAAGTTGGTTTGAATTGACATGGACTTCTGTCCAGGCCAGGGCCTGTGATTTCAGGAAGCATGTATCTCTTTTGAAACTCTAGTGTGTCCTTGGAAATGGCTGCGTAAAGGCCAAACTGCCAAAGTCTATTCCTTCTCCTCTGAGTAAAATCTTTTAGTTGTATGTCAGTAGCTGGTCTTTGTTCTCCTCAGTGCTTGTTGCAAAATACCACAATTTTCATTCTAAACCCAATAGTATTAGGAAGACAAGTTGAGTTAAAATAATGCCTGTAATTTAATAAGTGTTCTGTCCCTAATAAAAAGCTAGTTAGTCACAGCTTCGTTCAAATCCCTCTCCCCCAGATTTTTCTCCTGAAAGGAGATACTAGACAGCATTTTAGGGAAAACAAACTTTTGTCAATCGCTAAGGATAAGGTAATAAAAGGGTTGAAAATAGCATTTTAAGCATCATGTTTTTTCTTTAAATTCCCTGAGGTTGAACAGATTCTTAAACTTCATTTTTTTAACTGCCCTGAAAATAGTTTGTCTCTCGTTGACTCTTATTCAGGGCAATGTTATATCTTCTTAATCTAGTAGAGTCACAAATTTAAGTCATCAACCTGAGCAAGTAATTGAAATGGTACAATCTTCTCACTCAAAAAAAATAAAAAATAAAAAATCCAGGAGTGAATCATCCTTAAAACTCTCCCAACTTGCAGTCTAGTTTCATGGGTGAAAACTTTGGGAGACCAGTTTGGGAAGCAACCAGAGCCTGGTAGTTTCATACACTTGATCTTATCACCTTCTCACAACAACACTTAAAAGTAACTAGGATTAAAAAAATAAACTTGTTATTTAATATGGTAATAAAGTGTTTTTATGTGGAAAAATAAATAAATAAAATAAAGTATACCTCAGTAAACCTGAAAAAAAAAAGTAACTAGGACTATTGCCATTGTATTATATTGCTATTTTTTTAAATGCAGACACAAAGAGAATGTAATAGTTAACATCTATTAATTGGACACTTAGTTGGTCAGGCACTGGGTTAGTCACTTTATCTCCATTTTCTTAATTCACAAAAACAAAACAAAACAAAACTGCAAGCTAGGTTTTCTTATTGGCTTCATTTTTTCACAGACAGTGAGTCTAAGGGGCCCATCTTGCTAACCAATACCAGGGCAAGAACTGGAATTTTGGACTGACTCCAAAGCCCTAGTTCTCATTTCTCTCCCAGATGTCATCCATCAAATTCTTCAAAGCCTGAGATCTTCCTTTTTTTCAATTAACTGCTATACTAGCAGCATTTTTTTTACGTATATGTATACAAGCAAACACTGTGCTAATATTTAATTATAGGTTTATACTGATGTTGGATGCAAGTATAAGCTAGCATCATCTTGAATAATAGTGGAAGAGTCAGGAGCTCTGAAAGTAATGTTCAGGATTGGGTAGAGCAGGTATTTTTCTGTCACATTTCAGTGAGAAAATTAATTCATATGCCACCAGCCATATGCAGAAATGCAACAGGAAATGACAAACTTAACTACTTTAAATAATCTGGCCTGCAATACAAATTATTGCACTGTGAATTCGTGTCCTTCTGCTGTAGAACTGATCATTTGGATTATATAGGCAAGCGGTGTAAGACATTACTAAAATTATCCTTGAATCCTAGCTTTGAGATCTATATAAAACACTAGGCAGTTTGCCTGAGAACACGTAGAAAACACTTTTTTAAAGGATTGGGATGGGTTATTTTCCCTTCTGTTGAATATTAGCCTTTGAAATGAACTCAGCTGATCTGCTAAATAACATTTGCAAATTGTTGTGTTTTAATAAAGTGACAGACTGAGAGAGAAGCCACACTAGACCTGCTTATGCTTCTGGAGGCGTTACAGACCAGGAACATTATGCAATAATGCCTTTTAAAAGAAGGGAGCCACTTAGCTTAACACCTTGCCTGGCAACAAATGTAGACACTTACTCCAACTCGGGGGTAATGAGAATCTATGAAAATCCAGCATCTAAATCCCAAACCCCTGGTGCAATACATACTCAGTAAATTACCGTTTTTTACCTCTAGTATTTTCAACAATTTCATTTAAGTATGTGAATATATGAGTGTGTGGTGTTTTAGGAGGCCTGCTCTATAATGCTATGGAAAGGTTTCATCACTATTAATCAGGTATGCAGTAAATGGGACATCTCATTTTTTCCATTTCTGGAAGGCTCAGAGCCTTTGCTGCTGCTGGCAGAAGGCAGACCCCAATGCACTATGCTAGTGAAAAATCCCCAGCAAACGTGGAACCCAGTGAAAATGTGGGAGACGCAACTTGCAGTCGCTACCACGGGCAATCATCGCCACCATTACAGCTTTAATCAGGCAAGCCCAGGCTCATGCATTGGTTTATAAAGTTGCAGCAAAGCCTTATAAATTAAGCCTGAAAGAACATTAAGTTTTAGTCTAATCTTGGATCAACAAGAAATTCTTATTTAAAAACCTTCATAAAAGTAGTCAGATTGGTGTTTTAAGAACTAAACCGAATTACACTGCTTTAACTTTTCTTTTGTTGCAATAGGAAAATATATGCTTTAAGAATTAAAGTTAAAACACAGAGATCTTAAAATATGTTGGAGGAAAAACTACTTTACAGAAGATAAATTTGTTCCCTGGACTTGTAACTGGCTGTTGATTTCCGGGTTTCTGAGTGTGAAGGTGTACTGTCTCCTAGACAGAGCAGGGAAGACTTGGTACCCTTCTGAATGAAAGGGTGCCTATTAGCTTTTCTCCTTCATTTCCTAAAGTGTGATTTTTATTCCCTGGTGTTATGTTTTTAAAAGATTTTAAATCTTAAAACATAGAAATAGGTGTTGAAATTGAGAGCTGAAAGTCTCAACCAGTTGGGTATGATTTTTTTAAATAGGTAATACAGACCTCTAGTGGTTGAACAGTTTGAAAGCCTCTGCAAGAAGAGGAAATTGTGCAGCAGGTGCTTGCATTTTTTTTTTTTTTTTTGAATTTTTGCGGTACGCGGGCCTCGCCCGTTGCAGAGCACAGGCTCCGGATATGCAGGCTCAGCAGCCATGGCTCACGGGCCCAGCCGCTCCGTGGCATGTGGGATCTTCCCGGACTGGGGCAAACCCGGTCCCCTGCATTGGCAGGCGGACTCTCAAACCACTGCACCACCAGGGAAGCCCAGGTGCTTGCATTTTAAAGAGGAAAAACTGTTGCTAGTTACAATTACAATGCAAAATTCACATAGTTCATACAAATCAAAAAAAGGTAATACTGTGCAGCAAGGGAAGATGGAGCACTTCCCATCCTTTTAGGTGCTCTCAATTCTCCCAAGACAAGCAAGGACCCCTCCCATCAAAGTCCCAGCAAGAAGTCTGGATCTGTATTCGTTTTCCTCTGAAAGATTAATGTCCAATTCACTTGTTATATGAATGGAGCTGGCAGATATCTGCGTTATGTAAAAATAGATTTCATTTTCCTTGGCACACAGTTTTGCCTCCATGAGACTCTTCTTCCTCTAAACTCCAAGGGCTCCCCGTGAAAATGCAAGAGAATCTCACACAGCCACTGCTTGCCTGTCCTTTCCCAGGTTCTCTCCATGGGGACAGCCACACTCCACTGGACTGGGGCTCAGTGTCTGGGGTGTTTCTCCATCTCTATGAGGTGCAAACTATTGGATCCGTGCACAAGCTTCAGTGATTATTAAATGTCTCTCTAGACCAGCGCTTCTCAAACATGAATTGCTATACAAACTACCTGGAGAATCTTGTTGACATTCAGATTCTGACTCAGTAGGTGTGGAATGGGGCCTGAGATGGCTTTACTAGAAAGCTCCCAGGTGATGCTGACGCTGGCATCCAGGACCACAGCCGGGAGGAGTGAGGAGACGCTCTAACATCTCTAATTTTTTATTACACTTTGTGTTTCACTGATTTCTTCATCTTTCTCTTCTTTTTTACTTCAATGGCATCTCAAAATTTAATTTTTGACTTTATACAACTTTTAAAGTTCTCTTTCACTTGACTATGTACAAAAATCTCTGGGAACCTGTTATTCAAGTATTGTAAAGTTGACCTTACATTTTAAGAATGGATTCAGTGTCATCTGTTTAGTTTGGTGAGTTCATGGTGGTTGTGAGCACCTCTCTAGCACTTGAAGTAATTAGGCATTTGTAACCACAATTAAATACCTGATTAGCCATACTGGGAGAGTGCCTGAGATCGGATTTGTGCATGCTGAAAAACTACCAAGGGCCCAAGGTAACATCCACATCGTAAAATCAGGCAGAATAAAAAGCACGAGCTGAAACCCTTAAGAGTCAACAGATCAGAGTAAAATATGGGAAAAACATTTCTCAGACAAAATCCATCATCCAAATAAGTTCCTATCATGGCATGTTATCAAGCTTAATTTTGAAATCCATAATTTTAGAACTTATGTCATGGGGTAGTCTTGAAAAGCCTCCTACAAACTTTTAACATCCAGTTTCAATCAAAAATAGTATATTAACAGGCTGTAGCATGGAGGGAGTACATAAATTATCATCATTGCCCTGCATGAACAGTAATTCACAGATCTGGCTCAGACACGACTTAGATGAAATAATTAACTATGTATAGTACTTAACAGTATAAAAGTAATTAATCTAGCCGCCTCATACTGGTTTGGCCTAAATAAACATGTAATTAAAAAAAAGCCATAGATTTTATTATTTTTTCACTTAACGTTACTACTTTAGTAAGTTGGAATTTTAATATGGCAGAAGAAAGATATCTTTCCCTTAAAAAAATAACACTTTCTTTTCAAATGTTAAAGTACTAACTATAAGCTGAATGAGTTCTGTTTATAATTGTGCACAGATGTTCTCAATTAATAGTATTATGCATTCTGCTTCACAGGAATTTGGCGAACATGATTATTTTAAATTATGGTGTAAATAAGAAAAAAAATCGATCTTTTTAACCACAAGTCACGTAGACCCTGTTGAGGTACTACAGTTGTATGGCGGTGTAGCTTTGGCAAAATGTTTCAGATAAACTTGTTTTTTGCCCCATGGGTTCTGAGAGGAGACAAGTGGTCTTTGGCTTATAGACCCTTCATCAGCAGGTCCACAAGGTAAAGGGCAGGGTCATTAGTTGGTATGAGGGCAAAAAAATAAGGCAAGTATCCCTTTTGGGCAAGAGAAAAGAGCTCGGGTGATTTCTGCGAGGGAGAAAGAGGTGCACCCCATGCAGGTCTTTTTTTAAAGTCCACTCTCAACGTATGGCTGCTCCTTTGCCTAATTTTTTTTTTTTAATATTTATCTAGTTATTTGGCCGCTCTGGGTCTTAGTTGCAGCACACGGGATCTTCATTGTGGCACATGGGATCTTTAGTTGCCGCATGTGAACTCTTAGCTGCAGCATGTGGGATCTAGTTCCCTGACCAGGGATAGAGCCCAGGTCCCCTGCATTGGGAGTGCAGAGTCTTAGCCACTGGACCACCAAGAAAGTCCCTCCTTTGGGTTCTATATGACCCCATTGCCTAATCATTATATTATTATCCCTATTTCATAAATAGACAAAGAAGAGGAGGAAGCTAAGTAATTCTTCCAAAATTAAATAGCACACAAGATGTAGGTCAAACTCAAACCCAGAGACTTCTACTTCCAGGCAAGATGGAGTGAGAGAGATTTACTGTCTCGCCAAAAACAACTACTAAAATATTATATATATATATGAATATATATATGAATATATATGAATATATATGAATATATATAAATATATATGTATATATGAATATATGAATATATATATGAATATATATATACGAGAAACAATGATTTTCAAGACAGTGGACACCAGGCAACAAAGGACAGTAGTCTCTGAGGGATAGAAGACAAATGAAGTGAGCCCCAGATCACTGCCTGGAGAAAGCTCCAAG